>NW_006778437.1:130029-163637 GCF_000442215.2 Lipotes vexillifer | reverse complement strand
AAGAGTGTGTAGGAAGGGGAATCCTCCTACACTATTGGTTGCAATATAAACTGGTAAAACCACTACGGAGAACAGTATGGAGGTTCCTTAAGTAACTGAAAATAGAGCTACCGCATGATCCACCAATCCCACTCCTGGGCATATATCCAGAGAAAAACATGGTTTGAAAGGATACATGCACCACAATATTCATTGCAGTGTTGTTTACAATAGCCAAGACATGGAAGCAACCTAAATGTCCTTTAACAGATGAACAGGTAAAGAAGATGTGGTACATATATCCAATGAAATATTACTCAGCCATTAAAAAGAAGGAAATAATGCCATTGACAGCAACATGGATGGAGCTGGAGATTATCATACTAAATTAATTAAGCCAGACAGAGATAAATATATCACTTATATATGGAATCTAAAAAACTTATACAAATGAAATTATTTACAAAAAAGAAACAGACTCACAGACTTAGAAAATGAAATTATCATTATCAGGTAGGAAGGGTGCAGGGGAGGGATAGATTGGGAGTTTGGGATTGGAATCTAAAAAACTTATACAAATGAAATTATTTACAAAAAAGAAACAGACTCACAGACTTAGAAAATGAAATTATCATTATCAGGTAGGAAGGGTGCAGGGGAGGGATAGATTGGGAGTTTGGGATTGGAATCTAAAAAACTTATACAAATGAAATGAAATTATCATTATCAGGTAGGAAGGGTGCAGGGGAGGGATAGATTGGGAGTTTGGGATTGACATGTACACACTGCTATATTTAAAATAAATAACCTTCAAGGACCTACTGTATAGCACAGGGAGCTCTGCTCAAAACACTGTAATAATCTAAATGGGAAAAGAGTTTGAAAACGGATAGATACATGGATATATAACTGAATCACTTTGCTGTACACCTGAAACTAACACAACATTGTTAATCAACTATACTCCAATATAAAATAAAAATAAAAAAAAGAAAACATTGATATGACTTATGTCAGAGAATGTTTTGCTTGTGATATCTTCTAGGAGTTTTATGGTGTCATGCGTTAAGTCTTTAAGCCATTTTGAGTTTACTTTTGTGCATGGTGTGAGGATGCGTTTTAACTTCACTGATTTACATGCAGCTGTCCAACTTCCCCAGCACCACTTGCTGAAGAGACTCTCTTTTTCTCATTTTTTATTCTTGCCTACTTTATCAAAGATTAATTGACCATAGGTGCGTGTGTTTATTTTTGGGCTCTCTGTTCTGTTCCATTGATCCGTATGTCTGTTTTTGTACCAATGCCACACTGTTTTGATTACTGTAGCTTTGTAGTATCATCTGAAGTCTGGGACAGTTATGCCTCCTGCTTTGTTTTTTCCCCCCTCAGGATTGCTTTGGCAATTATGTGTCTTTTATGGTTCCATATAAATTTTTGGAATTTGTTCTAATTCTGTGAAAAATGTCATGGTTAATTTGATAGGGATCACATGAAATCTATAGATTGCTTTGAGTAGTACTGCCATTTTAACAAGAGCATGGGATATCTTTCCATTTCTTTGAATCCTCTATAATTTCCTTCATTAATATTTTATAGTTCTCAGTGTATAAGTCTTTCATCTCCTTGCTCAGGTTTATACCTGGGTAATTTATTTTTTTTTTACTGTGACTTTTAAAAATATTTTTCTCATTCCCTCAGTCTCCCAAGGTAATAGCAATTACAACAAAAATTAAAAAATGGGGGGCTTCCCTGGTGGTGCAGTGGTTGAGAGCCCTCCTGCCGATGCAAGGGACATGGGTTCGTGCCCCGGTCTGGGAAGATCCCACATGCCGCGGAGCAGCTGGGCCCGTGAGCCACGGCCACTGAGCCTGCGCGTCCGGAGCCTGTGCTCTGCAACGGGAGAGGCCACAGTAGTGAGAGGCCCGTGTACCGCAAAAAAAAAAAAAAAATATTCATTAAATAAGGCTGTAAAAGAAGAAAGAAAGCCAAACCACGATAGGAGAAACATGCATGTAAAAATCATGAGAGCTTTACATCGTAACAATCCTGGAGATGTTAGATCTCACAGCTGACATACTGAATTATATCATTTTCACTCAGTATTGGAAGTAATTATAACCAGTTTCCAAGAGATCATGTGTTTTTCTGGTATTAAGTTTTTTTGTAAACTTACAAGCTTTGGAACAGCAAAAAAAAAAAAAAAAAATACAAAAAACAATGAAAACACAACCTACTGAATGGGAGAAAATATTTGCAAATAATGCAACTGACAATGACTTAATTTCCAAAATATACAAATAGCTCATACAATTTAACAACAAAAAACACTCAACCTAATCAAAAAATGGGCAGAAGACCTTAATAGACATTTCTACAAAGAAGACATACAGATGGCCAGTAGGCACATGAAAATATGTTCAACATCACAAATCATTAGAGAAATGCAAATCAAAACAAGAATGAAGTATCACCTCATAATGGTCAGATTGGCTATCAATAAAAAGTGAGCAAATAACAAATACCAGAGAGGGTGAGGATAAAAGGAAACTCCTACACTGTTGGTGGGAATGTCAGTCGGTACAGCCACTATAGAGGACATTATGGATGTTCCTCAGAAAACTAGAGTTAGCATGTGATCCAGCAATCCCACTCCTGGGTGTATACCTGGACAGAACTATAATTCAAAAATATACTTGCACCCCAGTATTCATAGCATTACTATTAACAATAAACAAAATATTGAAACAACCTGAATGTCCATCGACAGATGAATGGATAAAGAAGATATGGTACATATATAAAATGGAATATTACTCAGCCATAAAAAATGAATATTGCCATTTGAAGCAACATGGATGGGCCTAGAGATTATCATACTAAGTGAACTAAGTCAGAAAGAGAAAGACAAATACCATATGATGTCACTTATATGTGGAATATAAAATATGGCACAAGTAAACATATCTACAAAACAGAAATAGACTCACATACATAAAGATAAAACTTGTGGTTGCCAAGGGTGAGGGGAGAAGGAGAAGGATGGATTGGGATTTGGGGGTTGGTAGATGAAAACTGTTACATTTAGAATGTATAAACAATGAGGTCCTGCTGTATAGCACAGGGAACAATATACAATCTCCTGGGATAAACCATAATGGAAAAGAATATATATAAAAAATAATGTATATGTGTGTAAAACTGAGTCACTTTGCTGTTCAGCAGAGATTGGCACAACATTGTAAGTCAACCATACTTCAATTACAAAAAATAAACACGATTAACCAAAGGAAAAAATAGAGAAATGAGGTCACCATAATTAAACATTTTTTTCCTCAAAGGATAATATCAGGAAATTGAAAAGACAACCCACTGAATGGGAGAAAATGTTTACAGTCAAATATCTGATATGGTGCTTGTATCTAGAATATATAAAGAACTATTGAAACTCAATAATAAAAAGAGAAAAAAATGCAATTAAAAATGGACAAAGTAATATGTATAACTGATTCACTTTGCTGTACACCTGAGACTAACACATTGTAAATCAACTATATTCCAACTGAAATTGATTTTAAAATGGACAAAATATATGAGTAGGCATATCTCCAAAAAAAGGTATGCCAAAGACAAGTAAGCACAGAAAAAGATGCTCAAACCTTGAGTCATCAGGGAAATCCAAAGCAAAATGATGAGATAATGCTTCACACCTGCTAGGATATATATAATTAAAAATAGATAATAACAGGTGTTGGAGAGTATGTGGATGAATTGAAACCTGTCTACAATGCTGGTAAGAATATAAAATGTTATACCTATTTTGGAAAATAGTCTGACATTCCTCAACAGATTAAACAGAGTTATCATATGAGTCAACAATTCCAGCCTAGGTCTATACCCAAGAGAATTGAAAGCATATGCCAGCACAAAAGCTTTTCCATGAATATTCATAACAGCATTATTCTTTATTTATTTTTATTGGAGTATAGTTGCTTTACAATGTTGTATTACTTTCTGCTCTACAGCAAAGTGAATCAGTTATACGTATACATATATCCACTCTATTTTAGATTTCCTTCCCACCTATGTCACACAGATCATTGAGTAGGGTTCCCTGTACTAAACAGAAGGTTCTCTTTAGTTAGTTATTTTATACATAGTAGTGTATATATGCCAATCCCATTCTCCCAAATCATTCCACCCAACCCTTCCACTGGTAACCACAAGCTTGCTCTACACATCTGTGACTCTATTTCTGCTTTGCCAATAAGTTCATCTGTTCCATTTTTCTAGACTCCACATATAAGTGATATTTTATGATATTTGCTTTTCTCTTACTGACTCATTTCACTCTGCATGACAACCTCTAGGTCCATTCATACCTCTGCAAATAGCATTATTTCATTCCTTTTTATGGCTGAGTAATATTCTATTGTATATATGTAACACATCTTCTTTATCCATTCATCTGTCTGGACATTTACATCACTTCCATGTCCTGGCTATTGTAAATAGTACAATGAACATCAGAGTGCATGCATCCTTTCAAAGTATAGTTTCCTCTGGATACATGCATAAGAGTGGGATTGCTGGGTCATATGGTAGCTCTATTTTTAATGTTTTAAGGAACTTCCATACTGCTCTCCATAGTATAAATTGGTACATAGGCTGTACCAATTTATACTGCCACCAACAGTGTAGGAGGGGTCCCTTTTCTCCACTCCCTCTCCAGCCTTTATTGTTTGAAGATTTTTTTATTTTTGCCATTCTGACCAGTGTGATGTGATACCTCTCTGTAGTTTTGATTTGCATTTCTCCAATAATTAGTGATGGTGAGTATCTTTTCATGTGTTTGTTGGCCATCTGTATGTCTTCTTTGGAGAAATGTTTATTTAGGTCTTGCCCACATTTTTTGATTGGGTTGTGGCTTTTTTTTCATATTGAGCTGCATGAGTTTTTTGTATATTTTGGAGATTAATCCCTTGTCATTTGCTTCATTAGCAAGTATTTTATCCCATTCTGAGGGTTGTCTTTTCATCTTGTTTATGGTTTCCTTCGCTGTGAAAAAGCTTTTAAGTTTAATTAGATCCCATTTATTTATTTTTATTTTTATTTTCATTACACTGGAGGTGGATCAAAAAAGATCTTCTGCAATTTCTGTCAAAGAGTGTTCTTCCTATGTGTTCCTCTAAGAGTTTTATAGTGTCTGGTCTTACATTTAGATCTTTAATTTAGATCTTTAATTTAGATCTTAATTTAGATCTTTAATTTAGATCTATTTTGAGTTTATTTTTGTGTATGGTGATAAGGAGTGCTGTAATTTCATTCTTTCACATGTAGCTGTACAGATTTCCCAGAACCACTTATTGAAGAGAATGTCTTTTCTCCATTGTATATTCTTGCCTCCATTGTCATACATTAGGTGAGTATAGGTTCATGGGTTCATCTCCAGACTTTATCCTGTTCCCTTGATCTACATTTCTATTTCTGTACAAGTTACATACTCTCTTGATTACTGTAACTTGGTAGTATAGTCTGAAATCAGGGAGTCTGATTCCTCCTGCTTCATTTTTCTTACTCAAGATTGCTTTGGCTATTCAGGATCTTTTTGGTTTCCATACAGGTTGGAAAATTTTTGTTGTAATTCTGTGAAAAATGATATTAGTAATTTAATAGGGATTGCATTTAATCTGTATATTGCTTTGGGTAATATAGTCATTTTCACAATATTGATACTTCCAGTCCAAGAACATAGTATATCTCCCTGTCTGTTTGTGTCATCTTTGCTTTCTTTCATCAATATCTTATACTTTTCTGAGTAAAGGTCTTTTGATAACTTAGGTAGGTTTATTCCTAGGTATTTTACTTTTTTTATTGTTGCGATGGTAAAAGGGATTGTTTCTGTAATTTCTATTTCTGATCTTTTGTTGTTAGTGTATAGGAATGCAAGGGATTCCTGTGTATTAATTTTGTATCCTGCAACTTTACCAAATTCATTGATTAGCTCTAGTAGTTTTCTGGTGGCATCTTTAGGATTAATTATGTATAGTATCATATCAACTGCAAACAGTGACAGTTTTACTTCTTCTTTTCCAATTTGGATTCCTTTTATTTCTTTTTTTCTTCTCTGATTTCAGTAGATATGACTTCCAAAACTATGTTGAATATTAGTGGCGAGAGTGGATGTCCTTGCCTTGTTTCTGATCTTAGAGGAAATGCTTTCAGATTTTCATTATTGAGAATGATGTTTGCTTTGGATTTGTCATATATGGTCTTTATTATGTTGAATTAGGCTCCCACTATGCCCACTTTCTGGAGAGTTTTTATCATAAATGAGTGTTGAATTATGTCAAAAGCTTTTTCTTCATGTATTGAGTTGTTCATATGATTTTTATTCTTCCATTTGTTAATATGGTGTATCACATTGATTGATTTGCATGCTGAAGAATCCTTGCATACCTGGGATAAATCCCACTTGATCATGGTGTGTAATCCTTTTAATGTCTTGTTGGACTCGGTTTGCTAGCCTTTTGTTGATAATTTTTGTGTCTACATTCATCAGTGATATTGGTCTTCAATTTTCTTTTTTTGAGATATCTTTGTCTGCTTTTGGTATCAGGGTGATGGTGGTCTCATGGAATGAGTTTGGGAGTGTTTCTTCCTCAGTGAGTTTTTGAAAGAGTTTGAGAAGGATAAATATTAGCTCTTTTCTAAATGTTTGATAGAATTCACCTGTGAAGCCATCTGATCCTGGAATTTTGCTTGTTGGAAGATTTTTAATCACAGTTTCAATTTCAGTACTTGTGATTGGTACATTCATATTTTCTATTTCTTCCTGGTTCAGTCTTGGAAGGTTGTACCTTTCTAATCATTTGTCCATTTCTTCCAGGTTGTCAATTTTATTGGTATATATTTGCTTAAGTAGTGTCTTATGATCCTTTGTATTTTTGCAGTGTCAGTTGTAACTTCTTTTTCATTTCTAATTTTAGCTCCCTTTTTTTCTTGATGTGTCTGGCTAAAGTTTTATCATTTTGGTTTTTATTGTCAAAGAACCAGCTTTTAGTTTCATTTATCTTTGTTATTGTTTACTTCGTTCATATATTACTTATTTCTACTCTGATATTTATGATTTCTTTCCTTGTACAAACTTTGGATTTTTTTTGTTCTTTCTCTAATTGCTTTAGGTGTAAGTTTAGGTCGTATCTTTGTGATTTTTCTTGTATATTGAGGTAAGAATTCATTCCTATAAATTTCCCTCTTAGCACTACTTTTGCTGCATCCCACAGGTTTTGGGTCATCATGTTTTCATTGTCATTTGTTTCTAGGTTTTTTTTTATTTCCTCTTTGATTTCTTCAAAGATCCATTTGTTATTTAGTAGCATATAGTTTAGCCTCCATGTGTTTGTGTTTTTTACAGCTTTTTTTTTTCTGTAATTGATTTCTAATCTCAGAGCATTGTGGTCAGAAAAGATGTTTGATATTATTTCAATTTTCTGAGAATGTTCCATGTGCACTTTAGAAGAAAGTGTATTCTTCTGATTTCAAATGGAATATACTATAAATATCAATTAATTCCATCTGTTCTAATGTGTCTAAAGGCTTGTGTTTCCTTATTAATTTTCTGTCTGGATGATCTGTCCATTTGTGTAAGTTGGGTGTTAAAGTCCCCCAGTATTATTGTGTTACAGTCGATTTCCCACTTTATGGCTGTTAACATTTACCTTATGTATTGACGTGCTCCTACGTTGGGTGCATAAATATTTACAATTGTTAAATGTACTTTTTGGATTGATCCCCTGACCAATATGCACTCTTTTTCCTTGTCTCTTGTAACAGCCTTTATTTTAAAGTTTATATTTTATGATATGAGTATTGCTACTCCACCTTTTTTTAATTTCCATTTACCTGGAATATCTTTTTCCATCCCCTCATTTTCAGTCTGTATGAGTCACTAGGTCTGAAGTGGGTCTCTTGTAGACAGTATACATTCATGTCTTGTTTTTGTATCCATGAATCTCATCAATGTCTTTTGGTTGGAACATTTAATCTATTAACATTTAAGGTGATTATCGATATGTATGTTCCCATTGTTATTTTCTTAATTGTTTTAGGTTTATTTTTGTGTCCTTTTTCTTCCCTTCTGCTTTTGTTGTCTTCTCTTGTGTTTCTTGCCTAGAGAAATTCCTTTAGCAATTGTTGTAAAGCTGGTTTGGTGGTGCTGAATTCTCTTAACTTTTGCTTGTCTGTGAAGCTTTTTATTTCTTCATCAAATCTGAATGAGGTCCTTGCTGGGTAGAGTATTCTTGGTTGTAGCTTTTTCCCTTTCATCAGTTTAAAATATCTTGCCACTCCCTTCTGACCTGCAGAGTTTTTGGTGAAAAATCTGCTGGTAACCTTATGGGAATTCCCTTGTATGTTATTTGTTTCTTTCCCTTGTTTCTTTTAATATTTTTTGTTTGTATTTAATTTTTGTTAGTTTTATCAATGTGTGTCTCAGTGCATCCCTTCTTAGGTTTATCCCATATATGACTCTCTGTGCTTCCTGGACTTGGGTGACTATTTCCTTTCCACTGTTAGGGAAATTTTTGACTGTGATCTCTTCAAATATTTTCTCAGGCCCTTTCTCTTTTTCTTCTTCTTCTGGGACTCCTATAGTTTGAATGTTGGTTTGTTTAATGTTTTCCCAGAGATCTCTGAGACTGTCTGCATTTCTTTTCATTTTCTTATTTTATTTTTTGTATTCTGTTCTGTGGCAGAAATTTCCACCATTCTGTCTTCTAGGTCACTTTCCCATTCTTCTGCCTCAGTTATTCTCCTATTGATCCCTTCTAGTGTATTTTTCTTTTCAGTCACTACCTTGTTTATCTCAGATTGTTTGTTCTTTAGTTCTTCTAGTTCTTTTTTAAACTTTCCTTTTATCTTCTTGATCCATGCCTCCATTCTGTTTCCAAGATCGTGGATCATCTTTACTATCATTACTCTGAATCCTTTTACAGATAGATTGCTTACCTCATCTTTATCTAGTTGTTCTTGTAGGTTTTTTATCCTATTCCTTCAACTAAAACATACTTCTTTGTTGTCTCATTTTGTCAGACTTACTGTGTATGTGGTCTCCTCTCCACAGGCTGCAGGATCACAATTCCACTTTCTTCTGGTGTCTGCCCCATGATAGGTAGTTTTGTCCAGAGGCTTTTGCCTTTATACCCTTGATAGGGAGTTTGATTGGTGTTGTGGCCATCAGAGCCTCCCTTAGATATTTATCACAGCCTCCCCTTTGCTCTGTGTTTGTCACTGCCCTGTCAGGGGTGGTGTCTGCTCCCTAGTGTTAGAGTAGAGGCCCCCAGATCTGTTTGTTCTCTGTTACTCTAATCTGCAGTGTGAGGTAGGTGGGATTGGAGCACTCCCACTAGGAGTGAAGCCACTGAGTTTTCCTGTTTGGGAGCTGTTCATCTGTGAATATGCTCTGCTGTTTCCCCTTTCACCTGTTTTGAGGGCTCACGCAGTATAATGTTGTTGGCAATACTTACAGTCTTGCCTTAACTGTGGCTATACTGTCAATTGGTCCTGGTGACTCTCAGGCATTGTTTTTACACAGCCAGCAGCATAAGTCCACTGAGGTTAGGTTCCAGTACTGCCGTAGTCATGCACCTGGACTCACTGTGGGAGCTATGGAGGCAGCTTGTATTCTGGTCTTGTTCTACCCCCAATATGTACATGCCAACAGAGCCCACAGCTGTTAAACCCAGACCCATCCTAGCAAGAGAACTTGTCCTTTCGGATGTTTTGCAGGTGCTGAATTTAGGAAGCCATCAGCAGAGTTGTAACTCCACAGTTCACACAGCCATGAGAAAAGATTTTAGTTCTTCTCCATTAGTCACATAGACCCTGGGGCTCAGCTGTGGTCAGCTACTCCTCTGGGCAAATTTCCTAGTTGGGGAAGCTATCCACATGCTCTCAGGACATCAGGGACAGATCCTGGCACCTACTGATGTATTTCCTAGTGAGATGAATTATCTTCACCCTCTTGGGACAGCAGGGCATGTCCTAGCACCCCCTGGCAGGTTTCCTAGTAATGAGTGCTATCTTTGCCTTCCTGGGACAGCAGGGCAGGTTCTGGCACCCACTGATGGATTTCCTAGCAGGAAGAGCTATCTGTGAACTCCCAGTGCAGCAGGGCATGTTCCAGCATCCACTAACATGGATCTTCTAGTGTGGCAGCTATCCACGTCCTCCTGGGACAGCATGGGCAGGTCCTGGGGCCCACTGTCAGAATTCCCATTGGAAGGATCTGTCTTCGACCCTGCAGGTCAGCAGGAGCAAGTCCTGCAGGCTGCAGTGGAATTCCTAGTGGGGAAAGCTCTCCGTGCCTTTCTGGGTCAGTCAGGGTGGGTCCTGGGGCCTGCTGGCAGAATTGCTAGTGGCTGGATCTGTCCACACCCTTCTGGGTCAGTGGGGGTGTGCCCTACGACCCACTGGTGGAATTTCTAGATTCAGGAACTCTCCATGTCATTCTGGGTGAGCAGAGGTGGGTCCTGGCCTCTGTCCAAGGGCCTGGAAGAGGTGGCCAGTGCCCACCTCTGGAGCCCAAGACGGTGGCAGTGACTTTCACCTGCCCCAGAGCTCTTTTAGGCAGTGTCCTGTTGTGTGAGAGTGCTCACAGGGAAAGAAGATTTATGGTGGTCCTGTCACTCTCCTCGTGAACCTCCCAATAATGTTGCCTTGTCTCTCTGGTTGGCCTGGGCTTCTTCCTAGTACACCCTCAGTTGCCACGGACCAGCCTCTTCAAGCTTTTTCCGCATCTAACTCTAGTCCTCTCCCTCAGACTGAGCTTCAGAGTCTGAGCTTTAGCACCCGAACTCCACCCACACCGACAGAGGGGTATCTTAGTTTGGGGAGCACAGGGTGGTAGTGCAGGTTACTCTCATTTTGCCTTCCAGAAACTGGTTGCTGCTCTCCCCGTTTTAGGCTCCAAAACTCCCCCGTCCATCCAGTCTAATTTCTCTGCTGGTGAGGAGCCTTCCCAAGGTGTGCGAACCTTTCCTCCTTCAGAGCTCCATCCCTGGGATGCAGGTCCCATCCAGATTCCTTCTTTTTCTTTTTCCTTTTGCCCTACCCAGTTACATGGAGGTTTTCTGGTCTTTTCAGACATCTGAGGTCTTCTGTAAGCACTCAGTAGCTCTTCTGTGTGAATAATTCTACTTGTAGATGTATTTTCAATGTCTGTGGAGGGAGGTGAACTTTGCTTCTTACTCCTCCACCATCTTAATCCTCTCCATTAGTGAACTTCCATAACAGCATTATTCTTAATAGGTAAACAAAATGCATATCCATACAATGGAATAATATCCAGTAATAAAAAGGAATGAAGTACTGCTACAATGTGGATGAACCTTGAAAACATTATGCTAAGTGAAAGAAGCCAGTAACAATAGCCAATATATTGTATTATTCCATTCATGTAAAATTTCTGAAACAGGAAAATCTATAGAGACATAAATTAGTGGTTGGCTAGGGTGGGAAAAATGTGGGGGTTTGTGGGTGACAGATAAAGGGTAGAAGCTTTCTATTGGGGTGATGAAAGTTTTTAAAAATTGATTGATGGCTGCACAACTATATGTATATGTATACACTACAGAGAATTTAAGGATGTACTTTAAACGGGAAAAAATGTATCCTGTGTGAGTATATCTCAACAAAGATATTTTAAAAATATTACAGAGAGCTTCCCTGGTGGAGCAGTGGTTGCGAATCTGCCTGCCAATGCAGGGGACATGGGTTCGAGCCCTGGTCTGGGAAGATCCCACATGCCGCGGAGCAACTAGGCTCATGAGCCACAATTACTGAGCTTGCGCGTCTAGAGCCTGTGTTCCACAACAAGAGAGGCCTCGACAGTGAGAGGCCCGTGCACCGCAATGAAGAGTGGCCCCCACTTGCCGCAACTAGAGAAAGCTCTCGTACAGAAACGAAGACCCAACACAGCCATAAATAAATAAATAAATAAATAAATTTAAAATATATATATATATATATATATATTACAGAGATCTTGTTAAACATTCACCTTGTTTTCCTCAATTATAATATTTTACATATTATATAATATATATATCTTTTGTATAACATATATGTAATTATATAATATGTATAATATTGTTTAATATAGTACAATATCAAAAGCAGGAAATTTATTTTGGTATGATCAACAGACCTTAAGTAGAATTTACCAGTTTTTACAAGCATTCATTAGTGCATATATTCATAGTTCTGTGCAATTTTGTCATTCATATAGATTTGTGTAACTACCTCCACAATCAAAATATGTAACAGTTCCATCACCACAAAGGAACTCCCTTGTGCTATCCCCCACTAACCCCTTATTCCTAACAGTATTTGCTTTTGTCCCATGAACTGCAGAAAACCTTGCTTTGCAAAGAAGTGACATAATCAATATAATGGGACATAATTTAATGTTGAAAATGTAATTAACTCAAGCTAGTGCATTATAGGTGTTGAATATTCTTGTTTTTCCCTCAAAAATGTAAAATAACCTATGGCACCACTGTTGGTTTGTTGAGATGCCACAGAGTGTCTCATTACACAGTTTGGGAACCACAACTATAAGTAACTTGTGAAGCATATACAACAGGTAGGAAACCCTCATTCTGTTGCCAGGCACTAACTCTAAGGAGCTGCCTTTAACTTATCCAATCTCTTGCCTTGAAGAATAACTCCTTATATGTGAGCCCCAAAATTCATTATGCTCTCTCTCCATAGCTCATCTAACATGCAAGATGTCAGAAGATAAAGTCATCTCCATTCTAGTTCTTCTTCTAAACCCTGCAGTAGTCTCCCTGCAAATAGCAGAAGAAGGTGATATTTGCCCTTCTGAAAATTAATGTAAACTGATGGCTTAAGGTATAGAATATTGTTCTATGTTACTGTGCCAGATGTGACACCCAACTGTAGCAATTTTATCTAAACAAGCTATGACTTCTGACTGTTTCATGCTGACTAGAGCTTCTTAGATCATTGTTTTTCTCCCTTTCTCCTATGGTAAGCCCTAAATATGTAGGACCTGAATTGCCATATCAACTTTGAAGTATTTCTAAGACTGAATTACTTTAATATTCATGTTGATATTGTGTCCAAAAATGGTACAGAACAAATTCCTTCATCGCTCCTTTCCCTTTGTTTTATCCTACATACCTACATGCTGTAGTGGAAATAGCACTAGTGTTGGAGTTTGAAGTTCTGAGTTCTAGCTTCAGCTTTGTCATGATGAGTTGAGGTTAAACTGTGTGAGGTTAAACAACTCACCTTCTCTAAATCTCAGGTTCCTTATCTATAAAATGTGGGAGGAAGTAATTTCTAAGGTCCCTTCCATCTCTTTATATCACGAGGTTCTATGATTGAGTTTCTGCTTTGAGTAGACTTTTGTATACAAATATGTTTTTTCATGCTTCTCATTCAGCCATATAATGGCAATAACAACCTTTATTCCTTAAATCCATGAGCTAATATCTGGAAAATATTTTGGCATTTTTGAAGAAGAAAATTCTATATAAATAAATATAGTAGGGCAAATATGGAGCAAGGAAGAATGACAAGACTACCAGGGTAATATGAAAGCATATTTTGCTATGAGAGCACAGCTACATACAGAAGCAATTGGATTATTTAGAATAATTCCCTATCATTTCCTAATCCTCCAGACTACTACCTCAAATAAAGAAGTTTCTTTGTAAAGTGAATGTGGGAAGTATTCATCTTCCTCCAAGTAAAAATTGAAACTGTGTGGATTTGGAGATTTAAAGCAAAATCCACTTTAAAGGGTTGAGAAAACTAATTTGGCTAGAGAGTTGAATTGAGGTCATGCCTAACACTTTGACAGAAGAATCCAGAAATCAATAAGCAGACTTGTTCAAAAGAGGAAAAAACATTTTATGGGCCTGTCAGATCAACTGGTATGAAGTAAGCCAACAATTATAATTTAGTTCCAGGGTAAGTTTTCCTTGCATGTAACTATATAATTGAACAAATTACTCAAATGACAGAGCATCATTTTTGTGCTTATCCTTGTTTGTTTGCTTGGGCTAACAGACTGTTTGATGTGCCTTATATGGCTCATCATTACAAGTCAAAACCTCCCTGAGGTGGAAGCTGATGTCTCTCGAGTAATGGTTTTTCTCCTTAAAGACTTTATAATTTCTGTTGGTAAAATGGAGGATACTTAGGCATAAAATGGAAGCAACTATATTCTCTGTAAACCCAGAATATATGGAATACAGGGGAAATACCCACTCCAAAGTATGCTTTACTGTCTATTTATTCCCAAAATAATGATAAATGACAGCCCACAAAAATTATATCCAAATGTTTATGTCTGGGGAACAGATGACAACTGTATAAGAAGAATAGGCTATTGGTGAATGGTGATTGACAGCACAGCTCAGAATGTAGGGAGCATGTGTTGGGCTTCATCAGATACTAGAGAGTTGCTGACAGCTCATTCTACAGTTCACTTCCTTCTTGCCCCAGCAGCAATTTGGGATGAATGCTGAATTTTTCTCAACTTGGGACGATGAGGCCCTACTGAAAATTTGTTTTCTCCACTAAGGTAAAGCTTTTCTAGGATGTATGGAGCATTATTGTAACTTTGAAAGAAAGGGCTTGAATGTTAATGTATTTTATTTTTATTTTATTATTATTATTTTTTTGCAGTATGCGGGCCTCTCACTGTTGTGGCCTCTCCAGTTGCGGAACACAGGCTCCGGACGCGCAGGCTCTGGACGTGCAGGCTCAGTGGCCATGACTCACGGGCCCAGACGCTCTGCGGCATGTGGGATCTTCCCGGACCAGGGCATGAACCCGTGTCCCCTGCATCGGCAGGCGGACTCTCAACTACTGTGCCACCAGGGAAGCTCTAAGTTTTATTTTTAAATATTATACTTACCTGGTAAATCCATCCAGCTCTGGCAATGGTTTTTGTGTGAACACAATTGGAATGACAGATCAAAGGCCCATTGGAAGTAAACTGCTAGGTCAAATTATTCAAAGTCTTAAAAATTCTACTTCACTTGGAGGACAATAGAGCAATGTAAAATATACAAAATTTGGCTACATTGTGATTTGTCCATAATAGTCACTAAATAGTTATAATGAGGTAACATTTTAAAAATTAACTATAAAATTACACATTAATATATTTTCCTTGTAAAAAGTTTAAAATATTACATGTAAGTCTAAAGTCCCCCATCTATCATTCCTAATGTGTATCCTTTCAGAGCTTTTTCTATTAATTTAGACACATAAATGTACCCATAAAACTACATAGTAATTAATTTGAATTACATAAAATGCCATTTAAGTAATCAAAATATTGGCAATTCCACATGGTTTCACCTCATGTTATGTGTCGGGGTAATATAAAATAATTGGCATCATAACATATATCACTCTGTGACTTTCTTTTAATCTCCTATTTGATGAAATTTCCATTTTAATGCCTACTGAGCTACTTCAGTTAAACCGTTAGCCAGAATCCCCTTATATGGTTTATCATAGCTTATTTGGCCATGCATTGGTTGACATTAGTTTTCAAACTTTGTTTTAAACAACATTGCTATGAAAAAAAGAATCACTTTCCTCTTTTTTAATTGAAGTATAATTAACATACTATATTATATTAGTTCCAGGTGTACAACATAGTGATTCAACATTTATATACTTTGTGAAATGATCACCACAATAAGTCTAGTTATCATGTGTCACCATAAAATGTTAATGCTATATTATTGACTATACTCCATATGCTGTACATTACATTCCTGTAACTTATTTACTTTATAACTGGAAGTTTCTTCCTTTTGATCCTCTTCACCAATTTTACCCATCCTCAATGCCCCTGCCTTCTGTTAATGACCAATCTGTTCTCTGTATTTATGAATTTGTTTTTTGTTTGTTTCATTTTTCAGATTCCACATATAAGTGAAATCATATAGTATTTGTCTTTGTCTGTCTTATTTCACTTTGCATAATATCCTCAAGATCCATCCATGGTGTCACAAATGGCAGCTTAACAATTCAACCTTTTCTTTTTCCTTACATGGAATCCATACATCTCACTTTATATAAAATCTACAGTAACATTAATGATCATACTCTTGTGAACTACAATGTATTCTCTTTATATATAAATTTTGTCTACTTATATTTAATGTGACTACAGATATATTTTGAATTATTTATACCATCTCATTCTGTGTTTTCTATTTACCATGTTTTCCCTTTGCCTTTTTTTCTCCTTTCCTGTCTTACATTAGATTCCTTATTTTCTTTATCTCTTACTTTTTATCCTATGCTGGTTTGGAAGTTATGTGTTAAACTTGAATGCTTTAAGTAATTAAACTTTAATAAATCAATTGATATCTCTAATGTCCTCCTGACAAAAATGAAAGGTCTTTCAAAAATTTTGACCCCATTACCCCCTCGCATCTTCAATTTTATTTTACATGTCGAGTATTTCCCTGATAATGAGTAATGTTGAGCATCTTTTCATTTTTCTGTTGGACATGTGTATGTCTTCTTCGGAAAAATGTCAATTCAGGTCATATGTTCATTTTGAATTGGGTTGTCTTCTTTCCGATGTTGAGTTGTATATATTCTTTGTATATTTTGGATATTAACCTCTTATCTGATATATTGTTTGCAAATATCTTCTTGCATTCAATAGGGTGCCTTTTTGTCTTGATGATAGATTTCTTTGCTGTGCAAAAGCTTTTAAGTTTGGTGTAGTCTCATTTGCTTATTTTTGCTTTTGTTCCCCATTCCTGAAGACACTTATCAAAAACAAATATTGCTAAGACCAATGTGAAAATGGAGAAGTAACATCTGACACTGCAGAAATACAAAAGATCATGAGAGATTACTTCTCATATTTTCTTCTAAAAGTTGTACTTTCAGGTCTTACATATAAGTCTTTAATCTGTTTTTCTTTTTTTAACATCTTTATTGGGGTATAATGGCTTTACAATGGTGTGTTAGTTTCTGCTTTATAACAAAGTGAATCAGTTATACATATCCATATGTTCCCATATCTCTTCCCTCTTGTGTCTCCCTCCCTCCCACCCTCCCTATCCCACCCCTACAGGTGGTCACAAAGCACCGAGAAGATCTCCCTGTGCTATGTGGCTGTTTCCCACTAGTTATCTACCATACGTTTGGTAGTGTATATATGTCCATGCCTCTCGCTTTGTCACAGCTCACCCTTACCCCTCCCCATATCCTCAAGTCCGCTCAAGTAGGTTTGTGTCTTTATTCCTGTCTTACCCATACGTTCTTCATGACACTTTTTTTTCTTAAATTCCATATATATGCGTTAGCATACGGTATTAGTCTTTCTCTTTCTGACTTACTTCACTCTGTATGACAGACTCTAGGTCTATCCACCTCATTACAAATAGCTCAATTTCGTTTATTTTTATGGCTGAGTAATATTCCATTGTATATATGTGTCACATCTTCTTTATCCATTCATCTGATGATGAGCACTTAGGTTGTTTCCATGTCCAGGCTATTGTACATAGAGCTGACATGAACATTTTGGTACATGACCCTTTTTGAATTATGGATTTCTCAGGGGATATGCCCAGTAGTGGGATTGCTGGGTCATATGGTAGCTCTAATTGTAGTTTTTTAAGGAACCTCCATACTGTTCTTCTTAGTGGCTATACCAATTCACATTCCCACCAGCAGTGCAAGAGTGTTCCCTTTTCTCGAAACCCTCTCCAGCATTTATAGTTTCTAGATTTTTTGATGATGGCCATTCTGACTGGTGTGAGATGATATCTCATTATAGTTTTGATTTACTTTTCTCTAATGATTAATGATGTTGAGCATTCTTTCATGTGTTTGTTGGCAGTCTGTATATCTTCTTTGGAGAAATGTCTGTTTAAGTGTTCTGCCCATTTTTGGATTGGGTTGTTTGTTCTTTTTTGTTATTTAGATGCAAGAGCTGCTTGTAAATTTTGGAAATTAATCGTTTGTCAGTTGCTTCATTGGCAAATACTTTCTCACACTCTGAGGCTTGTCTTTTGGTCTTGTTTATGGTTTCCTATGCTGTGCAAAAGCTTTGAAGTTTCATTAGGTCTCACTTGTTTATTTTGGTTTTTCTTTCCATTTATCTAGCAGGTGGGTCAAAAAGGATCTTTCTGTGATTTATGTCATAGAGTGTTCTGCTTATGCTTTCCTCTAAGAGTTTGATATTTTCTGGCCTTACATTTTGGTCTTTAATCAATTTTGAGCTTATTTTTGTGTATGGTATTAGACAGTGATCTAATATCATACTTTTACATGTAACCTGTCCAGTTTCTCCAGCACCATTTATTGAAGAGGCTGTTCTTTCTCCACTGTATATTCTTGCCTCCTTTATCAAAGATAAGGTGACCATATGTGCATGGGTTTATCTCTGGGATTTCTATCCTGTTCCATTGATCTATCTTTCTGTTTTTGTGCCAGTACCATACTGTCTTGATTACTGTAGCTTTAAAGTATAGTCTGAAGTCAGGGAGCCTAATTCCTCCAGCTCTGTTTTTCGTTCTCAAGATTGCTTTGGCAATTCGGGGTCTTTTGTGTTTCCATGCAAATTGTGAAACTTTTTCTTCTAGTTCTGTGAAAAATGCCAGTGGTACTTTGATAGGGATTGCATTGAATCTGTAGATTGCTTTGGGTAGTAGAGTCATTTTCACAATGTTGATTCTTTCAATCCAAGAACATAGTATATCTCTCCATCTATTTGTATCACCTTTAATTTCTTTCATCAGTGTCTTATAATTTTCTGCATACAGGTCTTTTGTCTCCTTAGGTAGGTTTATTCTTAGATATTTTATTCTTTTTGTTGCAATGGTAAATGGGAGTTTTTTTAAATTTCACTTTCAGATTTTTCATCATTAGTGTGTAGGAATGTCAGAGATTTCTGTGCATTAATTTTGTATCCTGCTACTTTACCAAATTCATTGATTAGCTCTAGTAGTTTTCTGGTAGCATCTTTAGGATTCTCTATGTATAGTATCATGTCATCTGCAAACAGTGACAGCTTTACTTCTACTTTTCTGATTTGGATTCTGTTTATTTCCTTTTCTTCTCTGATTGCTGTGGCTAAAACTTCCAAATCTATGTTGAATAAGAGTGGTGAGAGTGGGCAACCTTGTCTTGTTCCTGATCTTAGTGGAAATGCTTTCAGTTTTTCACCACTGAGGATGATGTTGGCTGTGGGTTTGTCATATATGGCCTTTATTATGTTGAGGAAAGTTCGCTCTGTGCATATTTTCTTCAGGGTTTTCTTCAAAAATGGGTGTTGAATTTTGTCAAAAGCTTTCTCTGCATCTATTGAGATGATCATATGGTTTTTCTCCTTCAATTTCTTAATATGGTGTATTACATTGATTGATTTGCGTATATTGAGGAATCCTTGCATTCCTGGAAAAAACCCCACTTGATCATTGTGTATGATCCTTTTAATGTGCTGTTGGATTCTGTTTGCTAGTATTTTGTTGAGGATATTTGCATCTACGTTCATCAGTGATATCGGCCTGTAGTTTCCTTTCTTTGTGACATCCTTGTCTGGTTTTGGTATCAAGGTGATGGTGGCCTCATAGAATGAAATTGCGAGTGTTCCTCTCTCTGCTATATTTTGGAAGAGTTTGAGAAGGATAGGTGTTAGCTCTTCTCTAAATGTTTGATGGAATTCACCTGTGAAGCCATCTGGTCCTGAGCTTTTGTTTGTTGGAAAATTTTTAATCACTGTTTCAATTTCAGTGCTTGTGATTGGTCTGTTCATATTTTCTATTTCTTCTTGATTCAGTCTTGGCAGGTTGTGCATTTCTAATAATTTGTCCATTTCTTCCAGATTGTCCATTTTATTGGCATAGAGTTGCTTGTAGTAATCTCTCATGATCTTTTGTATTTCTGCAGTGTCAGATGTTACTTCTCCTTTTTCATTTCTAATTCTATTTATTTGAGTCTTCTCCCTTTGTTTCTTGATGAGTCTGGCAATTGGTTTATCTATTTTGTTTATCTTCTCAAATAACCAGCTTTTAGTTTTGTTGATCTTTGTTATTGTTTCCTTCATTTCTTTTTTGTTTATTTCTGATCTGTTTTTTATGATTTCTTTCCTTCTGCTAACTTCGTGGCTTTTTTGTTCTTCTTTCTCTAATTGCTTTAGGTTCAAGGTTAGATTGTTTATTCGAGATGTTTCCTGTTTCTTAAGGTGGGCTTGTATTGCTATAAACTTCCCTCGTAGAACTGCTTTTGCTGCATCCCATAGGTTTTGGGTCGTCATGTCTGCATTGTCATGTGTTTCTAGGTATTTTTTAAATTTCTTCTCTGATTTCTTCAGTGATCATTTCGTTATTAAGTAGTTTATTGTTTAGCCTACATGTGTTTGTATTTTTTACAGATCTTCTCCTGTAATTGATATCTAGTCTCATGGCATTGTGGTTAGAAATGATATTTGATAAAATTTCAATTTTCTTAAATTTACCATGACTTCATTTGTAACCCAAGATATAATCTATCCTGGAGGATGTTCCATGGGCACTTGAGAAAAATGTGTACTCTGTTGTTTTTGGGTGTAGTGTCCTATAAATATCAATTAAGTACATCTTGTTTATTGTATCACTTAGAGCTTGTTTCCTTATTTATTTTCATTTTGGATGATCTGTCCATTGGTAAAAGTGGGGTGTTAATGTCACCTACTATGAATGTGTTACTGTCAATTTCCTCTTTTATGCCTGTTAGTATTTGCCTTATGTACTGAGGTGCTCCTATGTTGGGTGCATAAATATTTACAATTGTTATATCTTCTTGGATCGATCCCTTGATCATTATGTAGTGTCCTTCTTTGTCTTTTCTAATAGTCTTTCTTTTAAATTCTATTTTCTCTGATTTAAGAATTGCTACTCCAGCTTTCTTTTGGTTTCCATTTGCATGGAATATCTTTTTCCATCCCCTTACTTTCAGTCTGTATGTGTCTCTGTCTGAAGTGAGTCTCTTGTAGACAGCATGTATATGGGTCTTGTTTTTGTATCCATTCAGCCAATCTGTGCCTTTTGGTGGAAGCATTTAGTCCTTTTACACTTAAGGTAATTATCGATATGTATGTTCCTATTCCCATTTTCTAAATTGTTTTGGATTCATTATTGTAGGTCTTTTCCTTCTCTTTTGTTTCTTGCCTAGAGAAGTTCCTTTAACATTTGTTGTAAAGCTGGTTTGGTGGTGCTGAACTCTCTTAACTTTTGCTTGTCTGCAAAGTTTTTAATTTCTCCATCAAAAATGAATGAGATCCTTGCTGGTTAGAGTAATCTTGGTTGCAGGTTTTTCTCCTTCATCATTTTAAATATGTCTTGCCACTCCCTTCTGGCTTGCAGAGTTTCTGCTGAAAGATCAGCTGTTAACCTTATGGGGATTCCCTTGTGTGTTATTTGTTGTTTTTCCCTTGCTGCTTTTAATATGCTTTCTTTGTATTTAATGTTTGACGGTTTGATTATTATGTGTCTTGGCGTATTTCTCCTTGAATTTATCCTGGATGGGACTCTCTGTGCTTCCTGGACTTGATTAACTATTTCCTTTCCCATATTCGGGAAGTTTTCAACTATAATCTCTTCAAATATTTTCTCAGTCTCTTTCTTTTTCTCTTCTTCTTCTGGAACCCCTATAATTCGAATGTTGGTGCATTTAATGTTGTCCCAGGGGTCTCTGAGACTATCCTCAGTTCTTTACATTCTTTTTCCTTTATTCTGCTCTGCAGTAGTTATTTCCACTATTTTATCTTCTAGGTCACTTATCTGTTTTTCAGTCTCAGTTATTTTGCTATTGACCCCATCTATCGTATTTTTCATTTCATTTATTGTGCTGTTCATCAATGTTTGCTTCATCTTTAGTTCTTCTAGGTCCTTTTTAAATGTTTTTTGCATTTTGTCTATTTTATTTCCAATATTTTGCATCATCTTTACTAACATTTTTCTGAATTCTTTTCCAGGTAGACTGCCTATTTCCTCTTCATTTGTTAGGCCTTGTGGTTTTTTATCTTGCTCCTTCATCTCCTGTGTGTTTTTCTGTCTTCACATTTTGCTTATCTTACTGTGATTGGGGTCTCCTTTTTGCAGGCTGCGGGTTCGTAGTTCCCGTAGGTTTTGGTTTCTCTCCCCAGTGGCTAAGGTTGGTCCAGGGGGTTGTGTAGTCTTCCTGTTGGAGGGGACTACTACCTGTGTTCTGGTGGATGAGGCTGGATCTTGTCTCTCTGGTGGGCAGGTCCACGTCTGGTGGTGTGTTTTGGGGTGTCTGTGGACTTATTATGATTTTAGGCAGCCTCTCTGCTAGTGGGTGGGGTTGTGTTCCTGTTTTGCTATATGGTTGGCATAGGTTGTCCAGCACTGTAGCTTGCTGGTCGTTGAGTGAAGCTGGGTGCTGGGCCTCTCCCATTTGCGGAGCACAGGCTCCGGACGCGCAGGCCCAGCGGCCATGGCTCACGGGCCCAGCCGCTCCGCGGCATGTGGGATCCTCCCGAAACGGGGCACGAACCCGCGCCCCCTGCATCGGCAGGCGGACCCTCAAGCACTGCGCCACCAGGGAAGCCCCAGTTTGCTGGTCTTTGAGTGAAGTTGAGTGCTGGCTTTGAGATGGAGATCTCTGGGAGATTTTTGCTCTTTGATATTATGTGGAGCTGGGAGGTCTCTTGTGCACCAGTGTCCTGAAGTTGGCTCTCCCACCTCAGATTCAGAGCACTAACTCCTGGTTGTAGCAACGAGAGCCTTTCATCCACACAGCTCCTCAATTTGGGATGATACATTGTCTATTCATGTATTCCACAGATGCAGGGTACATCAAGTTGATTGTGGAGCTTTAATCCACTGCTTCTGAGGCTGCTGGGAGAGATTTCCCTTTCTCTTTTTTGTTCATATAGCTCCTGGGGCTCAGCTTTGTATTTGGCCCTGCCTCTGTGTTTAGGTCGCCGGAGGGCATCTATTTTTCGCTCAGACAAGACGGGGTTAAAGGAGGCACTAATTTGGGGCCTCTGGCTCACTCAAGCGGGACGGAGTGCGGGGCGCGGAATGCGTGGCGAGCCTGCAGCGGCAGAGGCCAGTGTGACATTGCACGATCCTGAGGCTCGCCGTGCGTTCTCCTGGGGAATTTGTCCCTGGATCCCGGGAACCTGGCAGTGGCAGGCTGCACAGGCTCCCCGGAAGGGAAATGTAGATAGTGACCTGTGCTCACACACAGGCTTCTTGGCTGTCGCAGCAGCAGCCTTAGTGTCTCCTGCCCGTCTCTGGGGTCTGCGATTTTAGCAGTGGCTCACGCCCGTCTCTGGAGCTCCTTTAAGCAGTGTTCTTAATCCCCTCTCCTCACGCTCCAGATAACAAAGAGGGAAGAAAAAGTCTCTTGCTTCTTCGGCAGCTCCAGACCTTTTCCTGTACTCCCTCCCGGCTAGCCATGGTGCACTAACCCCTTCAGGCTGTGTTCACGCTGCCAACCCCAGTCCTCTCCCTGCACTCCGATCAAAGCCCAAGCCTCAGGTTGCAGCCCTGCCACCCCAGCGGGTGAGCAGACAAGCCTCTCGGGCTGGTGAGTGCTGGTTGGCACCAATCCTCTGTGTGGGAATCTCCCCACTTTGTCCTCCGCACCCCTGTTGCTGTGCTCTCCTCCATGGCTCCGAAGTTCCCCCCTCCACCACCCACAGTCTCTGCCCTCTAAGGGGCTTCCTACTGTGTGGAAACATTTCCTCCTTCGCATCTCCCTCCCACTGGTGCAGGTCCTGTCCCTATTCTTTTGTCTTTGTTTTTTCTTTTGCCCTACCCAGGTACGTTCAGAGTTTCTTGCTTTTTGGGAGGTCTGAGGTCTTCTGCCCACCTTCAGTAGGTGTTCTGTAGCAGTTGTTCCACATGTAGATGTATTTCTGGTGTATCTGTGGGGAGGGAGGTGATCTCCACATCTTTCTCTTCCGCCATCTTCCCCTCCTCTCTCCTTTAATCCATTTTGAGTTTTTTTTTTTTGTATATGGTGTGAGAAAGTAGTCCACTTTGATTATTTTGCATGTAACTGTCCAGTTTTTCCAACATAATTTATTGAAGAGGAAATATTTTCCCCATTGAATATGCTTGCCTCCTTTGCCAAAGATTAATTGACCATTTAAGCATCAGTTCATTTCTGGGCTTCCTATTTTGTTCCATTGATATTATTTGTCTATGTGTCAGTACCATAGTGTTTTTATTACTATATCTTTGTAGTATAGTTTGAAGTCAGGGAATGTGATATCTCCAGCTTTGTTTTTCTTTTTTATGATTGTTTTGAGTGTTTGGGGTCTTTTGTATTTCCATAAAAATTGTAGAATTATTTGTTCTAATTCTGTTAAAAATGCCATTGACTTTTTAATAGGGATTACATTGTATCTGTAGATTGCTTTGGGTGGTATGATCATTTTGACAGTATTGATACTTCTAATTCATGAACACAGGATATCTTTCCATTTGTTTGTTTCATCTTTAATTTCTTTCATCAGTGTCTTATAGTTTTCCAAGTACAGGTCTTACACATCTTTGGTTAGATTTATTCCTAGGTATTTTATTCATTTTCATGCAATTATGAATGGGATTGTTTTCATAATTTTTCTTTCTGAGAGTTTGTTGTTTATGTAGAGAAATACAGTAGAATTCTGTATATTAATCTTGTATATCCTGCAACTTTAATAATTTATCAGTTCTAGTAGATTTTTAGTGGACTTTTTAGGAGTTCCTATGTATTGTGTCATGTCTTATGCAAACAATGACATTACTAATTCATCCTTTCCAATTTGGATTCCTTTCAATTTTTTTCTTGCCTGATTGCTGTGGCCAGGACTTCCAATATTATGTTAAATAAAAAGTGGTGAGAGTGGCCACCCTTGTCTTTTTTCTGATGTTAGATAAAGTCCTTTCAGCTTTTCACATTGAGTATGATGTTGGCTGTAGGTTTGTTATATAAGGGCTTTATTACATTGAGTTATGTCCCCTCTATACCCATTTTGTTGAGAGTTTTTATCATAAATTAATCTTGAATTTTGTTAAAAACTTTTTCTGCATCTATTGAGATGATCATATGGTTTTTATTCTTAATTTTTTAATGTAGTGTATCATATTGCCTGATTTGTGGATATAGAACCATCCTTGCATCTCTGGGATAAACCTCACTTGATCATGGTGTGTGGTTCTTTTAATATATTGTTGATTTAATTTTGCAAATATTTTGTTGAAAGGTTTTGTATTTGTACTTATCAGTGGTATTGATCCATTATTTTCTTTTTCATGGTATTTTTCTGGTTTTGTTATTAGGGTGATACTGGCCTTGAAGAACAAGTTTGTAAGCATTCCTTCCTCTGAAATTTTTGGAATAGTCTGAGAAGGATAGGTGTTAATTCCTTTTGAAATGTTTGGTAGGATTCATCTGTGAAGCCATTTGGTCTTGAATTTTGTTTGTTGGGAATTTTTTTAAATTACTGATTCAATTGCATTACTGGTAATCAATGTGCTTGTATTTTCTATTTATTTTTTATTCAGTCTTGGGAAATTACACATTTCTAGATATTTATGCATTTCTTCTAAGTTGTCCATTTTGTTGATGTATAATTTTTCTTAGTACTCTCTTATGATCTTTTTGTATTTCTGTTGTGTTGTTTGTAACATTTCCTTTTACATTCTGATTTTATTTATTCTGGTCCCCTCTATTTTTATCCTGATGAGTCTTGCTAAATTTTAAAATATGGGCTCATGTTATTTGTGTTTACTTTGTTTTTGTTATGTATGTCCAGAGAGCCCTGGATTGTTGAACAGTCCCAACAGAATGCTTCTGTGTTTGCTCCTGCCATTGTCCCAGTGGTTTCACTCGTCTTAGGTCAGTTTTCATATTAATTTCTTGACTTTGGTTTCCAAAACAATAAAAGTAATTTAAATAGAAACCCTATATCCAATCATGGCACAGTTTGGGGATTTTGATTTTTTTTAATTTATAAAATTTTAAAATAAAGGAACATCTGAGACCTCAGTTTTCCACCTTTGCATACATCATTTCTTTGTATATCATTACCTTAACTTCTCTTCCTGATAATATAGACTATATTTTTTAATAAATTTATTTATTTTTGCTTGTGTTGAGTCTTATTGGAACCTTTTTTTCCTTTCATAGTAGTGATCAGATGATAGCTGCCTGTCTAATTCCCTGACATATGAGGGTGGGATTTTCTGGTTTGTTTTCATGAAGGTAGCAGTCCTTCAGTGTCTCAGCCTTTATGCAAATGAGTTGTTTCATTTTTTCACAAATCCAAGGCCACTTGAGAACTCTAGACTCTAGCTTCCTAGGTTATTATAACATCAACTGATATAATGTATTTATCACTCTGGTTTTGAGATTCTTATTCATTTCTGATATTTGAGAATTTCCTTTCTTTTCTTTTGAGCTAATCTATTTCTTAAAATTTTTATGTGATAAAATTTTATTGAGCATTTCTATGTTTTTGGAGTGAAAAGTGAATACCTGATAAGTAGTGAACATCTGCATAGAAAAATCTGCTGTCAGTTACTGACTTAATTAATTCTTTTTCCACAGTCAATGTAATATTTTAAAAATATAAATAAGATTTCATTACTTCTCAGTTTAACATCCTTTGTTGGCTCCCCATGATATCTAGAATAAATTTAAACTATTTACTTTGGCATACATGCCCTTAAGTAATCTGGACTATGCTTATCTCTCTGCCCTCATTTTCTGTCACTGTCTCCATCACTCTGCTCTAGCTGTAATAGCCATACATTTTTACTAACAGCACACCAAATTTATTCTCACCTAATGCCCTTTTAACATTTTTTTTCCTTCTGTCTGAAACATTCTGATATCAGATATTTACATTGTTTGATCCTTCTTTCCAATCAGCTCTCAGTTCAAATGTATCTTTAATTAGGACTTTCCTGGGCACTCAGTCTCAATTAATGTTTTACCCTGTCTCTTTCTCTTACATGATGATAATTTATCTTACTTATTAAATTTATTGCTACCTTATAATTTATTGGTTATTGTTTTATAGTTTGGTTTATTATCATTTTCCCAATTAGAATGTAAAATCTATGAGAACAGGACCTTTTCTCTTGTATTCATTGCTCTTTTCTTCTGTTCCTACAATAGTGTCTAACACAAAGTGAGCCCTCAATAAATTTTTGATGAATGAATCGATGTACTTTCAGTAGTCTACAGGGTAGATAGGTTGAGAGTTATAATGTTTCTTTTAACATATTAGGAATTTGCAGCCCAGAAAATTTTATTGAATTGAGCATGTTAATTATTGATAGAATGACACTTTGATGCCTTTTGACTCCAAACTTGATGTTCCTTTCATCTAACACACAACTCATTTGATCTCAACTCATTTGATGTCTAAGCCACTTTTGTCATTTAATAATTTATTGAGTAATATTACTCAGATAAATAGACTGACGTAGGAAAATGTTTACTTTCTAAAAGTGTAGAGAAAAAAAGAAGCTGTCAAGATTAAATTACAGAGCATACTTACCACATAAATATCCCTCTACAATGATAACCAAATTGGAACATTGTTTTCAAGTTCCTGTAATACTGATGAAGGTCAGAGAAACTTTCAAGATCTAGAGTGTTCTGGAACTGAGCTTAACATTGGAAGCAACCCTATCATCTAGATATTTAGTTAAATCTTAATTCAACAAACACTTATTGAACACCTATTTGTACAGAACGCAGTATGAGGTAGGCTGTGTTGTGGAGGATACAGCACAGGATCCTATGCTCAAAGGACTATCTAGTAATGGAGAAATAAAATATATCAATGAAATAATTCCATGTTTTTTAATACCAAATAAAATATTTATTAAAAATGAAATAGGCTTAATAAATATATAACATGCTGTGGGCATTCATAGGAGGTAATGCTTTTCAGTTTGTATGCATTTGGATAAGAAAGGCTTCATCATGGGGAACATGGAGGTAAATCTTAAAGTGTAGGTAAATTTGTTTGGATGGGCAAGGATGAATAAAGAGCCTTCCTTCAAGGCTGAGAGAATTGTGGGAGTATGGCCTGAAGGAAGGAAAGCACAGTCAATGTTTGATTAACAATATGTAGTGCAGTTTAGTTGGGTGGAAAGGAGTATTGATCTTCTTCAGCGACACAAGAAACCATTCAGAAAAGTACACTAGGACTACAGCCTCCTGATAAAATTTCATGTTACTGTGAACATTCAAGACATGTAGTCTAGAAATTTCCTCATATAATTTTTATTACTTTACAAATAATGATACTGATGAAAATAACTTCCTCTTGTAGTACAGTAAGTCCCCTACATACTAACCTTCAAGTTGTGAACTTTCAAAGATGTGAACATGTGTTTGCATGTCCAATCACGTAAGTTAGTTCATATGTCTGGTGTACATTGTCCCATGCGTGCATTCTCTACAAGCAGTTGTGCTTTTGTGTACTTTACTGTACAGTACTGTATACAGTACAGTACTACAGCATCTTTATTTCAATCTCAGGATGTCTGGAAGCAAGCATAAATGCAGCGGTGATGTAGCTGGTACTACTGTACTTTTCAAAGTACTGTAAGATTAAAAATGTTTTCTTTATATTTTTGTGTTTGTTTTTTATGTGTTATTTGTGTAAAAATATTATAAACCTATTAAAGTACAGTACTATAGATTGTGTTAGTTGGGTACCTAGGGTAAGTTTGTTGGGCCTACAAACAAATTGGAGTTATGAATGTGCTCTCAGCATGGAACTCGTTCGTATGTAGGGGATTTACTATATTTACTGTGGGGTTACACATTCTGGGTAATCTGAAACAAATTTGGATTAATGATAAATTAAAAACTATTTTATGTGATCATGAAACAAGTTTAGTGTTACTTAAAACCTGTCCCTTGTAAGTAGGGTTGAATAAGCCTCATGATACTCTGTTACAAGAAATGTTGAAAACATCTTCTTTATAATAAAAACTGATTACATTGATCTAACTTCCTTTTAGAGTACCACTTTTGATTTATTGGTTTTTTTAAAAAGAAAATAGAGAAATGTTATATCTTTTATCATATGACTAAAACAATAGAATGAAAATTATAACTATAAAACTTCAATTTTAGAGGAGTCAAGATGGCGGAGGAGTAGGGGGATGAAGAGTTCATCTCTCCCCACAAGTGCATCAAGAATACAACTACAAATGGAACAACTCTCACAGAGAATGGGCCTAACACTAACAGAAGACCTCAGACACCTAAAAGGACAAGAATGATCCCCACATAATCAGGTAAGATGAAAGAAGAAAGGAAAAGAGAGAGGAGAGGAAGCCAGAGAGGACCTGCACCCCTGGTAAAGGAGCTGAAGGAGAGAAGTTCCCACATCTGGGGAAGCACCCTCACCACTGGGGAGCTCAGTTGGGACAGAAGGGGAGCTATGAGGGCTATCAGAGGAGACTGCAGCAACTGGTCTATGGCAGGAAACACACAGTGAGACATACACAGATGGTCTGTGTCACAGCCCTGTGTGCCCCAACCTGAGACATGTGTCTGCCAGTTTTGACAGGTGCTGGGTGCTGGAACGTGGGGTTTAGACAGCAGACCTGGGGAGAGGACTGCTGTTGGCTGCAAAAAGACAGCCTGAGGGGACAGGAGTGAGGAAATCCACAATGGGAAATGCTTGTGGAGGAAACCTGGACTGCCATAGAAGTGAAGCACCATTCTTGAGTGACACACAAGGAGTGGGGGCACCACTGTAGCCTCTCTCCCCACTTGCTAACCCCTGCATCCCTGGACACTAGGAAGAACGTTTTCCAGGGCTGGCTTTCTCATGCTTATGGCCGCTGGCTCCCACATGCAACTAGTCCGCATCAGGGCTCCCACAATTCTGGAGGCCACTGTCTCTGCTCCCCCTCCTTGCTGGGGCAGACTTGTGTGTTCCAGGGTAGCCTCAGGAGCAGAACACTGTGGGTGCTCCACATGCATAGTTGAGACCAAAACCACAGCTGAGCCCCAGACGCTGTGCAACTAAGGAAAAAAAGCTGAAATCTCTACATGCAGCTGCACAAACCATGAATTGACACCCATGTAACTTGCTTTATAAACTCAGCTCCTGAAGAACATCTGAACAGACAATGAGTACTCCTGCAGCCAAGATGGGTCTAGTTTTAGCAGCTGTAGACTTTGTGGGCACAAACGGTATTTGGGCCAGGCCAAAGTCTGAGCTGCCCACAATGGGTCCAGATCCAAGATTACTGCAATCCTGGGACCTGACTTCAGTGGATTCATGCTGGTGGCCTGGTAACAACGTTTGAGAGACACCAGGGCAATTGCTGGCATACCCATGGTTAAGGTGGTGCCAAGGGCAGTGCTAACAACACTGTAACCTGAGAGCTTGAAAAATGGGTTAAAGGTGACAGAACAGAGCACACCCACAGGTGAACAGCTCCAGGGGAGGAATACTCAGTGGCTTCCCTCCCAGTGGGAGTGCTCTGATCCCACATACCTCTCACCACAGATTAAAAACACTGCTAGGAAACAGATCTGGGAGATCTTGGGGCCTCTACTCCAACAAAAAAGGGAGCAGACCCCACCTCTGATGGGACAGTGACAACCACAGAGCAAATGGAAGGCCTTGCTCAATATCCATTGAAGGCTCTGGTCACCAAACATCAGTCACACTTTCTATCAAGGGAATAACAGCCAGCATTAACTGAGGAAAGAGGTGGCAGGCATCTATACTAAAAACAGCCCTCACACCAAAAATTATTAAACCCATGCAGGCTACACAGGGACATTCCCACATAAAAAATAGCCTTCTAAGACAGTCTGAGGGTCTGGCAACAGGAGGAAGAACGCCCAGAGCATTTAGCCTTGAAGGCAAGTTGGGCTTGAGTGCAGGAGCTACACAGGGCTGGGGAACAGGAGGACTCAACTCTTTGAGGACACACTCAAGGTCTTATGTGCACTGGGAGCCAGCACAAAGCAATACCTCCATAGGAACATGGGCTACACCTACTTGGGTATCTTGGAAGGTCTCCTGGGGAGGAGAAGGTCAACTATAGCTCAATGTGGGGAAAAGGACACTGGTAGTGGAAACATCAGGGAATATTGATCAGAGTGAGTTCTCCCAGAGGTCCACATTTCAGCACCAAGACCTGGACTCGCCCAAAAACATGCAGGATGCAGTCCTGGAAGACCAGGTAAAACAACCAAAAAGAGAGGAACACAGACCCACCCATCAGAAGATAGATTGCCTAAAGTCACACTGAACTCACAGCTAACTCAAAACACACTGCTTGACATGGCCTTGCCCATCAAAGGCACAAGACCCAGATCCACCCACCAGAGGGCAGGCATCAGTCCTTCTGAACAAGAAGCCTGCACAAGCCCCTGTACCATGCTCACCAACCAGGGGGCAGACACTAGAACAAAGAGGAACTACAGTCCTGCAGCCTGTGGAAAGGAGACCAGAAACACAAAAAGGTAGACAAAATGAGACAACAAAGAAATACGCTGAAAATAAAGAAACAAGATAAAAACTCACAAGAACACCTAAATGAAGAGGAGATAGGCAACCAGCTTGAAAAATAATTCAGAGTAATGATAGTACAGATGATTCAAAATCTCAGAAAAAGAATAAAGGCACTGATTGAGAAGACACAAGAAATGCTTAAGAGGGAGCTAGAATATTTAAAGAACAAACTGAGATGAACAATACAAAAACTGAAATGAAAAATACACTAGAAGGAATTAATAGCAGAATAACTGAAGCAGAAAGATGAATAAGTGAGCTGGAAGCCTGAGTGGTGGAAATCACTGCCACAAACAGGAAAAAAGAATGAAAAGAAATGAGGACAATCTCAGAGACTTCTGAGATTAAACACACTAACATTGACATTAGAGGTGTCCCAGTAGGAGAAGAGAAAGAGAAAGGGCCTGAGAAAGTATTTGAAGATATTACAAAAAGACAAGCTGCAGAATGGAAATATTTGCTTGCAAATGAATCAACTGACAAAGGATTAATCTCTAAAATTTACAGGCAGCTCATGCAGCTCAGTAACAAAAAAAATAAACAACCCAATCCAAAAATGGGCAGAAGACCTAAATAGACATTTCTCCAAAGAAGATATACAGACTGCCAACAAACACATGAAAGAATGCTCAACATCATTAATCATTAGAGAAATGCAAATCAAAACTACAATGAGATATCATCTCACACCAGTCAGAATGGCCATCATCAAAAAATCTACAAACAATAAATGCTGGAGAGGGTGTGGAGAAAAGGGAACACTCTTGCACTGCTGGTGGGAATGTGAATTGGTTCAGCCACTATGGAGAACAGTATGGAGGTTCCTTAAAAAACTACAAATAGAACTACCATATGACCCAGCAATCCCACTACTAGGTATATACCCTGAGGAAACCAGAATTCAGAAAGAGTCATGTACCAAAATGTTCATTGCAGCTCTATTTACAATAGCCCGGAGATGGAAACAACCTAAGTGCCCGTCGTCGGATGAATGGATAAAGAAGATGTGGCACATATATACAATGGAATATTACTCAGCCATAAAAAGAAACGAAATTGAGCTATTTGTAATGAGGTGGATAGACCTAGAGTCTGTCATACAGAGTGAAGTAAGTCAGAAAGAGAAGGACAAATACCGTATGCTAACACATATATATGGAATTTAAGAAAAAAAAAATGTTATGAAGAACCTAGGGGTAAAACAGGAATAAAGACAGAGACCTACTGGAGAACAGACTTGAGGATATGGGGAGGGGGAAGGGTGAGGTGTGTTAGGGCGAGAGAGAGACATGGACATATATATACTAACAAACGTAAGGTAGATAGCCAGTGGGAAGCAGCCGCATGGCACAGGGAAACCGGCTCGGTTCTTTGTGGCTGTCTGGAGGGGTGGGATAGGGAGGGTGGGAGGGAGGGAGACAAAGAGGGAAGAGATATGGGAACATATGTATATTTATAACTGATTCACTTTGTTATAAAGCAGAAACTAACACACCATTGTAAAGCAATTATACCCCAATAAAGATGTTAAAAAAAAAAAAAACGATATTACAGATGAAAACTTCCCTAACATGAGAAAGGAACCACTCACTCAAGTCCAGGAAGTTCAGAGAGACCCATACAGGATGAACCCAAGCAGGAACATGCCAAGACACATTAATCAAACATACAAAAATTAAAGACACACAAAAAATATTAAATGCAACAAGGAAAAGCAACAAATAATGTACAACAGAATCCTCTTAGGGTTATCAGCAATTTTTTCAGCAGAAACTCTGTAGGCCAGAAGGGAGTGGAAGAATACATTTCAAGTGATGAAAGGGAAAAAACTACAATCAAGAATTTTTACCCAGCAAGGCTCTAATTCAGATTAGATACAGAAATGAAAAGATTTACAGACAAGCAAAAGGTAAGAGACTTCAGCACCAACAAATAAGCTTAACAACAAATGTTACAGGAACTTCTGTAGGTGGGAAAGAGACAAGCAACTTAAACTTGTGTATCTCTCTCTCTCTCTCTCTCTCTCTCTCTCTCTCTCTCT
>NW_006778437.1:119122-130019 GCF_000442215.2 Lipotes vexillifer | reverse complement strand
CTCTCTCTCTCTCTCTCTCTCTCTCTCTCTATATATATATATATATATATATATATATATATATATATATATATATATATATATATGCTATATCAAAACCTCATAGGAAATTCAAACAAAAAAACAAAAATCCCACAATAGATACACATTAAAAACAAAAACAAAAAAAAACCCAAACAAAACACTAAAGATGGTCATCAAAGAACAAGAGAGGAGAACAAAAGAGGAAGGGAAGAAGCAAGACTTCCGAAAACAAACCCAAAACAATTAAGAAAACAGCAATGGGAACATACATATTGATAATTACCTTAGATGTAAATGGATTAAATGTTTCAACCAAAAGATGTAGACTGGATGAATGGATACAAAAGTAAGACCTGTATATATGCTGTCTACAAGAGACCCACTTCAGACCTAAGGACACATAGAGATGGAAAGTAAGGGGATAGAAAAAGATATCCCATGCAAATGGAAATCAAAAGAAAGCTGGAGCAGCAATACTCATATCAGATGATATAGACTTTAAAATAAAGACTGTTACAAGAGACAAAGAAGGACACTACTTAATGATGAAGGAATCAATCCAGAAGAATATATAACAATTGTAAATATATATGATGCAACATAAAAGCACCTCAATATATAAGGAAAATGCTAACAGGCATAAAAGGGGAAATTGACAGTAGTGTAATAATAGTGGGGGAGCTTAACACCCCACACTCATCAATGGACAGATCATCCAGACAGAAAATCAATAAGGAAACACAGGCCTTAAATGACACTTTAGTCCAGAAGGACTTAATTGCTATTTATAAGACATTCCATCCAAAAACAGCAGAATACACTTTCTTCTCAAGTGCACACGGAACAATCAACAGGATGGATCACATCTTAGGTCACAAATCAAGCCTTGGTAAATTTAAGAAAATTGAGATCATATCAAGCATCTTTTCCAACCATAATGCTATGCAATTAGAAATCAATAACAGAAAAAAATGTAAAAACACAAACACATAGAGGCTAAACAATATGTCACTAAATAGGCAATGGATCACTGAAGAAATCAAAGAGTAAATCAGAAAATACCTGGAGACAAATGACAATGAAAACATGAAGATCCAAAGCCTGTGGGACATAGCGAAAGCAGTTCTAAGGGGGAAGTATGTAGAAATATAATCTTATCTCAGGAAACCAGAAAAATCTCAAATAAACAACCTAACATTACATTTAAAGCAACTAGAGAAAAAGAACAAACAAAATCAAAAATTAGTAGAAGGAAAGAAATCAAAAAGATCAGAGCAGACATAAATGAAATAGAGACAAAGAAAAAAATAGAAAAGATCCATGAAATTAAAAGCTCATTCTTTGAGAAGATAAACGTAATTGATAATCATTTAGCCAGACTCATGAACAGAAAAATGGAGCAGACTCAAATAAATAAAATTAGAAATGAAAAAGGAGAATTTAAATAGACACCATAGAAATACAAAGGATCATAAGAGACTACCACAAGAAACTATACACCAATAAAATGGGCACTAAAAGAAATGGACAAATTCTTAAAAAAATACAACCTTCCAAGACTGAAACAGAAAAAAATAGAAAATATGAACAGACCAACCAAAAGTAATGAAATTGAAACCATGATTAAAATCTTCCAAGTAACAAAACTCCAGGACCAGACAGCTTCACAGGTGAATTCTATCAAACGTTTAGAGAAGAGTTAACACCAACCATCCTGAAACTATTTCAAAAAATTGCAGAGTATGGAACACTCCGAAATTCATTCTATGAGGCCACCATCACCCTGATACCAAAAGCAAACAAACATATCACAAAAAAAGGAGATTATAGGGCAATATCACTGATGAACATAGATGCAAAAAATGTTGAACAAAATACTAGCAATCCAAATTTAACAACACATTCAAAGGATCATACAGCATGATCAAGTGGGATTTATCCCAGGGATGCAAGGATTCTTCAATATATGTAAATCAATGTGATACACCATATTAACAAACTGAAAAATAAAAACCTTATTATCATCCTTTGTAGATGCAGAAAAGCTTCTGACAATATTCAAAACCAATTTATGATAAAAACTCTCTAGAATGTGGGCATAGAGGTAACCTACATGAAGATAGTAAAGGCCATATATGACAAACTCACAGAAAACATCATTATCAATGCTGAAAAACTGAAAACATTTCCCCTAAGATCAGGAACAAGATAAGGATGTCCACTCTTACCACTATTATTCAACATAGTTTCAGAAATCCTAGCCATAATAGTCAGAGAAGAAAAAGAAATAAGAAGAATCCAAGCTGGAACAGAAGAAATAAAGCTGTCACTGTTTGCAGATAACATGATACTATACATAGAAAATCCTAAAGAGGCTACGAGGAAACTACTAGAGCTCATCAAAAGACTTGTTCTCAGAAAATTATATGATATTGATGAAATAAATCAAAGATGACACAAACAGTTGGAGAGATATACCATGCTCTTCACTGAAAGAATCAATATTTTGAAAATGAATATACTACCCAAAGCAATCTACAGATTCATTACAATCCCTATGAAAATGCTAATGGCACTTTTCACAGAACTAGAGCAAATAAATTTACAATTTGTTTGGAAATACAAAAGACCACAAATAGCCAAACGGTCTTGAGAAATAAAAATGGAGCTGGAAGAATCAGGCTCCCTGAGTTCAGTCTATACTACAAAGCTACAGTCATCAATACAGTATGATTATGGTGCAAAAACAGAAACATAGGTCAATGGAACAGGATAGCTAGTCCAGAGAGAGATAAATCCACACACCTATAGTCACCTAATGTACAAAAGAGGCAAGAATATATAGTGGAGAAGACAGTCTCTTCAATAATTGGTGTTGGGAAAACTGTACAGCTACATGTAAAAGAATGAAATTAGAACACTCCCTAACACCATACACAAAAATAAACTCAAAATGGATTAAAGACCTAAATATAAGGCCAGACACTCTAAAACTCTCACAGGAAAACAGAGGCAGAATACTCTTCGACAGAAATTGCAAAAGATCTTTTTTGATCCACCTCTAGAGTAATGAAAATAAAAGCAAAAATTAAAAAAAAATAGGACATAATTAAACATAAATGTTTTTGCACAGGAAAGGAAACCATAGACAAAATGAAAAGACAACCCTCAGAATTGGAGAAAATATTTGCAAAAGAAGCAACTGACAAGGGATTAATCTCCAAAATATAAAAACAGGTCTGCAGGTAAATGTAAAAAAAAAAAAAAGAAATCACCCAATCAAAAAATGCAGGTAAGATCTAAATAGACATTTCTCCAAAGAAGACATACAGATGTCCATGAGATACATGAAAAGCTGCTCAACATCACTAATTATTAGAGAAATGCAAATGAAAACTACAATGAGGTATCACCTCACACCAGTCAGAATGGCCATCAGAAAATCTACAAACAAATGCTGGAGAATGTGTGGAGAAAAGGGAACTCTCTTACACTGTTGGTGGGAATGTAAATTGATACAGCCACTATGGAGAACAGTATGGATCTTCCTTAAAATACTAAAAATAGAATTACCATATGACCTAGCAATCCTACCCCTGGGTATATACCCAGAGAAAACTGTAATTCAAAAAGACATATGAACCCCGATGTTCATTCCAGCACTATTTACGTTAGCCAGGTCATGGAAGAAACCTAAATGTCCATTAACAGATGAATGGATAAAAAAGACTTGGTACATATATATACAATAGAATATTACTCAGCCATAAAAACAATGAAATTGGGTCATTTGTAGAGGCATGGATGGACCTAGAGACTGTCATATAGAGTAAAGTAAGTCAGAAAGAGAAAAACAAATATCGGATATTAACACATATATGTGGAATGTAGAAAGATGGTACAGATGAATCCGTTTGCAAGGAAGAAATAGAGAGAAAGATGTAGAGAACAAACGTATGGTCACCAAGGGGAGAAATCGAGGGTGGTGGTGGTGGTGGGATGAATTCTGAGATTGGGATTGACATATATATGTTAATATGTATAAAATAGATAGGTAATAAGAACGTGCTGTATTAAAAAAAATAAAATTCAAAAAAGTGGGCAGAAAATCTAAATAGACATTTCTCTGAAGAAGACATACAGATGGCCAAAAAACACATGAAAAGATGCTCAACATCATTAATCATTAGAAAAATGCAAATCAAAACTACAGTGAGGTATCACTTCACACCAGTCAGAATTGCTATCATCAAAAAATCTAAAAACAATAAATGTTAGAGAGAGTGTGGAGAAAAGGGAAACCTCCTACACTGTTGGTGGGAATGTAAATTGGTACAGCCACTATGGAAAACAGTATGGAGGTTCCTTAAGAAACTAAAAGTAGAGCTACCATGTGATCCAGCAACCCCACTCCTGGGCATATATCTGGAGAAAACCATAATTTGAAAAGATAAATACACCCTAATATTCACTGCAGCACTATTTACAATAGCCAAGACATGGAAGCAACCTAAATGTCCATTCACAGAGGAATGGATAAATAAGATCTTGTACATATATACAATGGAATATTACTCAGCCATATAAAAGAAAGAAATAATGCCAGTTGCAGCAACATGAATGGACCTAGAGATTCTCATACTGAGTGAAGTAAGGCAGACAGAGAAAGGCAAATATCATGATATCTCTTATATGTGGAATCTATAAAGAGGGTACAAATGAACTTATCTACAAAACAGAAATCGAGTTACAGATGTAGAAAACAAACTTTTGGTTACCAGGGAGAAATGTGGGGGAGGGATAAATTGGGAATTTGGGATTGACGTATACACACTACTATGTATAAAATAGGTATCTAATAAGAACCTACTGTATAGCACAGGGAGCTCTACTCAGTACTCTGTAATGACCTATATGGGGAAAGGATCTAAAAAAAGAGTTGATATATGTAAATGTATAACTGACTCATTTTGCCTTACACCTCAGTAGAACACAACATTGTAAATCAACTATATTCCAGTAATTTTTTTAAACTTACCTAAAAATACATAATTGAAAACTATTTTGGCATAAAATATATTTTAGTTTTATATATTTTGACTTCAAAGTGATTTTTAAAATTTTCTTAAGTAAGCATATGTGTATCAAAAGAATAAAGATGATCGTTTTCTTATTTGTCACACTTCAGTTCTCCAAAAACTGTGCCTATAGTGTTATTATTATTACTTTGGAGCAATATCACCTTAAAGAGATATGTTTCTATCCTTCTCAAAGAAGAAAACCAGCAGATTAAAAATAACTGCCACCAACCTTGTAACTTGGTATCTACATTGAAGCTCATTAATGGCCTCTTCATTTTACTAAGGTTTGATGCTTTTCATTTCACTGCATGATAGGTTTATTGTGGAAAATATAATAAACTCACATTTGTAAAGCAGTTTACACATTACAAAATATTTTTTGTCTATCTCATTTGACATAGCAACCCTGTGAGGATAGTTTAAATGTTAATGAGATAATACATGGAAAATGCCTAGAGCATAGTGGATAATCAGTATAATTTTCCTGCCTTATCTTTATTTTTAATATGTAGTAAAATGGCAAAAATTTCCAAACACTAACAGTGAACCAAATTCTTGGATGATAAAAGATTTAACTCTAGGTTATAAAAGCACTATCTCCCACAGAAGGGAATCTAGTTATTTTTAGAACATCTGGGGATTATTTAGGTAGTTAGATTATAATTAGCCCAAAGGGAGGCACTACTTAGCTCCAACTTGAGGAAAATTTGCACTATCTTAACTTACCTAGCATTTTTTGAAAATTGGACACAAAGCCTTCTTGTTTTCCAATAGGAGATGGCCTGAAGCATTTTTTCTTTACGAAGATGCCTTGGTTTGGTGTCCTTTGCTGAGCTTTGTTGCCTCATTTTCCCTGATACCAGTATAACAAGAGAATGTGAAACACCATTTTCCCTAAGTTATCATATTGTACAGGATTCACTATGGAGGCAACTAGACTGAGAACAAAAGATGCTATGTACTCACCATCTAAGTTCATTTAAAAGCCTACTTTTGGGCATCACTGGTGGCACAGTGATTTAGAGCCCGCCTGCCGATGCAAGGGACACGGGTTCGTGCCCTGGTCCGGGAAGATCCCACATGCCGTGGAGCAGCTGGGCCCGTAAGCCATGGCTGCTGAGCCTGTGCGTCCGGAGCCTGTGCTCCACAACGGGAGAGGCCACAACAGTGAGAGGCCCGCATACAGAAAAACAAAAAAAAAGCCTACTTATAGGATGAGGGTACACAGCTCACCATAGTGCTTACCAGGTACCAATATCAATCCCTTCCTTTGTTTGTGGATATGTAAAAAGGGCTTGAGGTGGGCAAGGGGAAAGTGAGGTCACCTGATGGAGAGAGCAAAACTAAAGAGAAGTTGTTATACTTTTCTTATCCTTCCTCAAGTTGACTATGGAAGGATTAGCTTGCTTCCTCCCAAAATTAGGGTTGGTCCAAATAAAATTTCCCATGATTTTTGAGAGAATACAGTTACAGAGCAAGGATTTACTTCTTGTGCAGACATTCACAGAGCTGTCCCATGCTGGTGTAAAGACTCATGGTGCAGAGTGCCTAGGTAAAGAGTGAAAGGAAGTCAACCTTCACAGTTCCCCACCACAAAACACCCAACCTACAAGCACATGGGCCCAGATGAATATGAAAGGGAGTCTGGGGAGTTAAAAGAAGATGTATATCAGACAGCTAGCTCATTTGAATAAGGGGGCAGGCAGCGCAAAAGGAGGATTTTCAATATCACTGATGGTGGCATGGAGAGAAAATTAACACCAACCCCTCAGGGTACCCTGTGCCTTAGAATTAAATCAGAAGACACAGTCACAGGTGCACCTACTGCCTATTCCTAGAACATCCTGAAAGCAGAAGTCATCATAATTCAGCTTGTATATGAGGAAAAGAAACAAAGGCTATCAATCTCTGTATCAACAAGAACTAACAGGTAGAAGCAAATTCACTACCATTAGCATGTGAATCTTCAATTTATCAGTTGCTCCACAGCCCTTCTCAAACACCAACCACTTAGGCAGATGGACAAGGAGCAGAGGAGAGGAAAAAGGGAGTAGGAGAGAGATAACAAGCAGGACATATCCCTCTCTATCACAGTCAGGATATAGCAGCCTCACAAACATCTAGCCTGAGGAGTACAATTTTGTCTAGTCCTGATACTTAGAACTGCAATGAGAAACTAATAATAAAACTCAACTTTTATACAATTATGTACAAAAGAGGAACTATCTTTAAACCCAAAGTAAGTAGAGTGGGTAGGACTGGACTGAGTTAATATATTGGTCTAAATTTAATTTTTCCACTGCTAACTTGAAAGTAGGGCTTATCAAATAATTTATCTATGATTATGAGAATAAAGTGAGTTTCAGGTTTGCATGTAAATGAGTGCTTGGGGACTGTTCAGTCAAACAAGATATATCAGGCTGGCCTTGAGGTCTTTGACTGATCTGGTGAAATGAAGCAGGAAAGAGAGAAGATTAAAGCAAATAAGTTTCCTCTGGGTCTCAGGTTTTCCAATGACAGGTTTCAATTTCTGTCTAATGATACTGGATTAGTAATTTCATAAGAAAACATATCTAAAATATCTGAGAAATTGGCCTATGAGAATTCAGATAATTTTCTTAAAATTTATTGGTGGTAGCTGCTCAAAACATTTTTGTACCTTATAAATACTTATACAATTCTAATTCAAACTTTAGAAAGTAATTTCCATGTTCTCTCTATAGCTTGCCTTTTTACACATACCCTCTTTACTCTCCTGAAATTCTATACATTTCAATATAATGAGTTGGATTAAACTCAATTCTTAATTCTGCCACTGGAAAGAGGTTTTCTTCAGTAGAACCAAAATGGTTCTGTTGTGACTTGAATATCTAGTACAATAGGATTTTTAAAAATCTTTTGTTCTGATCATGAAAGTAAGACATGTCCATTGTAGAACATTTGGAAATAGAGAATGATGTAAGTAGAAAATAAAAATCAGCCATAATCCTAGCACTCAAAGATATCCACTGCTACTGTTTTGGGAAAAATTTTCAGGCCTTTTTAAAAATCAACTTTCATACACAAGCATGAGAATACTTGCACACACAGACACATCTTATATAATTGGAATCATAATTATATATACAATTTTGTATTCTGATTCTCTTTACTTCATATATCATATTTTTCTCATGTTGATAAGTACTCTAGCAATGTGATTTGAATGGCTGTATAAAATTCTACTGATAATGTAAGAGAAACTTTACCTAATTACTTACTTATAAAATATTTAAGATATTTTCATATTTCACTCAAAAATTCAATGGGAGATTTCTAGTTCTCTCTAAGATGGAATTGGCCCATTTTTCTCAAGCCCTTCCTCATATAACTGAAAACTAATACAGAAAGCATAGAAAGACTCTGAAAAGTGAAAAGAAGGCAAACATCCTAGGTACCTTGGGACTTGAGGAGTGACACAGTACTGCATTCCATTGGTTTTTGTTTTCCTCGCATATATCCTGGACAATGTGCTAAAGAAACCTGCAACACAGGAATATCAACAAGCACAGATATAAATAGTCTCAGAGAAAGAAGACACTATCCAAATCACCTAGGAAAGTGTGGCATAGTAGAACAGAGAGCATTTTTGACAGTTCCCACCCTAATCAAGCCAAATATCAATGGAAAAACTGCTCCCCACCCATAGTGTCAGTAGGGAGGTAAACTTTAAATTCCTGCTTGGAGGTAGCAGGTGGTGCTTTATTTCTCCAATCAGGGTGATATTGGTGAGACTGAGCAGAGAGCTGAACTTCCATCTCCTGCCTGGTAATAATAGGCAGCACTTTGATTTCACCACGTGTGTGGTATCAAAAAGGCCAAGTGGGAAGATGGCTTCCACTGCCACCTGACAGCAAATGATTTAGAAAGAGGCAGTAGGAAGCAGTCTTAGTTGGCCTTCTTCTTCCATCCCATCCTTCTGCAGTGTCAGATGGTCCCTGTGGCCTGATGAAGTTCTAGCTCCACCCAGAAAAAACAAGGTGGAATGAGGCAGTTCAAGGCCCTTTATTTTCCGCTCCCCTAGTTTCAGCTGAGAAAACATCCTCATCCAGCAACAAAATAGAATGACTGTGTAAGGCAGTGCCAACTGGCACTCTGCTTTTTCTTCCCTTGCCATAAGTGAGGCTTAGAGGGAGATGAGTTTTCATCTCAACCCAATAACAGTAAGTCAGAATGAGGCTATGTGAAGTAGTCCTTGATAGTACTCTATTTCTCCCAACCTGATATCAGTGGAAACTGAATTTCCACATACACCTGGAAAAAATAAGGTAGAACAAAGCAGTGAGAGGTGAGTGCTAGTTAGCTCTCATGACTGCCCTCATTGCAGCAGGGAATAGTAAGAAGCTGAATTGTCACCCAAACCAAGTGACAGTGAGGCAGTAAAAGTGCTCAAGTTTACAGGAAAAGTGTCACTAGCAGAGAAGGAGGTGCTAATCTTGTACCATTACCCATTGGTTAAATTGTAGTGCAAGATAGTGCCCAGCTTTTGTTAGGATGATGTTGGTAGGGACCAGGGCAGAAATAAATATCTGACCCCACCTGCACCTATATGCTATAACCAAATAGTGTAACTGCCACTTAAAAAGGAAGATTAAATAAGATCTAGAATCTCATAATACATTACTAAAAATGCCTATGATACAAAAGAAATAAAATTACTCATCATACTAAGAAGGAAGAAAATACAATTTGAATGAGGAAAAAACCCCAACTCACTCCAACACTGAGATGATTATGGTGTTGGAATTACCTGACAGGTATTTTAGAGTACCAATCATAAGTTTCAATGAACAATAGTGAACACTCTAGAAACAAATGGAAAAATAGAAAATCTTAACAAAATGCAAAATATACAATGGAATCAAAGAGAAATTATAGAACTAGTAAATATAATAACTGAACTTAAAAAAATCTCTCTGTGTTGCTGAATAGTACGTTGGAGAAAATATAAGAAACTATCAGTGAACTCAGAATCTGCATCAAGATGGTGGAGTATGAAGATCCTGAGTTCATCCCTTACCACAGACACACCCAAACTACACATAAGTATATATAAAACAACATTCTCTGAGAATGACTTTAAGACTAGCAGATCATATTTTCTACAAATAAGGATATAAAGAAAAGCCACATTGAGACAGGCAGGAGGAGAAGAGACTCTGTCTAGTCAGAACCCACATACCTGGACCAGTGACCCACAAGGGGGAGGAATATCACAGTTGGCAGAGGTACTTCCTAAGGAACAAGGAGTCTGAGTCCTACATTGGGATCCCAAGTCCAGGGAAACTTCATTGGAAAAAGGAGCTCCCATAACATCTGGTTTGAAAACCAGTGGATCTTACGTCCAGGAGAGCCAGAGGGATGTGGGAAAACAACATTTCACTCTTGAAGGGCTTGCACACAAGCTCACTTGCTCTAAGTGCCAGTGCAGAGGCAGCAACCTGAAAAGTGCCTGGGTCATACGAGAATGAGATTCATTGACTAATTTTAGGCTGTGTGCCAGAGAGGCAGAGATCTGGTGGAACTTTCTCCAAAGACAGAAGTGTTGGTGGTGCCATTTTTTTTTTTTTGCTCTCCTTCCACCTAGCTGGCCTAGCACTGACAATTTCCATTTCTTTCACTCTCCACCAAACTTGATAACACTGTGCACCCCACCGTAGCATTTCCCTGAGGATCCACCAGCTCATCCTGCCTACCCCTGCACAGCCACTCAAAAGTGGCTCATGCACCAGCCCACTTGGCAGGCCACTTCA
>NW_006778437.1:86622-114122 GCF_000442215.2 Lipotes vexillifer | reverse complement strand
TTCTTTCTCTCTACATTTTCTCCCTTTTATTCTGAGCTGTGTGGATGAAAGGCTCTTGGTGCTACAGCCAGGAGTCAATACTGTGTCCCTGAGGTGTGAGATCCAACTTCAGGACACTGGTCCACAAGAGACCTCCCACACAATATCAAATGGTGAAAATCTCCCAGAGATCTCCATCTCAACACAGGCACACAGCTTCACTCAACGACAAGCAAGCTACAGTGCTGGAGACCTTATGCCAAACAACTAAGAACACAGGAACACAACTCCATCCATTAGCAGAGAGGCTGCCTAAAATAATAATAAGTCCAGACACCCCAAAACACACCACCAGATGTAGACCTGCCCACCAGAAAGACAAAATCAAGATTGATCAACCAGAAGACAGGCACTAGTCACCTCCATCAGGAAGCCTACACAACCCACTGAACCAACCTTAGCCACTAGGGACAGACACCAAAACCAACGGGAAATATGCACCAGCAGCCTTCAAAAAGGAGACCCCAAACAAAGTAAGAAAAGCAAAATGAGAAGACAGAAAAACACACAGAAGATGAAGAAGCAAGATAAAAAGGCACAAGACCTAACAAATGAAGAGGAAATAGGCAGTCTACCTGAAAAAGAATTCAGAATATTGAGAGTAAAGATGACCCAAAATCTTGGAAATTGAATAGACAAAATGCAAGAAACATTTAAAAAGGACCCAGAAGAACTAAAGATGAAACACACAATGATGAACAACAAAATAAATGAAATGAAAAATACGCTAGATGGAATCAATAGCAGAATAAATGAGGCAGAAGAACGGATAAGTGCCTGGAAGATAAAATAGTGGAAATAAATACTGCAGAGCAGAATAAAGAAAAAAGAATGAAAAGAACTGAGGACAGTCTCAGAGACCTCTGGGACAACATTAAATGCACCAACATTCGAATTATAGGGATTGCAGAAGAAGAAGAGAAAAAGAAACGGACTGAGAAAATATTTGAAGAGATTATAATTGAAAACTTCCCTAATATGGGAAAGGAAATAGTTAATCAAGTGCAGGAAGCATGGAGAGTCCCACATAGGATAAATCCAAGAAGAAATACTCCAAGACACATATTAATCAAACTGTCAAAAAACTAAAACAAAGGAAACATATTAAAAGCAGCAAGGGAAAAACAACAAATAACACACAAGGGACTCCCCATAAGCTTAACAGCTGATCTTTCCACAGAAACACTGCAAGCCAGAAGGGGCTGGCAGGACATATTTAAAGTGATGAAGGAGAAAAAACTGCAACCAAGATTACCCAGCAAGGATCTCATTCAGATTTGATGGAGAAATTAAAACCTTTACAGGCAAGCAAAAGCTGAGAGACTTCAATACCACCAAACCATCTTTACCACAAATGCTAATGGAACTTCTCTAGGCAAGAAACACAAGTGAAGGAAAAGACCTACAATACCGAACCCAAAACAATTAAGAAAATGGGAATAGGAACATACATATTAAATGTAAATGGGCTAAAGACTCCCACCAAAAGACACAGATTGGCTGAATGGATACAAAAACAAGATGCATATATAGGCTGTCTACAAAAGACCCACCTCAGACCTAGAGACACATACAGACTGAAAGTAAGGGGATGGAAAAAGATATTCCATGCAAATGGAAAACAAAAGAAAGTTGGAGTAGCAATTTTCATATCAGAGAACATAAACTTTAAAATAACGACTATTAGAAGAGACAAAGAAAGACACTACATAATGATCAAGGGATCGATCCAAGAAGAAGATATAAAAAATATAAATATGTATGCACCCAACATAGGAGCACCTCAATACATAAGGCAAATACTAACAGCCATAAAAGGGGAAATCAGCAGTAACACATTCATAGTAGGGGACTTTAACACCCCACTTTCACCAATGGACAGATCATCCAAAATGAAAATAAATAAGGAAACACAAGCTTTAAATGATACATTAAACAAGGTGGACTTAATTGATATCTATAGGATATTCCATCCAAAAACAACAGAATACACATTTTGCTCAAGTGCTCATGGAACATTCTCCAGGATAGATCATATCTTGGGTCACAAATCAAGCCTTGGTAAATTTAAGAAAATGGAAATTGTATCAAGTATATTTTCCGACCACAACACTATGAGACTAGATATCAATTACAGGAAAAGATCTGTAAAAAATACAAACACATGGAAGCTATACAATACAATACTTAAAAATGAAGTGATCAAGGAAGAAATCAAAGAGGAAACAAAAGAGTACCTAGAAACAAATGACAATGGGCACACAGCCACCCAATACCTATGGGATGCAGCAAAAGCAGTTCTAAGAGGGAAGTTTATAGCAATACGATCCTACCTTAAGAAATAGGAAATATCTCGAATAAACAATCTAACCTTGCACCTAAAGCAAGTAGAGAAAGAAGAACAAGAATATCACAAAGTTATCAGAAGGAAAGAAACCATAAAAATCAGATCAAAAATAAATGAAAAAGAAATGAAAGTAGCGATAGGAAAGATCAATAAAACTAAAAGCTGGATCTTTGAGAAGATAAACAATATTTATAAAGCATTAGCCAGACACATCAAGAAAAAAAAGGAGAAGACTCAAATAAATAGAATTAGAAATGAAAAAGTAGAAGTAACAACTGACACTGCAGAAATACAAAAGATCATGAGAGATTACTACAAGCAACTCTATGCCAATAAAATGGACAACCTGGAAGAAATGGACAAATTCTTAGAAATGCACAACCTGCAAAGACTGAATCAGGAAGAAATATAAAATATGAACAGACCAACCACAAGCACTGAAATTGAAACTGTGATTAAAAATCTTCCAACAAACAAAGCCCAGGACCACATGGCTTCACAGGCTAATTCTATCAAACATTTAGAGAAGAGCTAACACCTATCCTTCTCAAATTCTTCCAAAATATAGCAGAGGGAGGAACACGCCCAAACTCATTCTATGAGGCCACCATCACACTGATACCAAAACCAGACAAGAATGTCACAAAGAAAGAAAACTACAGACCAATATCACTGATGAACATAGATGCAAAATTCCTCAAAAAAATACTAGCAAACAGAATCCAACAGCACGTTAAAAGTATCATACACCGTGATCAAGTGGGGTTTATACTAGGAATGCAAGGATTCTTCAATATACGCAAATCAAACAACATGATACACCATATTAACAAGTTGAAGGAGAAAAACCATATGCTCATCTCAATGCATGCAAAGAAAGCTTTCGACAAAATTCAACACTCATTTATGATAAAAACCCTGCAGAAAGTATGTATGGGGGAACTTTCCTCAACATAGTAAAGGCCATATATGACAAACCCACAGCCAACATCATCCTCAGTGGTGAAAAACTGAAAGCATTTCCACTAAGGTGAAGAACAAGACAAGGTTGCCCACTTTAACCACTCTTATTCAGCATAGTTTTGGAAGTTTTAGCCACAGCAATCAGAGAAGAAAAGGAAATAAAAGGAATCCAAATCGGAAAAGAAGAAGTAAAGCTGTCACTGCAGATAACATGATACTATACATAGAGAATCCTAAAGATGCTACCAGAAAACTACTAGAGCTAATCAATGAATTTGGTAAAGTAGCAGGATAAGCAATTAATGCACAGAAATCTCTGGTATTACTATGCACTAATGATGAAAAACCTGAAAGAGAAACTAAGGAATCACTCCCATTTACCATTGCAACAAAAATAATAAAATATCTAGGAATAAACCTACCTAAGGAGACAAAAGACCTGTATGCAGAAAATTAAAAGACACTGATGAAAGAAATTAAATACGATACAAATAGATGGAGAGATATACCATGTTCTTGGATTGGAAGAAACAACATTGTGAAAATGACTCTACTACCCAAAGCAATCTACAGATACATTGCAATCCCTATCAAACTACCACTGGCATTTTTCACAGAACTAGAATAAAAAAATTCACAATTTGTATGGAAACACAAAGGACCCCACGTAGCCAAAGCAGTCTTGAGAACGAAAAACGGGGCTGGAGGAATCAGGCTCCCTGACATCAGACTATACTATAAAGCTGCATTAATCAAGTCAGTAGGGTACTGACACAGAAACAGAAAGGTAGATCAATGGAATAGGTTAGAAGGCCCAGAGATAAACCCATGCACATATGGTCACCTTATCTTTGATAAAGGAGGCAGGAATGTACAGTGGAGAAATGATAGCCTCTTCAATAAGTGGTGCTGGGATAACTGGACAGCTACATGTAAAAGTATGCAATTAGATCAATACCTAACACCATACACAAAAATAAGCTCAAAATGAATTAAAGACCTAAATGTAAGGCTAGAAATTATCAAACTCTTAGAGGAAAACATAAGCAGAACACTCTATGACATAAATCACAGCAAGACCCTTTTTAACCCACCTCCTAGAGAAATGGAAATAAAAACAAAAATAAAAAAATTTGGAACTAATGAAACTTCAAAGCTTTTGCACAGCAAAGGAAACCATAAACAAGACCAAAAGACAACCCTCAGAATGGGTGAAAATATTTTCAATTTAAATAACTGACAAAGGATTAATCTCCAAAATTTATAAGCAGCCCATGCAGCTCAGTAACAAAAAAAACCAAACAACCCAATCCAAAAATTGGCAGAAGACCTAAATAGACATTTCTCCAAAGAAGATATACAGATTGCCAACAAACATATGAAATAATGCTCAACATCATTAATCATTAGAGAAATGCAAATCAAAACTAAAATGAGATATCTCACACCAGTCAGAATGGCCATCATCAAAAAATCTAGAAATAATAAATGCTGGAAAGGGTGTGGAGAAAAGGGAGCACTCTTGCACTGCTGGTGGGAATGTGAATTGGTACAGCAACTATGGAGAACAGTATTGAGGTTCCTTAAAAATCTACAAATAGATCTACCATATGACCCAGCAATCCCACTACTGGGCATATCCCCTGAGAAAACCATAATTCAAAAAGAGTCATGTACCAAAATATTTATTGCAGCTCTATTTACAATAGCCCAGAAATGGAAACAACCTAAGCGTCCAGCATCAGATAAATCGATAAAGAAGATGTGGCACATATATACAATGGAATATTACTCAGCCATAAAAGGAAACAAAATCGAGCTATTTGTACTGAGGTAGATAGACCTAGAGTCTGTCATACAGAGTGAAATAAGTCGGAAATAGAAAGAAATGCTGTATGCTAACACATATATATGGAATTTAAGAAAAAAAATGTCATGTTGTACCTAGCAGTAAGACAGGAATATAGACACAGACCTACTAGACCATGGACTTGAGGATATGGGGAGGGGGAAGGGTAATCTGTCACAAAGTGAGAGAGAGGCATGGGCACATATACACAATCAAATGTAAGGTAGATAGCTAGTGGGAAGCAACCACATAGCACAGGCAGATCAGCTCAGTGCTTTGTGACCACCTGGAGGGATGGGATGGGGAGGGTTGGAGGGAGGGACACACAAGAGGGAAGAGGTATGGGAACATATGTATATGTATAACAGATTCACTTTGTTATAAAAGAAGCTAACACAACATAATACTCCAATAAAGTTGAAAAAAAATCTCACCATGATCAAGTGATATTTATTTTAGGGATGCCAATATGATTCAATGTCTGCAAATCAATCAATGTGCCATAGCGTATTATAAAATAACAGGGGCTTCCCTGGTGGCACAGTGGTTGAGAGTCCACCTGCCGCTGCAGGGTACACAGGTTCATGCCCTGGTCCAGGAGGATCCCACATGCCTCGGAATGGCTGAGCCTGTGCGCTATGGCCACTGAGCCTGTGCATCCACAGCCTGTGTTCCACAATGGGAGAGGCCACAACATTGAGAGGCCCGTGTACCACAAAGAAAAACAAATAAAGAACAAAGGATAAACAATATATATGTCCTCAAAAGATTCAGAAAAATAATTTTAAAAAATTCAACATCCATTTATGATGAAAACTTTCAAATTAAAGGCCATATATGGCAAAATCATAGCTAACAGCATTTTAAACAGTGAAGAGTGGAAATCATTTTTTCTAAGATCAGGAACAAGACAAGGATGCCCAATCTCACCACTTTTATTCAACATAGTAATGGAAGTGCTAACCACAGCAGACAAGAAAAAAAAGAAAACAGTCATGCTAATTAGAAAGAAAGAAATGAAACTCTCACTGTTTGCATATGACATGATACTATATATACAAGACCTTAAAAACTCCACAAAAATAATATTAGATCTAATAAATGAATTCAGTGAAGTTGCAGGATACAAAGACAATATACAGAAATTTGTTGTGTTTATATAAACTGAAATGTTCTAGGAGAAGAGATATTAATAAAACAATCCCATTTACAATTGCATCAAAAAGAATAAAGTAGCTAGGAATAAATTTAACCAAGGAGGTGAAAGACCTGTACTCCAAACACTATAATGTTGATAAAAGAAATTAAAGACAACACAAAAAGATAGAAAGATACACTGTGTTCATGGATTGGAAGACTTAATATTGTTAAATTTTCCATACTATCCTAAGCAATCTTCAGGTACAGTGAAATCCCTATCAAAATCATAATGACGTTTTTCCCAGAACTGGAACAAATAACTTTACAATTTGAATGGAACTACAAGGATGTCCAAATGGCCAACGAAATCTTAATAAAGAAGAAAAAAACTGGGGTAATTATGCTTGCTGATTTAAAACTATACTACTAAGCTACAGCAATAAAATCTGCATGGTACTGGCACAAAAACAAACATAGATCAACGGAACAGAATTGAAAGGCTACAAATAGATGTGACCTTATAAGGTCAAATAATTTATGACAAAGGAGCCAGGAATATATGCTGAGATAAAGACAGTATTTTAATAAATAGTGTTGGTAAAACTGGACAGCTACATGCAAAACAATCAAACTGGACCACTTAAACCATATATAAAAATAAACTCAAAATGGATTAAAGACTTAAATTTAAGATCTGAAACCATAAACTCCTAGAATAAAACATAGGGAGATGTTCTTTACATTGGTCTTTGCAGTTTTTCTTTTCTTTTCTTTTCTATGTTGTTTTTAATCTGTCTCCACAGGCAAGGGAAACAAAACAAAACAAAAAATAAATAAATGGAACTAAATAATAAACATTAAACTAAAAAGTTTTCCACACTGAAGGAAACCATCAACAAAATGAAAAAGCAGCCTACTGAACAGGAGAAAATATTGCGAGTGATATATCTGATAAAGGGTTAATAACCAAATATATAAAAACAACTCATACAACTCAATATCTATAAAACAATCTATGAGATTAAAAATGGGCAGAGAAACTGAATAGACATTTTACTAAGGAAGACATGAAGATGGCTAATGGACGCATGTAAAGATGATCCAGAGCACTCATCATCAGGGAAATGTTAATAAAATCCACAATGAGATAACACTTCACACCTGTCAGAAAGGGTATAATAAAAAAGACAACAAAAACATGTGTTGGCCAGGAAGTGGAGACAAGGGAACCCTAGTACACTGTTGATGGTAATGTGAATTTTTGCAGCCACTTTTGAAAACAGATTGGAGGTACCTCAGAAAATTAATAATAGAATTATCATACAATCCACCAATTCCCATCTGCGTATTTATCCAATGAAAACAAAACAGTAGTTCAAAAACAGATTGGGTGGGGAACCATCAAGATGGAGGAGGAGTAAGACATGGAGATCACCTTCCTCCCCACAAACATATCAAAAATACATCTACAGGTGGAACAACTCCTACAGAACACTTACTGAACACTGGCAGAAGACCTCTGACATCCCAAAAGCCAAGAAACTCCTCATGTACCTGGGTAGGACAAAAGAAAAAAGAAACAACAGAGACAAAAGAATAAGAATGAGACCTGTACCTCTGGGAGGGAGCTGTGAAAGAAGAAAAGTTTCCACATGTTAGGAAGACCCTTCACTGGCAGAGATGGGAGTTGGGGGGTGGAGGGGGAAGCTTCAGAGCCTGGAGGACAGCAGAGCAACAGGGGTGCAGAGGGCAAAGTAGAGAGATTCCCACACAGAGGATTGGTGCTGACAAGCACTCTCTAGCCTGAGGGGATTGTCTGCTCACCCCCTGGGGCAGGTGGCAGCTGGGAGCTGAGACTCAGACATCGCAGGTCATCCCAGGGAGAGGACTGGGGTTGGCTGTGTGAACACAGTCTGAAGGGCGCTAGTGAGCCGCAGTTGGCCAGGAGGGAGTCCAGTAAAATCTCTAGACCTGCCTAAGAGGAGAGAAACCACTGTATTGGGGTGAGTGAGGGGGGAGATTCCTTCTCTGCCCACAGAAAGAAGAGCACCACCTAAACCAACTCAACAGAAAGGCGTGAGCCATAGCTATCAGCTCAGACCGCAGAGAAAGGCATTAAATGCTAAGGCTGCTGCCACTGCTACCAAGAATCCTGTGTGCAAGTGCAAGTAACTACCCACCACCCCTGGGGAATCTGTGCAACCCGCCACTGCCAGGGTCCTGTGATCCAGGGACAACTTCTCTGGAAGGACACATGGTGTGCCTCAGGCTGCTGCAACATCAGGTGGGCCACTGCCACAGCAGGCTCCACACTCATTCCAATTATGACTACCATACCCCTCCCTCGCCCCAACTGAGGGAGATAGAGCCCCCTAATCAGTCGTTGTTTTAACCCTCTCCTGTCTGGGCGGGGAACAAAGGCCTCAGGGTGACGTAAACACAGAAGTGGGGCCCAAACAAAAGCTGAACCAGAGGAGCTGTGCAAACAAAGAAGAGAAAGGGAAATTTCTCTGTGCAGCTTCAGGAGCAGTGAATTAAATCCCCATGATCAACTTGATGTACCCTGAATCTATGGAATACCTGAATAGACAACAAATATTCCCAAAGTTGAGGTGGTGGACTTTGGGAGCAACTGTAGGCTTGGGGTTTGCTGTCTGCAACTGATTTGTTTTGGATTTTTATGTTTATCTCTGTCTAGTTTATAGCACTTGTTATAATTGGTGGACTTGTTTCTTAGTTTGGTTTCCCTCTTCTTTTTTTTAACTATTATTTTTAAATATTTTTTATTTTAATGCATATTTTATTATTAAATTATTTTTTTCCTTCTTTCTTTCTCCCTTTTCTTCTGAACCATGTGGCTGACAGGGTCTTGGTGCTCCAGCCTGGTGTCAGGCCTGAGACTCTGAAGTGGGAGATCTGAGCTCAGGACACTGGACACAAGAGACCTCCCATACCCATGTAATATCAAACAGCAAGAGCTCTCCCAGAGATCTCTGTCTCAGTGCAAAAAATGCAGCTCCACCCAATGGCCAGCAAATTCCAGTGCAGGGTGCCCCATGACAAACAACTTGCAAGACAGGAACACAACCCTACCCATTAGCAGACAGGCTGCCTAAAATCATACTAAGTTCACAGACACCCAAAAGCACACCACTTGATGTGGCCCTGCACACCAGAATACAAGAATTAGCCCCACCCACGAAAACACAAGCACCAGTCCGCACCAGCAGGAAGCTTACACAACTCACTGAACCAAACTTACCCACTGGGGACAGACACCATAAACAATGGAAACTATGAACCTGCAGCCTGAGAAAAGGAGACCCCAAACACAGTAAATTAAACAAAATGAGAAGACAGAGAAATATGCAACAGGTGAAAGACCAAGGTAAAAACCCACCAGACCAAACAAATGAAGAGGAAATAGGCAGTCTGCTGGAAAAATAATTCAGAGTAATTATAGTAAAGATGATCCAAAATCTTGGAAATAGAATGGAGGAAATACAAGAAATGTTTAACAAGGACCTAGGAGAACTAAACAGCAAGCAAACAATGACAAACAACACAATAAATGAAATTAAAAATTCTCTAGAAAGAATCAATAGCAGAATAACTGAGGCAGAAGAATGGATGTGACCTGGAAGATAAAATAGTGGAAATTACTACCTCAGAGAAGAATAAAGAAAAATGAATGAAAAGAATTGAGGACAATCTCAGAAACCTCTGGGGCAACATTAAACGGACCAACATTTGAATTATAGGGGTCCCAGAAGAAGAAGAGAAAAAGAAAGGGACTGAGAAAATATTTGAAGAGATTATAGTTGAAAACTTCCCTAACATGGGAAAGGAAATAGTCAATAAGGTCCAGGATGCTCAGAGAGTCCCATACAGGAAAAATACAAGGAGAAACAAGACAAGACATGTTAATCAAATGATCAAAAATTAAAAACAAAGAAAAAATATTAAAAGCAGCAAGGGAAAAGGAACAAATAACAAACAAGGGAATCCCCATAAGGTTAACAGCTGATCTTTCAGCAGAAACTCTGCAAGACAGAAGGGAGTGGCAGGACATACTGAAAGTGATGAAGGAGAAAAACCTGCAACCAAGATTACTCCACCCAGCAAGGGTCTCATTCAGATTTGAGGGAGAAATTAAAATCTTTATAGACAAGCAAAAGTTAAGAGAATTCAGCATCACCAAACCAGCTTAACAACAAATGTGAAAGGAACTTCTCTAGGCAGGAAAAACAAGAGAAGGAAAAGACCTACAAAAACAAATCCAAAACAATTAAGAAAATGGTAATTGGAACATACATAACAATAATTATCTTAAATGTAAATGGATTAAATGCTCTAACCAAAAGACATAAACTGGCTGAATGGATACAAAAACAAGGCCCATATATATGCTGTCTACAAGAGACCCACTTCAGATGTAGGGACATATATATACTGAAAGTGAGGGGATGAAAAATGATATTCCATGCAAATGGAAATCAAAAGATAGCTGGAGTAACAATTCTCATGTCAGACAAAATAGACTTAAAATTAAAGACTATTACAAGAGACAAAGAAGGACACTACATAATGATCAAGGGATGAATAGAAGAAGAAGATATAATAATTATAAATATTTATCCACCAAACATAGGAAGACCTCAATACATTAGGCAAATGCTAACAGCCATAAAAAGGGAAAATGACAGTAACACAATAATAGTAGGGGACTATAACTCCCCACTTTCACCACTGGAAAGATCATCCTAAATGAAAATAAATTAGGAAACACAAGCTTTAAATGATACATTAAACAAGATGGACTTAATTGATATTTATAGGATGTTCCAACCAAAAACAACAGAATACACTTTCTTCCAAAGTGCACATGGAACATTATACAGGATAGATTATCTTGGGTCACAAATAAAGCCTTGGTAAATTTAAGAAAATTGAAATCATATCAAGTATCTTTCTGACTACAATGCTATGAGACAAGATATCAATTACTTGAAAAAAACTGTAAAAAAATACAAACTGGTTGAGGCTAAACAGTACACTACTAAATAACCAAGAGATCACTGAAGAAATGAAAGAAGGAATAAAAAAATACCTAGAAACAAATGACAATGAAAACAAGATGACCTAATACCTATAGGATGCAGCAAAAGCAGTTCTAAGAGGGAAGATTATAGTAATACAATCCTACCTCAAGAAACAAGAAAAATCTCAAATAAACTACCTAAATTTACACCTAAAGCAATTAGAGAAAGAAGAACAACAACAATAACAAAAATGCTGTATTAGCTGAATGAAAGATATCATATATATCAGATTACAAATAAATGAAAAATAAGTGAAGGAAACAATAGCAAAGATCAATAAAAATAAAATCTGGTTCTTTGAAAAGTTAAACAGAACTGATAAACCATTAGCCAGACTCATCAAGAAGTAAAGGGAGAAGACTCAGATCAATAGGATTAGAAATGAAAAAGGAGAAGTAACAACTGATACCACTGGAATAAAAAGGATCATGAGATTACTCCAAGCAAATATATGCCAGTAAAATGGTCAACATGGATGTAATGGACAAATTGTTACAACAGCACAGCCTTCTAGATGAACCAGGAGGACATAGAAAATATAAACAGAACACTCACAAGCACTGAAATTGAGACTGTAATTAAAAATCTTCCAACAAACAAAACCCCAGGACCAGATGGTTTCACAGGCAAATTCTATCATGCATTTAGAGAATAGTTAACACCTATCCTTCTCAAACTCTTCCAAAATATAGCAGAGGGAGGAACAATCCCAAACTCATTCTATGAGGCCACAATCACCGTGATACCAAAACCAGACAAATATGTTACAAAAAAAGAAATCAACAGGCCAATATCACTGATGAGCATAGATGCAAAAATCCTCAACAGGGGCTTCCCTGGTGGCGCAGTTGTTGGAAGTCCGCCTGCCGATGCAGGGGACGGGCGTTCGTGCCCTGCCGGTCCGGGAGGATCCCACATGCCGCGGAGCGGCTGGGCTGCTGAGCCTGCGCGTCCGGAGCCTGTGCTCCATGGGGGGAGAGGCCACAGCAGTGAGAGGTCTGCATACAGCATAAAAAAAAAAAATCCTCAACAAAATACTAGCAAACAGAATCCAACAGCGCATTAAAAGGATCATACACCATGATCAAGTGGGATTTATCCCAGTAATGCAAGGATTCTTCAATATACACAAAACAATTAATGTGATACACCATTTTAACAAAGAGGATAAAAAACACATGATAATCTCAATAGATGCAGAAAAAGCTTCTGACACAATTCAACACCCATTTATGATAAAAACTCTCCAGAAAGTAAGCATAGACAGGACCGACCTCAACATAATAAAGGCCATATATGACAAACCCACAGCCAAGATTGTCCTCTATGTTGAAAATCTGAAACCATTTCCTCTAAAATCAGGAACAAGAAAAGGTTGCCTGCTCCAACCATTATTATTCAACATAGTCTGGAAGTTTTAGCCAGAGCAATCAGAGTAGAAAAAGAAAGAAAAGAAATCCAAATTGGAAAAGAAGAAATAAAACTGTCACTATTTGCAGATGACATGATACTATAAATAGAAAATCCTAAAGCTGCTACAAGAAAACTACTAGAGCTAATCAATGAATTTAGTAAAGGAGCAGGATACAAAATTAATGCACAGAAATCTCTTGCATTCCTATACACTAACGATGAAAAACCTGAAAGAGAAACTAAGGAATCACTCCCATTTACCATTGCAACAAAAAGAATAAATTACCTCAGAATAAACAAAAAAAAAAAAAAAAAAAAAAAAAAAAAAAAAAAAAAAAAAAAAAAAAGAATAAACCTACCTAAGGAGCCAATAGACAGGTATGCAGAAAACTATAAGACACTGATAGAAGAACTTAAAGATGATACAAACAGATGGTGAGGTATACCATGTTCTTGGATTGGAAGAATCAACATTGTGAAAATGACTATACTACCCAAAGCAATCTACAGAATCAGTGCAATCCCTATCAAACTGCAAATGGCCTTTGTCACAGAACCAGAGAAAAAAATTTCACAATTTTTATAGAAATACAAAAGGCCCTGTATAGACAAAGCAATCTTGAGAAAGAAAAGCAGAGCTGAAGGAATCAGGCTTGCTGACTTCAGACTATAATACAAAGCTACAGTAATCAAGACAGTATTGTACTGCCACAAAAACAGAAATATAGATCAATGGAACAGGATAGAAAGCCCAGGAATAAACCCAGACACAAATGGTCTACTTATTTTTATAAAAGAGGGAAGAATATACAGTGGAGAAAAGACAACCCTTCAATAAGTGGTGCTGGGAAAACTGGACCACTATATGTTAAAGAATGAAATTAGAACACTTCTTAATACTGTATACAAAAATTATCTCAAAATGGATTAAAGACCTAAATGTACATTCAGAGACTATAAAACTCTTAGAGGAAAACACAGGCAGTACACTCTATGACATAAATCAAAGCAAGATCATTTTTGACCCACCTCCTAGAGAAATGGAAATAAAAACAAAAATAAACAAATGGGAACTAATGAAACTTAAAAGCTTTTGCACAGCAAAGGAAATGAAAAACAAGATGAAAAGACAACCCTCAGAATGGGAGAAAATGTTTGCAAACGAAGCAACTGACAAAGGATTAGTCTCCAAAATATACAAGCAGCTCATGCACCTCAATATTAAAGAAACAAACAACCCAATCAAAAAATGGGCATAAGACCTAAATAAACATTTCTCCAAAGAAGATATACAGATTGCCAGCAAACACTTGATAGGATGCTCAACATCACTAATCATTAAAGAAATGCAAATCAAAGCTACAATGAGGTATCACCTCACACTGGTCAGAATGGCCATCATCAAAAAATTTACAAACAATAAATGCTGTAGGGGTGTGGGAAAAGGGAACCCTCTTGCACTGTTGGTGGGAATGTAAAATGATACAGCCACTTTGGAGAACACTTTGGAGGTTCCTTAAAAAATTAACCTAGAGCTACCATATGACCCAGCAATCCCACTACTGGGCACATACCCTGAGAAAACCATAATTCAAAAAGTGTTATATACCACAATGTTCATTGCAGCACTGTTTACAATAGCCAGGACATGGAAGCAACCTAAATGGCCACAAATATATGAATGGATAAAGAAGATGTTATACATATATGCAATGGAATATTAATCAGCCATAAAAATAAACAAAATTGAGTTATTTGTAGTGAGGTGGATGGGCATAGAGTCTGTCATACAGACTGAAGTAAGTCAGAAAGAGAAAAACAAATACCATATGCTAACACACATTTATGGAATCTGAGAAAAACAAAAATGGTTCTGATGAACCTAGGGCAGGACAGGAAAAAAGACGCAGATGTAGAGAACGGACTTGAGGATATGGGGAGGGGGAAGTGTAAGCTGGGACGAAGTGAGAGAGTAGCATTGACATATATACACTACCAAATATAAAATAGATAGCTAGTGAGAAGCAGCTGCATAGCACAGGAAAATGAGCTCAGTGCTTTGTGACCACCTAGAAGGTTGAGATAGGTGGGGTGGGAGGGAGACACAGGAGGGAGGGGATATGGGGATATATGTATACATAGAGCTGATTCACATTTTTATACAGCAGAAACTAACACACCATTGTAAAGCAATTATACTCCAATAAAGATGTTAAACAACAGAAACGTAAGTATCCGTCAATAGATGAATGGATTAAAAATGGAATATTACACAGCCAAACAAGAAATCAAATCTTGCCATGTGCAACGACATGGATGGAACTAGAAGGTATTATGCTCAGTGAAATGTCAGGCAAAAAAAAAAAAAAAATGGAAAACTACAATGTGATTTCACTCATATGTGGAATCTAAAGAAACAAAACAAACAAACAAAATAATACAGAAATACTCACAGTTACAGAGAAGAACCTTGTGGTAGCCAGATGGGAGCAGAACAGGGGAATGAGTCAAATATGTGAGGGAATTTAAGAGGTACAAATGGTGCATCAGTGAGTCTGCATGATAATCTTTAATTACCTGGGAATCTCACTTATATCTAACATGTAACATGAGCATGAAGCTTCATAAAGATATATTAATCTTATTCAGGATATCTGCTGAACACATATAAATTGGCAGAACTAGAGAAAAGAATCTATCTAATGTTGTGCTTTATCTTGACAGATGGATATTAGCTAAACTTATTCTGGTCATCAATTTGTAACAAATACATATATAAAATCATTATGTTTTGTCACCCTAAACTTAGACAATATTTTATGTCAATTATATCTCAGTAAAACTGTAGTAAAATAAATTATTTTAATACTTTTATTTTTATTTATTTATTTATTTATTTATTTATTTATTTATTTATTTATTTTTGTGGTACATGGACCTCTCACTGTTGTCACCTCTCCCATTGTGGAGCACAGGCTCCGGATGCGCAGGCTCAGCGGCCGTGGCTCACAGGCCCAGCTGCTCCACGGCATGTGGGATCTTCCCCGACTGGGGCACAGACCCACGTCCCCTGCATCAGCAGGCAGACTCTCAACCACTGCACCACCAGGGAAGCCCAACAAATAGGTAATGCATCATTCCAAAATTCAAAAAAAAAAAAAAAGAAAGAAAATAAATATCAGAGGCAATTTTTAACAGAGAGGAAAATCTTCCTGCTACATAAAATTTTCCAACATATATAAAAGTAGAGACTGGTGTTATGAGTGCTTATATGTCCACATTCCAGATTCAACTATCAACATCTCATAGAAAACTTTGTTTCAGTTCTATCCCTAATCATTCCTGCCATACCCATTATTTATAAGCAAATACCAGGCATCGTTTAAAAAAAATTTATTGGAGTATAGTTGCTTTACAATATTGTGTAGTTTCTACTGTACAGCAAAGTGAATCAGCTATATGTATACATAGATTTCCTCTTTTGTATATTTCCTTCACATTCAGGTCACCACAGAGCACTGAGTAGAGTTCCCTGTGCTACACAGTATGTTCTCGTTAGTTATTTATTTTATACATAGTATCAAAAGTGTATATATGACAATCCCAATCTCCCAATTCATCCCACCCCTCCCTTTCCCCCTTGTTGTCAATACGTTTTTTCTCTACGTCTTTGTCTCTGTTTCTGCTTTGTAAATAAGATCGTCTAGACCAATTTCTTTCAGATTCCACATATATGTGCTAATATACAATATTTGCTTTTCTCTTTCTGACTTACTTAACTTTGTATGACAGTCTCTAGGTCCATCCATGTCTCTACAAATGACCCAATTTCGTTCAATTTTATGGTTGAGTAATATTCCATTGTATATATGTACTACATCTTCTTTATCCATTCCCCTGTTTCCATGCCCTGGCTATTGTAAATAGTGCTGCAATGAACATTGCGGTTCATGTGTCTTTTTGAATAATGGTTTTCTCAGGGTATATGCCCAGTAGTGATATTGTTGGGTCACATGACAGTTCTATATTTAGCTTTTTAAGGAACCATAGAAGAAAAAAGAAATAAAAAGAATCTAAACTGGCAAAGAAGAAGTAAAACTGTCACTGTTCACTGATGACGTGATACTATACATAGAAAATCCTAAAGATGACATCAGAAAACTACTAGAGCTAACAAATGAATTTAATAAAGTCATTAATACACATAAATCTCTTGAATTCCTATACACTAACAGTGAAAGATCAGAAAGAGAAATTAAGGAAACAGTTCCATTTACTATTGCATCAAAAAGAAGAAATACCTAGGAATAAGCCCAGCTAAGGAGACAAAAGACCTGTATGCAGAAAACTGTAAGATACTAATGAAAGAAATCAAAGATGACAGAAAGAGATGGAGAGATATGCCATGTTCCTGTATTGGAAAAGTCAATATTGTGAAAATTAATTGTCCACCCAAAGCAATCTACAGATTCAATGCAATCCCTATCAAATTACCAATGGCATTTTTCACAGAACTAGAACAAAAAATTTTACAATTTGTATGGGAACACAAAAGACCTCGAATAACAAAAGCAATCTTGAAAAGACAAAACAAACAAACAAACAACAACAACAAAAAAACGGAGCTGCAGGAATCAGGCTCCCTGACTTTAGACTATAATACAGGGCTACAGTTATCAAGACAGTATGGTACTGGCCCCAAAACAGAAATATAGATCAATGGAACAGGATAGAAATCCCAGAGATAAACCCTCGTACCTATGGTCACCTAATCTATTAAAAAGGAGACCACAATATACAATGGAGCAAAGACAGCCTCTTCAATAAATGGTGCTAGGAAAACGGGACAGCTACATGTAAATAACTGAAATTAGAACACTCCCTAACACCAGACACAAAAATAAACTGAAAATGGACTAAAGACCTAAATGTATGGTCAGACAGTGTAAAAATCTTAGAGGAAAGCATAGGCAGAACATAAATCTTTGACATAAATCACAGCAAGATCTTTTTTGACCCACCTCCTAGACTAATGAGAAAAGAAACAAAAATTAAACAAATGGGACGTAATTAAACTTAAAACATTTTGCACAGCAAAGGAAACCATAAAGAAGATGAAAAGACAGTTCTTAGAATGGGAGAAAATATTTATAAATGAAGCAACTGGCAGAGGATTAATCTCCAAAATATACAAACAGTTCATGCAGCTCAATATCAAAAAAAAAAAAAAATCAAAAAATAGTAAGAGGGACTAAATAGACATTTCTCCAAAAAGACATGCAGAAGGGCAACAAACACATGAAAAGATGCTCAACATCACTAATTATTAGAGAAATGTAAATCAAAACTACAATGAGGTATCACCTCACAGTGGTCCAAAAGGCCATCATCACAACATCTACAAACAATAAATGCTGGAGAGCGTGTGGAGGAAAGGGAACCCTCATGCACTGTTGGTTGGTATGTAAGTTGATACAGCCACTGTGGAGAACAAATACCAGGCATCTTATCCTTTCATCTGTCAATATTTCAGAAGGTGTCTCTGAAAGATAGGGACACTTTTAAAAATAAATCATAGTCACAATACAAGTATCACCCTTTAATTATGTAATAATCATTGCTTAATTTTATCACACATCCACTCAAGGTTCATATTTTCTCAATTGCTTTGTAATTTATGTATTTGATTGACATGCATCTTTTGCCCTAAAACAAACTGAAATCTAGTGATTTCTCCAGTAAACATAGGTTTATTCAGGATCAAAAAGAATTGCAATTCAGGGTCTGTAACTATGGCGAGACATGTGCAAGTCTCTCCACAACAAGGACAGAACTGTTCTGAAGAGGTGAAAAGAAATTTGGGAATACTATAGTCAACAAAGTGTCCATTGGAGGAATTGAGAATTCAAAGTATAGTGACTTTTCATTGGCTGAGTTGTGACAGTTTCTCAATGCTGTGTTCTTACCAGAAAAGAAGAGGAAGTTTTTCCTATTGGGCTCTGCTATTGCCATAGGACATGAAAGCTTCCCCTTCTGGCCCCCTGACTTTTTTTTTTTTTTTGTGGTATGCGGGCCTCTCACTGTTGTGGCCTTTCCCATTGTGGAGCACAGGCTCCAGACGTGCAGGCTCAATGGCCATGGCTCATGGGTCCAGCCACTCCGCAACATATGGGATCCTCCCGGACCGGGGCATGAACCCATGTCCCCTGCATTGGCAGGTGGACTGTCAACCACTGCGTCACCAGGGAAGCCCAGCACTGACTATTTTAACTGAAGTTTCTGTTCATTATTTTTTTTACATTTCCCCCTTTTGGTCAAGATTTTTCTCTAAAGGCATTGCTGATCAAGAGTCAGGTTTTCTAGTTTCAGCAGCTTTTTGTTCCTCAATATCAGGAGGTATTTTTCCTGGGTATAATGTCTTATGTCTGAAGAAAAGTGCACAGATTGGAAGCCTACTGATGTCTCCAAGGAGGGGTAGGGGGGGAAACTCTCAGGCACTTTATATCTAAAGTTCATTTATTATCAAGATAATGGACATCAGATATCATCTGAACTGTTATGACATCATCCAACAAGCTTGGTCCAGATATTTTGGGAAAGCTGTCTCATCAGATGTCATCTGCTCTGATTCCTGGCAGTTTTTACTTTCAGGTCACCAGATAATATGCAGGTCCAGTCAGGGTTTGGTTCACTTTTTAGGTAGGTCATATTAACACAAGAGTATATTCCCCGGAACTTTGTGGCACAGGTTCTGTTAGCAATACCTGATAGGGGCCTTTTCAGCAAGGTTGAAGAGATTATTTCTGAAGGTGTTTTTTCCAATAGAAAAAATCACCAGGGAGAGGGCTCAAGATGGCAGAATAGTAGTATATGGAATTCACATCTCTCCAAAAGTACATCAATAATACATCTACAAATGGAACAATTCTCACAGGGTGCCTGCTGACTCACAGAGGAACTGCTGAACACTAGCAGAGGACCTCAGACACCTAACAGGACATGAAAATATCCCTGCATACCTGGGTAGGATGAAAGAGAGAAAATGAAGTAAAAGAAAACTGATAGGACCTGCCCCCCTGGTGTATGGGAACTGCAGGAGAGGACAGGTTCCTGCACCTGTGGAAGCCCCCTCACTTGCAGAGAGATGAGCTGACATATAATGGGAGCTTCAGGGTCTATTGGAGGAAAGTGGTCTGTGGCAGGCAGGAAGGAGTGAGACCTACACAGATAGTCTGTGCCACAGCCCTGCTCACTCCAGCTTGAGATGGGTGTCCACCAGAGCTGACATAGGCTGAGTGATGGAATGTGAGTTTTGGAGAGTGGATATGGGGAGAGAATTATTGTTGGCTGTGTGGAGACAGACTGAGGGATTGGGAGTGAGCAATTCCACAACTGGAATGTTCCTGGAGGAGCCCAGACTGCCATAGAAGCGAGGCACCATTGTTGAGTGATGTGTGAAGGGTGGGGCTGCCATCACAGCCTCTCTACCCACACGCCAGCCCCTGTCTCCGCAGGCACTAGGAGAGGCTCCTGCTGCAACAAACGTGCATGCCTCAATTGTTGCCACCTTCTCCCATTCCCATCTGAGTACGGGTGCCCCAGTTGATCACCACATCCTTCCCCTCCTGCCTGAGCAAGGAAACGTTCCACAGCTGTTGCCACCCATCACCGTCCTCCCAAAATAGGACAGTGCACCCCTGGTCGCTGCCTTCACTTCTTCTCACCTGGGTGGGGAGCAGACAACTGGGAGTGGCCCACATTTAGGGGTGGTGCTGAAACCAAAGCTGATCCCTAGGGGTTCTGCAACTAAGGAAGAAGAAGTGAAATCTCTCCTTGCAGCTGTGCAAACTTCAGATTAAGCACCCGCAACTGGCTTGATAAACTCAGCACCTGTGGAACATCCAAATGGACAACAATTGCTCTGACAACTGAGATGGGTGTAGCTTTAGCAGCTGTGGACTTTGTGGGCACATACATGCAGGGGTTGAGCCAGGTCAGAATCTGAGCTGCCCCCAGAGTGTCCACAGTGGGTCCAGATTCATGATTACTGCAATCGTGGGATCTTACTTCAGTGAATCTACACTGGTGGCTGGTGAAAACAACTCCTGAGAGACACCAGAACCAACTTCTGGCATGACCATAGTTAAGGTGGAGCTGAGAGCAGTGCCAACAGCAGAGTAACTTGTGAGCTTGCACAATGGGTTAAAGGTGACACAATAGAGCATGCTCACAAGTGAAGAGATCCAGAGGAGGAATACTCAGTGGATTCTCTCCCAGTGGGCCTGCTCCAATCCCACATACTTTGCACCAAGTACCAGAAACACAGCTAAGAGACTGATCTTGGGGAACTTCCCTCATGGCGCAGTGGTTAAGAATCCGCCTGCCAATGCAGAGGACACATGTTTTATCCTTGGTCTGGGAAGATCCCGCACGCCGTGGAGCAACTAAGCCCATGTGACACAATGACTGAACCTGAGCTCTAGAGCCCACAAGCCACAACTACTGAGCCTGCGTGCCACAACTACTGAAGCCCGTGCACCTAGAACCTGTGCTCTGCAACAAAAGAAGCCATTACAATGAGAAGACCATACACTGCAATGAAGAGCAGGCCCTGCTCTCTGTAACTAGAGAAAGTCCATGTGCAACAATGAAGACCCAACACAGCCTAAAATAAATTAAAAAATAAAAAGCTTATCACTAAAAAAAAAAAAGAAAGAAACTGATCTGGGAGCTTTACTTCATCAACTACGGAGTAGACCCCATTTCTGACAGGGCAGTCACAATCACAGAGCAAAGGGGAGGCCCTGATCAATATCCAGGCCAGGCTCTGGTCCCTGCAACACCAGTCAAACCCACATAAAGGGGATAACACTGCCAGCATATACTATGGAAAGAGGTGACCGACATCCATACTAAAAACAGCCCTTGAACAAAAAACAAAACAAAACTAAACTAAACTAAACCCACATAGGCTACACAGGGATGTTCCTACATAAACGTAGCTCTTCAAAACAGTCTGAGGGTATGGCTTCAGGAAGAAGAACACCCAGAGCATTTAGCCTTGAAGAGCAGTGGGGCTTGATGGCAAAAGCTCCACAGGGCTGGGGGAAACTGAGACTCCACTCTTGGAGGGCACACACAAGGTCTCATGCACCCTGGGACCCATGACAAAGCAGTACTTCAATAGGAACCTGGGCTAGACCACCTAGAGGTCTTGGAATTTCCCCTGGGGAGGTGGAGGTTGGCTGTAGCTCACCATGTGACACATTAGACTATTTAGACTTAACAGATATCTACAGGGAATTCCATCAAAAAATAGTCAGAATACACATTTTTTCAAGTGCATATGGAACGTTCTCCATGATAGATCACATGCTAGAATAGAAGGCAGTCTCAACAAATTTAAAATGATAAAAATTGCATCTTTTCTAACCACAATGGTATGAAACTAGAAATCAATTACAGCAAGAAATGAATAAAACACAAATACATAGAGATTAAACACATAGGTCAATGGAACAGAATAGTAAGCCTAGACATAAACCCACACACTTCCATGACAAAGGAGACAAAAATATCCAATGGGAAAAAGACAGTCTGTTCAATAACGGTTTTGGCAGAACTGGGCAACTACATGTAAAAAAATGAAATTAGAACATATTCTCATACCATATACAAAAAATTAACTCAAAATGCATTAAAGACCTAAATGTAAAACTGGAAGCCATAAAACTCCTAGAAGAAAACCCAGACAGTACACTCTCTGACATAATATATTTTTGATCTATCTCTACAGGCAAGGGAAACAAAAGCAAAAATAAACAAGTGGGACTTAATTAAACTGAAAAGATCTTGCACCTGGAAGGAAACCACTAACAAAACAAAATGACAACCTACTGAATGGGAGAAGATCTTTGCAAATGATATGTCTGATAAGGAATTAATATCCAAACTATATGAAGCACTCATACATTTCAATATAAAAAAAATGATTAAAAACAAGACACATTCAGGACAGAATAGCTGAATAGAAATTTTTCTAAAGAAGACATACAGATGGCCAACAGGCACATGAAAAGAAGCTCAATATCACTAATCATCAGGGAAAAGCAAATCAAAACCACAGTTACATATTACCTCACACCTGTCAGAATAGCTATTGTCAAAAAGATAACAAATAATAAATGTTGGTGAGGATGTGGAAAAAGGGAGCCCTAGTATACTGTTGGCGGGAGTGTAAATTGGTACAGTCACTATGGAAAAAAGTATGGAGGATCCTCAAAAAATTACAAATACAGCTACCATATGATTGGCAATTCCACACCAGGATATATATCTGAAGGAAACAATAACAGTAGTTCAAAAAGGTATATGTACCCCAATATTCATAGCAATATTATTTACAATAGCTAAGATATGGATGCAACCTAAATGTCCATTAACAGATGAATGTATAAAGAAGCTGTAGTATGTATATATACATATATATACATAATTGCATATGTATACATATACATATATGTATATACACATATACAATGTAATATTACTCAGCCATAAAAAAGGTGAAATTTTGTCATTTGTGACAACATAGATAGACCTGGATGGTATTATTCTTAGTGAAATTAGTCAGACAGAGAAAGACAAATACTGTTTATTTTCACTTGTACGGGGAATCGAAACAAATAAAACAAATAAATGAATATAACAAAACAGAAACAAACTCACAGATGCAGAGAAGAAACTAGTGGTCACCAGTAGGGAGAACAGTGCAGGGAATGGGCAAGATAGGGGAAGGGGATTAAGAGGTACAATCTACTAGGTGTAAAATAAATAAGATACAAAGATGTAATGTACAACACAGGGAATATAGCTGATATTTTATAATAACTGTAAGTAGAGTATAGTCAACAAAAATATTGAATCACACTTTTCTAAACCTGAAAAAGAATTTCTGCCATTTGCAATAACATGGATCAACCTGGAGGACATTATGCAAAATGAAATAAGACTGTCACAGAGGATAAATACAGCATGACTCTAGTTACATAAGGTACTTAAAATATTTAAACTCATAGAAAGAGAGAATAGCATGTTGGTTACCAGGGGCCAGGAGGAGGGGAAAACGGGCATTGTCATTCAATTGGTATTAAGTTTCAGTTATGCAAGATGAATTAGTTCTAGGGATCTGCTATATAACCTAGCGGTATAGTCAATAATACTGTGTATGAATATAACCCTTTGTTATGATTGTTGATCTCATGTTAAGTATTCTTACTACACAAACACACACACACACAAAACAAAGAGACACAGTAAACTTTTGGAGGTAATGGATATATCTTATTACCTTGACTGTCATAATGGATTAACAGGTGCATGCATATGTCCAAACTCATCAAATTGAATACATTAAATATGTACAGTTTTTTTAATATATCAATTATACCTCAATAAACCAGTTTTTCAAGAAAAGAAAACCTTGCTTAAATACATGAAATTCAAATTACTGAACAACAAAGGTAAAGTATTGAAATTAGCCAGAGAAAACTGACTCATTACATTCAGGATTTCATTGATTCAAATCCATCCGTCTTCTCATCAGAAAATATGGGAACAAGAAGACTGAAACAGCATTTCTATAGTGGCCAAAAATTGTAAGTAAACCTACCACCCAAGAATTCTATATCAAACAATAATATCCTTTAAGAGAGAAGGGAAAATTCTTCTTCAACTAAAGGACAACTAAGAAAATTCACCACCAGCAGAATTTCAGTACAATGACTGCTATCTATATATGATTTTATGAGCATAGAGAAAAATAAGAGAAAACATACTAGGTTGTGATTATGGTAACTGAAGAGAAAAGTAGGAGAAAATTAGAGGGGAGGAGGGATTCAAGAAAAAATATAAATTTTAAAAAGAGATACACTTAAATTCATATATTAAGTACTTCATATATGTCATGCACTGTCTAATTTCTTTATATGTATTAACTCATTTATTTTTGACAATTACTTTATGGCATACATACTATTATTATCCACATTATACAGAGCATGAAACTGAAAAATAGAGAAATTTGGTAACTTAACCAAGGTTTCATAAATGGTAAATAGTACAGATAGGATATGAAGTCAGGCTTTCTGACTTCAGAGCAAAATATGATTTAAATCACACCTGTAAATTTTCATAAAATTAAATGTATACATTTATATGTACATATATTTTAAATTAAAAAAGGCACAATTCTACCTTAACTGGCCTGGTGTACAACACAATAAATGAAATAAAGAATAACTTGAAAGTCATTTGAGAATACCAGGGATAAAGAAACAATTGTAAAAACCTTCAGAGAGGAAAAAATTAGCATGTCACTTATAAAGGAATCAAAGTGACATCATATTTTTGAGCAACATCACTGGAAGCTATAAAGCTATGGATAAATGTCTTCAAAATTCTGAGAGAAAATTATTTTTCAATCTAAAAATTTATATACAGACAAATTAAATTAAGCAAAATTATGATAAACATATATTCAAATGTGTAAGGGCTCAACATTTACCACCACTGCACCATATCTTATGAAGCTCATGGAGGATGTGCTCCTGCAAAAAGAGGGAGTAAACCAAGACAGCAGAAAATATAGAATGGATGGAATTAGGAGAAAGGTAAATAAATTGCCAGGATTACAATTGTGCAGTAGGTTTGAAGAGCAAATAGTCCAGACTACAGGAAAATGGAAGGACCTAGATGAAGTATTCTCAGAAAACAAAATTGGAAACAAATTTAAAAAGCAGGAATTAGTAATCAGATAATTTTGACTATGTGGAAAAGTGTACTGAGATGTTATTGGAGGATGAGAGAAGAATAACAATAGATACAAAGAAAAAAACAAAAAAAAATTAAGGGGTTGATTATCAATCCCAGGAAAATAATGGGGTACATATAAACACAAGGAAAAAAAAAGTTACACATAAAGAAACATAATTATTGTATACTCCTTGGCTCATCTGTGAACAGCATTTACACAGTCAAAATGATATTATAAAAGATAGAATAAGGTGAAGTCAGTATTGGGGTGTTGTCAATTAATAGGGTATCATAGATAAAGTATAACATAATAAAGTATAAGAATATTTTTTGAAATATAGAGTTTTGTGCCAAAAAAAAAAAAAAAACCTTAAATTATTGAAAGGGGTTACCTCTCAGGACTTGGGAGCATGGGTAAAGAAAGATATGACTATTTCTTTTCACAAGACATTTATTACTTTTTAGGAATTATAATACATATGTAAATATTACTATAATAAAAATAAAATTTTAAAGTTTTAAAAGAAGAAAATTTTCCTGAAATAAAGACTTGATTCTGTAGATTAAACATACAAACCATACTGATAAAATATAATCAATATCAAATATACCTTGATGGAGTTAGAAAATTTAAGGGTAAACAAAGAATTCTACAGGATCCATACTTTTAACAAAACTATATGCATGGATTCCTGTAATTTTAACATTTTTTTCAGATAATGAGTAAAAGTAGAGGGGTTAACCTTAGTAAAGAAGGAAGACAACTATTTTTTTCTTTTAAGAGAGAACATGGTAAAGGTTAGGTTAAACTCTAGGAGGAGTAGAGAAATAAGCTGAAAGAGATTATGACTGACATCCACTTGTTAACAGTGTGAGTCTTCATTTAAATTCTCTGAGTGTGACAAAGTGAGAGAGTGGCATGGATATATATACACTACCAAATATAAAATAGATAGCTAGTGAGAAGCAGCTGCATAGCACAGGGGGATCAGCTCAGTGCTCTGTGACCACATAGGGGGGTGGGATAGGGAGGGTGGGAGGGGGGTAAATGCAAGAGTGAAGAGATATGGGAACATATGTATATGTATAGCTGACTCACTTTGTTATAAAGCAGAAACTAACACACAATTGTAAAGCAATTACGCTCCAATAATGATGTTAAAAAAAATAAATTCTCTGGAGGGGTAAGGTAAATGCAAGAGTGAAGAGATATGGGAACATATGTATATGTATAGCTGACTCACTTTGTTATAAAGCAGAAACTAACACACAATTGTAAAGCAATTACGCTCCAATAATGATGTTAAAAAAAATAAATTCTCTGGATGCTATTTTCATTATCTAGACAAGAGGGATTGTAATGTTTGCCTTAAATATTTTAAGCAACGTGAGATGGGAAATAAATTGTTTAAATCATTGCTTGTCCAAAGTATTTGAAACAGTAAAAAGTTTTTATATAATATATATAAATATTTATTAAATGTTTATTATGTTGTACATCTTGACTTATTGCTAACAGTAAATGCCATATGGCATTAATTACAATGCACACATATGCACACAAAATCACAAGATTAGAAAACAAAAAATTTCAAGCTATTTTTGTAAGCTAACCTGCTGGTACCCAAAGTTGATAATCATACAATGACTTGCAGGTCAATCTTAGTTTAAAATTTTAATACAAAATTCATAAATCAACATTGGCAGAAATAATCTAGACACACAGTAAAGTCATGGATTAAGTTCTGATGTCACCTAATAAAGCAAAAATAAAATTACTCTAAAATTCTCTACATTGCTTTTTTTTTTTTTTTTTTTTTTTTTTTTTTTTTTT
>NW_006778437.1:0-86552 GCF_000442215.2 Lipotes vexillifer | reverse complement strand
TTTTTTTTTTTTTTTTTTTTTTTTTTTTTTTTTTTTGCTGTTTGCGGGCCTCTCACTGTTGTGGCCTCTCCCATTGTGGAACAACAGGCTCCGGACGTGCAGGCTCAGCGGCCATGGCTCATGGGCCCAGCCGCTCCGCGGCATGTGGGATCTTCCTGGACCGGGGCGCAAACCCATGTCCCCTGCATCAGCAGGCGGACTCTCAACCACTGTGCCACCAGGGAAGCCCTCTCTACATTGCTTTTAAAGTACAGTGTATATGGATTTGTGTCTATAACTTTGTGAAGTAACATATGTTTATAAATGTTTAATATATACAGATTTTCCTCCAGCATTGGAATAATTTACTGCTTCTTTGGGTGAACAACAGATAAAGTCATTGGCTTGGTATAAGAACCATGTCATATGATAAATACTTTAAACATTAGAGTCACACTCAACATGTTGAGAGGTTATCACTCAAGAAAAGTACAGGGGAGTGAACTAAGTCAGAAAGAGAAAGACAAACACTTATGCTAACACATATACATGGAATTTAAGAAAAAAATGTCATGAAGAACTTAGGGGTAAGACAGGAGTAAAGTCAGAGACCTATTAGAGAATGGACTTGAGGATATGGGGAGGGGGAAGGGTAAGCTGTGACGAAGTGAGAGAGAGGCGTGTACACATATACACTACCAAACGTAAGGTAGATAGCTAGTAGGAAGCAGCCGCATAGCACAGGGAGATCAGCTCGGTGCTTTGTGACTGCCTGGAGGGGTGGGATAGGGAGGGTGGGAAGGAGGGAGACACAAGAGGGAAGAGATATGGGAACATATGTATATGTAAAACTGATTCACTTTGTTATAAAGCAGAAACTAACACACCATTGTAAAGCAATTATACTCCAAGAAAGATGTTAAAAAGAAAGAAAGAAAAGAAAGAAAGAAAGAAAGAAAGAAAGAAAGAAAGAAAGAAAGAAAGAAAGAAAGAAAGAAAAAGAAAAGTACAGGGGAATTGGAATCTAAAGAAGGAAGAGAAAATTAATGTTTCTTTTCCCATGCTCATTCTTGACCACACTCTTATGTGAGTGGTAAGTGGAATCACCTGCAATGTTTTATCTTTTCTCTCTTTTTTCTCTTTATCTCTTAGGCTTTCTCTGTCTCTTTTCATCAACCTCTCTCTCTGCATATAGTTGAAATTATGTAAGTTAAATGCAGTCATGAAATATCCTTATTGCACTTCATAAGAATACAACATCACTGCCTAGTGTAATTTATTCTAGGAATGCAAGGGTAGGTCAATATTTTAAAATCTATTAATATATTGAATATGGTGAATATATCTATTGACCATGATATTGTCATAGATTATTAAAAGGTAGGTTAAGATATATGACAGAAAGCTGCATAACAAAATCAAAGTTCCATTCCTGATCTTAAAAATTGATAATAAAATTGCCAACAGATGTGATGGATCTATATGAGTAATATTTAAAATTCTATTTAGAGTCAGAGTAAAAAGAGCCTTGACAAAATGGAAAGACATTGCATCCTTGAATAGAAAGCAAAGGAGTTGCATTCTTTTTTTGTTTGCTTATATTTTATTTATCTATGTATTTTTTTAGCTTTATTAAGATATATTAAACATATAATATTGCATAAGATTAAGGTTTACAATGTGACAATTTGATATATGGAGATTCATTTGCTAAATGTCATAAACTATAAATTATTCAATAAATTCAATAGATCAAGGAAAATACCAATAATTTTAGGGATGAGGGGGAATTTGAGAAACCCATACTAAATTTCATCTGGAAAAAAATACACATGCAATGAAGGAAAATTCCAGGGAAAAAAAGAATAAGTAATTTAAGCTAACCCGACCAGATAATTAAAACAATCTAGTAGTGTGCCATGAATAAATAGATCAATGGGACAGAATGAAGAATCTAGAAATACACCTAAATAAATATAAAATTTATAATATGATATAAGATACATTTCCAATCAGTAGAGAAAATAGATTAAAAAATAAATGGAGTTATGTAAACAGGCCAGCCATTTGGGTGAAAAAGTTAAACTTTTACTAGACTCTTTACATCAAAATAAGGAACAGATGGATCAAAACTATAAGAAAATAATCAGGGCTTCCCTGGTGGTGCAGTGGTTGAGAGTCTGTCTGCCGATGCAGCAGACATGGGTTCGTGCCCCGGTCCGGGAAGATCCCACATGCCGCGGAGTGGCTGGAACCATGAGCCATGACCACTGAGCCTGTGTGTCCGGAACCTGTGCTCTGCAACAAGAAAGGCCACAACAGTGAGAGGCCCACGTACCGCAAAAAAAAAAAAAAAAAAAAAAAAAATAGAAAATGATCAGACCATAGCAGTGTTAGAAGAAACACTGAGTGATTTTTAAAAAATGGTATGGTAGTTAGGGAAAGGTAACCAAAGCACAACAGAAGACAGACTCATTATTGAAACAGATAAATATAACTACTTAAAATGTTGAACCTTCCATACGAAAGTAATCATAAACAAAATCAAAAGGCAAATGAGAAACTGTGATAATACAATATATTTGAAAAAGTCTAATTTTTCTCATATACCAAAGAGATGAAAAATTTTTAAAAAGAACTATAAATCAATAGGAAAAAAGATGAAACAATAGAAAAATGAGCAAAGGTATATCAAAGAATTAAAAATAATCTGTCCAATCAACATATAAAGATGCTTCACTTCTCTCATTTAAAGAAATACAAATAAAAATAACAGTATATACCATTTTGCACACAGCAGTAGGCAGAGCTAAGATGGCTGAGCAGAGACTCGTGATGAAAACTCAGTTTCTCGCATCTGCTAAATCTCTAAAAGACCAGCTGGAAAAAGGAAATAATAGACAAACCCAAACTGCGGGACAGTCTACAAAACAATTACTCTGCATGTTCAAAAAAGCTGTTGAGAGAGGGCAAACAGCAGAAGCAAGAAGAACTACAATTCTGCAGCCTGTGGAACAAAACCCATATTCACAGAAAGATAGACAAGATGAAAAGGCAGAGGGCTATGTACCAGATGAAGGAACAAGATAAAACATCAGAAAAACAACTAAATGAAGTAGAGATAGGCAAACTTCCAGAAAAAGAATTCAGAATAATGACAGTGAATGTGATCCAGGACCTCAGAAAAAGAATGCAGGCAAAGATCGAGAAGATGAAAGAAATGTTTAACAAAGACCTAGAAGAATTAAAGAACAAACAAACAGAGATGAACAATATAATAACTGAAATGAAAACTACACTAGAAGGAATCAATAGCAGAATAACTGAGGCAAAAGAACAGATAAGTGACCTGAAATACAGAATGGTGGAATTCACTGCTGTGGAACAGAATAAAGAAAAAAGAATGAAAAGAAATGAAGACAGCACAAGAGACTCTGGGACAATGTTATACACAAGAACATTCGCATTATAGGGGTCCCAGAAGGAGAAGAGAGAGAGAAAGGACGAGAGAAAATATCTGAAGTGATTATAGTTGAAAACTTCCCAAATATGGGAAAGGAAACAGCCACTCAAGTCCAGGAGGCACAGAGAGTCCCATACAGGACCCAAGGAGAAACACGCTGAGACACATAGTAATCAAATTGGCAAAAATTAAAGACAAAGAAAAATTATTGAAAGCAGCAAGGGAAAAAAGACAAATAACATACAAGGGAACTCCCATAAGGTTAACAGCTGATTTCTCAGCAGAAACTCTACATGCCAGAAGGGACTGGAATGATATACTTAAAGTGATGAAAGGGAAGAACCTACAACCAAGTTTACTCTATGCAGCAGGGATCTCATTCAGATTTGATGGAGAAATCAAAAGCTTTACAGACAAGCAAAAGCTAAGAGAATTCAGCACCACCAAACCAGCTCTACAGCAATTGCTAAAGGAACTTATCTAAGTGGGAAACACAAGAGAAGAAAAGGACCTACAAAAACAAATGCAAAACAATTAAGAAAATGGTAATAGGAACATACATATTGATAATTACCTTAAATGTGAATGGATTAAACCCTCCAACCAAAAGACACAGGCTTGATGAATGGATATAAAAATAAGACCCATATACATGCTATCTACAAGAGACTCACTTCAGACCCAGGGACACATTCAGACTGAAAGTTAGGGGATGGAAAAAGATATTCCATGCAAATGGAAATCAAAAGAAAGCTGGAGTAGCAATACTCATATCAGATAAGATAGACCCTAAAATAAAGAATGTTACAAGAGACAAGGAAGGACACTACACAATGATCAAGGGATCAGTCCAAGAAGAAGATATAACAATTATAAATATATATGCACCCAACATAGAAGCACCTCAATACATAAGGTAACTGCTAACAGTTATAAAAGAGGAAGTCGACAGTAACACAATAATAGTGGGGGACTTTAACACCTCACTTACACCAATGGACAGATCATCCAAAATGAAAATAAATAAGAAAACAGAAGCTTTAAATGACACAATAGACTACATAGATTTAATTGATATTTATAGGACACACCATCCAAAAACAGCAGATTTTACTTTCTTAAGTGTGCACGGAACATTCTCCAGGATAGGTCACATTTGGGCCACAAATCAAGCCTTAGTAAACTTAAGAAAATTGAAATCATATCAAGCTTCTGTTCTGACCACAACACTATGAGATTAGAAATGAATTACAGGGAAAAAAGCGTAAAACACACAAACACATGGAGGCTAAACAATACATTACTAAATAACCCATAGATCACTGAAGAAATTAAAGAGGAAATCAAAAAATACCTAGAGACAAATGACAATGAAAACACGAGAATCCAAAACCTATGGGATGCAGCAAAAGCAGTTCTAAGAGGGAATATTATAGCTATACAAGGCTACCTTAAGAAACAGGAAAAATCTCAAATAAACAATCTCACTTTACACCTAAAGGAACAAGAGAAAGAAGAACAAACAAAACCCAAAGTTAGCAGAAGGAAAGAAATCATAAAGATCAGATCAGAAGTAAATGAAAAAGAAATGAAGGAAATGATAGCAAAGATCAATAAAACTAAAAGCTGGTTCTTTGAGAAGATAAACAAATTTGACAAACCATTAGCCAGACTCACCAAGAAAATAGGGAGAGGACTCGAATCAATAAAATTAGAAATGAGAAAAAGAGAAGTTACAACAGACACTGCAGAAATACAAAGCATCCAAAGAGACTACTACAAACAATTCTACGCCAATAAAATGGACAACCTGGAAGAAATGGACAAATTCTTAGAAAGGTATAACCTTCCAAGACTGAACCAGGAAGAAAGAGGAAATATGAACAGACCAATCACAAGTACTGAAAGTGAAACTGTGATTAAAAATCTTCCAACAAACAAAAGTCGAGGACCTGATTGCTTCACAGCTGAATGCTATCAAACATTTAGAGAAGAGCTAACACCCATCTTCCTCAAACTCTTCCAAAAAACTGCAGTGGAAGGAACACTCCCAAACTCACTCTATGAGGCCACCATCACCCTGATACCAAAACCAGACAAAGACACTACAAAAAAAGAAAATTACAGACCAATATCACTGATAAATATAGGTGCAAAAATCCTCAGCAAAATACTAGCAAACAGAATCCAACAACACATTAAAAGGATCATACACCATGATCAAGTGGGATTTATTGTGGGAATGCATGGATTCTCCAATATAAGCAAATCAATCAATGTGATATAGCATATTAAAAAACTGAAGAATAAAAACCATATGATCATCTTAATAAATGTAGAAAAAGCTTTTGACAAAATTCTACACCATTTATGATAAAGCTCTCCAGAAATTTGGCATAGAGTGAACCTACCTCCACATAATAAAGGCCATATACGACAAACCCACAGAAAACATCATTCTCAATGGTGAAAATTTGAAAGCATTTCCTCTAAGATCAGGAAAAAGACAAGGATGTCCACTCTCACCACTATTATTCAACATAGATTTGGAAGTCCTAGCCACGGCAATCAGAGAAGAAAATGAAATAAAAGGATTCCAAATTGGAAAAGAAGAAGTAAAATTGCCACTGTATGCAGATGACATGATACTATACATAGAGAATCCTAAAGATGCTACCAGAAAACTACTGGAGGTAATCAATGAATTTGGTAAAGTTGCAGGATACAAAATTAATGCACAGAAATCTCTTGCATTCCTATACAGTAATGATGAAAAATCTGAAAAAGAAATTAAGGAAACACTCCCAATTCAGCATTACAACAAAAAGAATAAAATACCTAGGAATAAACCTACATAGGGGGACAAAAGACCTGTATGCAGAAAACTATAGGACACTGATGAAAGAAGTTAAAGTTGATACCAACAGATGGAGAGATATACCATGTTCTTGCATTGGAAGAATCAATATTGTAAAAATGACTATACTACCAAAAGCAATCTAGAAATTCAATGCAATCCATATCAAATTACCAATGGCATATTTACGGAACTAGAACAAAATATCTTTAAATTTGTATGGAGATACAAAAGACCCCGAATTGCCAAAGCAGTCTTGAGGGAAAAAAATGAAGCTGGGGGAATCAGACTCCCTGACTTCAGACTATACTATAAAGCTACAGTAATCAAGACAATATGGTAGTGGCACAAAAACAGAAACATAGATCAATGGAATAGGATAGAAAGCCCAGAGATAAACCCACACACCTATGGTCAACTAATCTATGACAAACGAGGCAAGGATTTACAATGAAGAAGACAGTCACTTCAATAAGTGGTGTTGGGAAAACTGTACAGTTACATGTAAAAGAATGAAATTAGAACACACCCTAACACCATACACAAAAAATAAACTCAAAATGGATTAGAAACCTAAATGTAAGACCAGACACTACAAAACTCTTAGAAGAAAACATAGGAAGAACACTCTTTAACATAAATCACAGCAAGATCTTTTTTGATCCACCTCCTAGAGTAATGGAAATAAAAAAAATAATAATAAACAAATGGGACCTAAGGAAACTTCAAAGCTTTTGCTCAGGAAAGGAAACCATAAACAAGACGAAAAGACAACCCTCAGAATAGGAGAAATTATTTGCAAACGAATCAATGGACAAAGGATTAATCTCCAAAATATATAGACAGCTCATGCAGGTCAATATTAAAAAAAGAAACAGCCCAATCCAAAAATGGAAAGAAGACCTAAATAGACATTTCTCCAAAGAAGACATACAGATGGCCAAGAAGCACATGAGAAGTTGCTCAACATCACTAATTAGTAGAGAAATGCAAATCAAAACTACAATGAGGTATCACCTCCCACCAGTTAGAATGGGCATCATTAGAAAATCTAGAAACAACAAATTCTGGAGCAGGTGTGAAGAAAAGGGAACCCTTTTGCAGTGTTGTTGGGAATGCAAATTGATACAGCCACTATGGAGAACAGTAGGGATGTTCCTTAAAATACTAAAAATAGAACTACTCTATGACCCAGCAATCCCACTCCTGGGCATATACCCAGATAAAACCATAATTCAAAAAGACACATTCACCCTAATGTTCATTGCAGCACTATTTACAATAGCCAGGTCACGGAAACAACCTAAATGCCCATCAACAGATGAATGGATAAAGATGTGGTACATAGATACAATGGAATATTACTCAGCCATAAAAAGGAATGAAATTGTGTCGTTTGTTGAGACATGGGTGCATCTAGAGACTCTCATACAGTGTGAAGTAAGTTAGAAAGAGAAAAACAAAATATCTTATATTAACACATATATGTGGCCCCTAGAAAAATGGTACAGATGAACTGGTTTGCAGGGCAGAAATTGAGACACAGATGTAGAGAACAATCTTATGGACACCATGTGGGGAAGTGGTGGGAGTGGTGGTGTGATGAATTGGGCGATTGGGATTGACATGTATACACTGATGTGTATAAAATTGATGACTAATAAGAACATGCTGTATAAAAAATAAAATTAAATTTTTAAAAAAGCCGTTGAGATCATGAAAGAGATTAAAGAAGACTAAAGGGACACAATAGGTGAATGTGGTACCTGGTCCTAACTAGAGCAGAGATACATCTTTTAAAATCTTTTAAAATTAAAGACTTTTGCTACAAAGGAAATTATTAGGATGTTTGTTAAAATATGAATAAGGTTGGTAGGGTAGATAATAGTATTGTATCAATGTTAATTTTGATAATTTTACTATGGTTATGTAAGAAGGATATTCTTTTTTTTAAGAAACAAAGTTTTTTGGGGTTAAAGAAAACCCCACCATTTTAAATCATCAGATTGGCAAATGTTAAAATGTTTGATGATATTCAGAGCTGGCTTACTGTGTACACCATTCAGCAAAAATTTTAAGTATATACCTTTTGAAGCAGAAATTACACTACTAAAATTTTAGCGATGCATATACTCACAGATGTACTCACTGGTACATATGCAGAAATGTCTATTGCAGCATTAATACTAGCAAAAATGTAGAATGACGTTACTATTATTCAAGGAGGGATGAGTTAAATAATTGTGGTATATTTGCATTGTGGAATATGAGGGACCTATTAAAAAGTATAATGTACATCTCTATGTGCTGCTATGAGAAAATATGGAATATTTATTTTTATGGGAAAACAATCAAAGTACAGAACAGAATATAGACCATGATTTCCTTTTAATTCTTGTGAAAAAAAAAAGATTGTGGAAGGCAAACTCTAAGGTTGCCACCATGATCTCTGCCTCCTTGTAATTACGCCTTTGTATAATCCCCTCCCCCTTGAGTGTGGACAGGACCTGGAACTTATCTCTAATCAATAGAATATGGCATGATAGGTGATTACATAAGCATTATTACGTCAGATTGCAAGGCTTATGTTGTGAGAAGATGCTCTCTCCTTTGCTGCTTTTGAGGAAGCAAGAAGCCATGCTGGGAAGACCTATACTGTGGACTGAATGTTTCTGTACCCACAGAATGCATATGTTGAAATTCTAACCTCCAGGGTGATGGTACTTTGAGGTGGGACTTTGGGAGGTGCTTAGGTCATGAGGGCTATGCCTCATAAGGGATTTGTATTAGTGTTCTTTTAAAAGAGACCCCAGAGAGCTAGCTCACCCTTTCCACCATGTGAGGACACAGAAAAAAGACACTGATTATGAACTGGGAGGTGGACTCTCACAAGACACTGAATATGCTGGTACCATGATCTTGGGTTTCCCAGCCCCCAGAACTGTAAGAAATAAATTTCAGTTGTTTAGAGACTACCCAATCTATCGTAATTTTATTATGGTAGCCCAAATGGACTAAGACTATCCATGTGACAAGAAATTGAGGGCAGCCTCTGTCTGACAGCTCACATAGAAAATGCTGCCAACAACTACATGAGCTTGGAAGGAAATCCTTCCCCAGTCAAGTCTTAGATAAAACCATAGCGCCAACTGACACCTTGATTGCAGCTTTGTGAATCCTTAAAGCAGAGGACACAGCCAAGCCATGTGCAGACTCCTGTCTCACCAAAACTGTGAGATAATAAGTGTATGTTGTTTTAAGCCTCTAAGTTTTTGATAATATTGCTATGCAGCAATAGCTAAGTTAATAATACATATGCATGTTTATATATTTAGCCATAGAACATTTATCAAAAGATACATAATAAGTTTTTCTACCTATGAAAAGTGGAAATAGGGGATCAGAGGTAGGAGAGAGTGTTTTACTTATTGCTTTACATACTTTCCTAATATTTGAAAATAGTAATCATGAGACTGTATTAGTTTTATTAAAAAATAGAAACAAGGCCAAAGAATGTCTGAGGAAACCGGAATTTTTTACAATTAGAAGATACATTATTGGGTCAATGATTGCCCACTTTACCCCATCCTTCATTTTATGGTTGAAGAATTTGAGTCCAAAGCAAGTGAAATGACTTATTATTTATACATTATATACTTCCTCAAAAGTTTTGTGCAGTTTATAATAAAATAGACAGACAAAATAGGACAATTAGAAAAGAGCAAGAGCTATGTAAGGGAGGGGAGAATGTAGTGGAAATCAAGAACAAGCTAAAAGGTAGATATAAAAATTGAGTATAAACCTTAGCTTTCACTTTCTAAGGAGACAAAGCAAAAGAAAAAATAAACTGTTATGTAGTTTTTATTACCTGATAAAGAAATACATCCCAGTGAGACAAATGAAGTAGCATTCTTCATAATACCAAACTTGAATAAATCTGTAAATCTTTACAGACAGAGCATCTGTACCTAGCGAAACACAACAGATAAGAACATAGCATTTGGTGTTGGCAGAGACAGACTCAAACTCCAGCAACATCACTTACTTAGTGTCCTATTTATGTCTGAGTTTCCTTATTTGTAATCATCAAGATAATACCTCTTTCATAGGTTATTTTTGAGGATTAAATAAGATAATATAGATAATATGAGATTGTGTATGTTTGTCTTTAAAATAGAAGTCTTTCTAAACATAAAAAAATATTTTTCATATGGACATTTGTCATATTGATCTTCAGTAAAAGTCAAGGACATGATATTAAAGTAATTTCTGTGAGAGAATTTCAAGTAATAATGAAACTCACAGTCACATAGCTAAAATGTGACAGAGTCTGGACAAAAATCCAGGACTCCTGGTTTCCAGTTCAGTGCTTCTTTCACCGTGCTTCTTGCTGCTACTTGAAGACATCAGAATTTGACTTGACTGGATATTGGAAATTTCTTTGCCTGCAATTGTTTTCTCCAGCCCATCTACTTGTTTCTGACTATTCCTAGTTGTACAATAAGCAAAGAGGATGTTATAATTGTTTATTGTTTTAACTGTATTGAGATCTGACTAAAGAAGGAATTTTCACTTACTTTACACAGTTTTTATTAGCTGTTTTCCTCTCTGCAGGTCTGTGTCTGCCACATGTTACACTGTGTTCTTTTGTGTTTCTTAAACTGGCCCCAAAACCTGTAATTTGATGCTGCCTTAACTGCCCCCTATAGGCAGAGTGTCAGGAGGGCACTCTTCTGGCATGTGCCTTCCCTCCTCCACACATTTGTCAAACTGTCGCTTTACTTTTCAGACCATTAATTTGTTAGCAGATTTTCAACAGGCCTTATAGGGGCATAACATCCCTGATGGGCCTCCACATTTCCAGGAAGATTTCCAATTTAAGGACCTTTCCACCTGGAGCCACTGGAGAGTGACGAATTTTTGCTCTTACTGCTGGTGGTGGGGGTGTGTATGTGCAGAAAACAGATCTCTCCATTCGAGGCCAAGAAGTTTAATAGCCAAAAGCAGTTTGTACAGAGATAGCATCTATAATCAGATGATTCTTCAAGACACCTGAAGATATTTAGGCAGGCTATTTATTATTTGGTGGATTCCAAAGAAAGTTTCAGTGGAGAAGGATTAGGGGTTTGGGGGACAGTAAGCATAAGAAGTGAAGTTAATAGAATGGAACAACATTAGCAGCATGACCTAATTAAACACATGCCTGACTCACAACTTGAATGTTTTAGTGCAATCTATTTTCAATTACCAGCATGGGAAGTAGGACAACTTTAAATGATAAACAGGCAAAAAAATACCTAAATATTTAAAAATAGGACTTATACTGGATTGGATCTTGGAGTTACTGAAGAGATTTGTAGGAAGGAGTTCTGTTCCAACTTAAATCTTCTTTGTAGTAAGATATTCAGTTCATTTAGTACATATTTTAAAACATTTAAGGAAAAAACAGAGTTGTCTATAGCTTTGGTTCTCAGACATATGTATGTACCAGAATTTTCTAAAAGGCATGTTAAAACCCAAATTATGGGCCTCAACTCCAGAATATCTTATTCAGTATGCCTGGGTTGAGATATGGGAGTCTGCATTTCTAAAAAGCTCTCAGTTGATTTTGTTGCTGCTGGCCTCGGGACCATACCTTAAGAAAAACCTCTGTAAAGGAAACAGAAGAGACAATACCTAGGCCCCTGAGATTAGTCAGTTATATAAATTAACTCCAAGTTTGAAGGGAATTAATATTTTTTGAGCATTTCTAATGTGCCAACACTGTATTGAATCCTTTGTTATCTCATTTTATGTATTTTAATTTACCTCTAAGCTTCCAGACAGCTAAGTGGAACATGGAAATATATTGGGCTAAATTTTAGTTTAAAAATCTTTGTGCAGAGATTTATTTTTTTTTTCTTTGAAACTAGCACCAAATGTTCCCTGGGAGGGAAAGACTAATCCAAAGCAGAGTTCTGAAGTTTGGAAAATTAGTCTTTGTTATAACCTCACCTCCCAACTTACACCTACATCCCATACACTTTCCTGCTCCAGGACTATTCTTAAAAAAATCCTTGGGCTTCCCTGGTGGCGCAGTGGTTGAGAGTCTGCCTGCCGATGCACGGGACATGGGTTCGTGTCCCGGTCTGGGAAAATCCCACATGCTACGGAGTGGCTGGGCCCATGAGCCATGGCTGCTGAGCCTGTGCGTCCGGAGCCTGTGCTCCACCATGGGAGAGGCCACAACAGTGAGAGGCCTGCGTACCGCAAAAAAAAAAAAAAAATCCTTGCTCCCAAAAAGCTATCAACTACTTCACAATAAGGTATTAAATGATGAACTTTAATTTATTGATAATGTTCAATAGGTGACTATGCTAATATCAATGTTAGGCTATACTAATATGGTTATTAAAATAGTTAAAATAAGCCTACTTTTTAGGAAAAAAGACATTTAGGGAAGAAGAAACTGTTGAATGGGTCACGTTGATCAAAGATAAATCTATCATGCTAGAGGAGGAACAGTTATCAAAACAAGACTGCAGAAATGAACGGAGTTAAGGTAGTAAATTTAGAAGAGTATGCAAATCCATGAGATATTATAGATAAACAAATAAAACTAGGTAGAAGCCAAGAGAACTGTGGAATGTTTGCCATTATTTTAATCACAATAGTAAGGGAAGACAAGAAAACAGTGGGAGTTGGACTAGATGAAATTTTCAGTAAAGGCAAAATTGATCAGGAACCATTCCTGAGTACCCTGATGCTAAGACTCAGTTTATGATTATAGTCATACATTGGAAAAACATATGCAAATGAAGTCAACAGTTATTAGGAATGAAGCCACATATAACTGAGATCTTGGGAGCAAGTTTGGTAAGAAGTATGAGAGGAGTCTGTACCACAGACAAAAGATGGAGTCTTTACAGAAATGATGTGGTTAATATGAAAGCGTTAAATTGAGCCCACAGTCTTGAGAACTTCTAGGTATGGTGATTAAAAGTTTTTCTCACTGACTTTGGCCAAATTTAACATACCTTAAAAATTATATGGATACATATTTTTGCCTGAAAAGAATTTTGAAATGGAAAATAACAGAGACACATTGTCTTGTTGATTTGTAGAAGCTCTTTTCGGACCACAGCAACTTGGACAGCTGTTTCTCCCTGTACTTTCTGTGGGCCAGGAGAATTGGCCTTACTCACATGGAGTAGTGGAAGAACAACAAGGGACGAAAGGAACAGCCTGCATACTTGAAGTATGTCTTACCCTGAGGGTATTTTCACTTTATTGAAGAAATTTGAAACACTGACAAACTTCCTAGAATCCCCCAAAACGAATGCTGGTATTTCAGACACAACAACAGGGCACACAAATGATTCCTCCCAATGTATACAAGCGGGCAAGAGGTTAAAATTCTGCTCTTCAGGCTCTTTTTTCCCCTAGTTTTGCATTTATTTATTGATTATGTAATTGGTTTCTTTTCAACTCTCCCTTCACTTTTTCAGGAATGTAGAGACTATGTATATCCCAAATGCCTAGTACTTTTCTTAGCCCATAGCAGGTTTTCAATAAACATCTGTTGGTAGAATGAATAAATTAACAAATAGAATAGAAAAAGCATTTGAAATCTATAGCCATTGGCTAAGTCATTTCTTTGAGATCTGATCCCCATGTCCTTTAGTCTGGATATGGTTAAGTTTGTTTGTTTTTAAACGTACTGCATTTAGTAGAAGGAAGGAAATAACAAGGATCAGAATGGAAATAAATAAAATAGAGTCCAGAAAAACAATAGAAAAGATCAACAAATTAAGAGCTGTATTTTTTTAAAAGTTGGTAAACTTTTAACTAGAGTATGAAAAAGAGAGAGAAGACTAAAATAAGTGAAATTAGAAATGAAAGAGGAGACATTATAACTGGCACCACAAAAATGCATAGAATCATAAGAGAATACTATAAATAATTATATGCCAACACATTAGATAACCTAGAAGAAATGCATAAATTCCTGGAAACATACAACTTGCCAAGACTGGATCATGAAAAATAGAAAATATAAACAGGCCAATAATTATTAAGGAGATTGAATCAGTAATCAAAAACCTCACTATGCAGAAAAAATCCTCAGGTGGTTTTTTACCAAACTTTTACCAAAATTTAAAGAAAAATTAACCCCCAATCTTCTCAAAAAATTCCAAAAAAATTGAAGAGGAGGGAATGCTCTAAACTCATTTTATGAGGCCAGCATTACCCTTTCAGCAAAACTACATAAAGACCATACAAATAAAGAAAACTAGAGACCTATAACTCTGATGAACATAGATACAAAAATTGTTAACAAAATATTAGGAAACTGAATTCAATAACCCAATAAAAGGATCACACACCATGAAGAAGTGGGATTTTATGGGATGCAAGGATGGTTTAACATACACAAATCAGTAAATGTGATCTGCTACATTAATAGAATGAAAGACAAAAGTCACATGGTCATTTCAATACATGCATAAAAACATTCGACAAAGGATAACATCCTTCCATGATGAAAAACTCAACACAGCAAAGGCCATATATGACTAAGCCACAGCTAATATCATACTCAACCATGAAAATTTGGAAGCTTTATCTTTAAAAAGAGGAACAAAACAAGAGTGCCCACTTGCACAACTTTTATACAACATAGTAGTGGAAGTCCTAGCTAGAGAAATCAAGAAAGAAAAAGAAATAAAGGCATCTAAATTGGAAAGGAAGAAGCAAAATTGTTTCTCTTCACAGATGATATGATCTTACATAGAGAAAATCCTAAAGATTCCACCAAAAAAAGTTTTAGAACTAATTAATGAATTCGGTAAAGTTGTAAGATATAATATCAGCATACAGAATTTAGTTGTGTTTCTGTACAATAACAACAAAATAACTGAAAAAAGAAATAAAGATAGCAATCACATTCACAATAGCATAAAAAATAAAATACTTAGGAATAAATTTATCCAGGGAGGTGAAATATCTATGTACTGAAAACTACAAGACTTTGATGAAAGACATTGAAAAAGAAACAAATAAATAAAAATATATGCCATGTTCATGGATTAGAAGAATTAATATTGTTAAAATGCTCATACTGTCCAAAGCCATTTATATATTCAATGCCATTCCTATCAAAATTCCAGTGGAGCTTTTCACAGAAATAGGAAAAACAACCCTAAAATTTGTATGGATCCAAGAAAAGACCCAGAATAGCCAAAGAAATCCTGAGGAAGAAGAACAAAGCTGGTGGTGTCACACTTCCTGATTTCAAACTATAGTAAAAAAAATAATCAAAGCACTATGGTACTGACACATAAACAGACACTTACATCAATGGAACAGAATCGAGAGGCCAGAAATAAATCCCTGCATATACAGTTAACTGATATTTGACAAGAGAGTCAAAAATACTCAATGTGGAAAGAAAAGTCTCTTCAATAAATGGTGTTGGGAAAAGTGGATAACCACAAGAAAGGAATGAATTGGATCTCATCTTACACCACTCACAAAAATTAACTCAAAATGGATTAAAGATTTAATTATAAGACCTGAAATCTTAAAAGTCTTAAATAATGCATAGGTTAAAAAAACCTTGACATTTGTCTTAACAATGATTGTTTGGATATAACACCAAAAGCACAAACAATAAAAGCAAAAATCAATAAGTGGGACTACATTGAACTAAAAATGATTCTGCACAGCAAAGGAAACCATCAACAAAATGAAATGGGCAACCTATGGAATGGGAGAAAATATTCTTAAACCATGTATCTGAAAAGAGGTTAATATCCAAAATATATAAGGAACTAATATGATTCAATAACAAAAAACCCCAACAATCCAATTAATAACTGGACAGAAGACCTGAATAGACATTTCTCCAAAGAAGACATATGAATGGTTAACAGGTAAATGAAAAGATGCTCAACATCACTAATCATCAGGGAAATGCAAATTAAGACCACAAGGAGGTATCACTTCATACCTGTTAGAATGACTATTGTCAAAAAGACAAGCGATAACAAGTATTGATGAGAATGTGGAAAAAAGAAACCTTTGTGCACTGTGGTGGGAATGTAAATTAGTTGACTTAGCCACTATGGAAAAGAGTATGGAGATTCCTCAAAAAATTAAAAATAGAACTACCATAAGATCCAGCAATACCACTTCTGAGCATATATCCAAAATAAATGAAAACAGGTTATCAAAAAGACATCTACACTCCCATGTTTATGGCAGCATTATTCATAATAGCCAAGCTATGGTAAAAACTGTAACATATCCACTGGATATGGAAAAAAAAATCATACTCATTGGTCAATGCATGAATGGATAAGGAAGATGTGATATCTATCTGTGATTATCTATCTATCTATCTATCTATCTATCTAATCTATCTATCTATCTACCTACCTACCATGCAGCTATGAAAGAAAAAAAAGAAGTCCTACCATTTGCAACAACATGGATGGACCTTGAGGGAATTATGCTAAGTGACGTAAGACAGACAAAGACAATATCATTTATATGTAGACTCTAAAAAACTGAACTCATAGAAACATAGAGTAGATTGGTGGCTACCAGGGGTTGGGAGATGGGGGAAATGAGGAGATGTTGATAAAAGTATACAAATTTGCAGTTTGAAGATGAATAAGTTTTGGAGATCTAATACATAGCATTGTGATTATAGTTAGCAATACTGTATTATACACTTCAAAGTAGCTGCTATGGGACCAGATCTTAAATGCTATCTCAGTTAAAAAGAATAAATAGACAGTTGGCCAGCAGTTTCTGTGCAATCTGATTGGTTCTCCCACCATGGATTCATCCAGCACATCAAGCGGTAAGTTTACATCTGGGCTCTGTTGTTGCATCATCCAAATGTCTTGACGCCCTCCCAGGGATTTTCACGAGGATAAAAATGACCACCAAGATTGCAGGGACAGATTTTGCTGAGCTGTGTTTCACTAATCAATTGGGCAAGAAGATTGAGAGTGCCTTGGGCATTTTATTTTATTTTTCTCCTTGAAATTAAAATTGAAGTTGTTAGCACTGTTGCCTGTTGTGTTGCCCAACAATGGCTTCTCTACCAAAAGTGCTAACATGTAGTTGTACAGAATGTTACATACATTTGCAAGCGTTTCCAATTTAGTTGATAATATTTTCCAGTTGGCCAAGTTTGGGATTTTGAGTTGGTTTGACTTGTTCTTTTTTGTTGTTGTTTATTTGATCTATTTTGTTTTGTTTTCCATTTGAACTGGTTAATTTCTATTGTGTCCATGGGGAAAATCAACATACAATTCATAATGAGAGTAGAAGAAGAGAGTTTTATTTGAGCAAAACTGAAAACTAGAGCCTGGGAGACACAGATTCCAGAAGCACTTGAATTTTCTTCCACTGGACTACAAAGTGGGGGTGGGATAGCCTTATAAAGGCAAAATCTGGAATGTTACACTTAGTTTCATGAGTTCTGTCCAAAGAATTATCATTGGAGCTGGCAAGAAGTAAAGGTGCTGGTTAAGAAAGTATTAGTTGGTGGCTGAAATCCTTGCCTTGAGTACTTCCAGGAGGAGGTCTTGAGACCACACATTTGCAGCTGGCATCTGCTAGCAGGTATTCCTTTGAGGAGGGCTGGTGTCCTATAGTTTGATACAATTCAGGAAATTCAAGATCCCAGTCATGCAGGGATGTGCCTGAAAGCACACCCACCCTGGCCACCCAGCTCCTTTTTGAATGCATGAAACAAAGACACTTCTATTCCTTTCATCACAAAGACCAAACATCAAATGTGACAGGGGTACATCACTTCAAGGTTTCAAAAGAGAAAGAATAGCACATACACACAATGATTCAGTGTGACCTTGGTGTCTAGTAGGGAAACAATTTTAAAAAAATAAATAAATAAAAATATACTACCTGAAGTCAAAACAAGTTAGAGGTCTAGCCAATGTGCTCATAGACCCAGTTACAAAGTTTGCACTATTTATGTAGTTTCAGAAAGCAACACCCGGAACAGTTAGAATAAACAATGTCCACTTAGTCTTCTTTCCTTTTCCCTTTCATGTGTATGTGGGTCAGAACCTCAGTCACCCTAGGTGGAAGTTGTTTCAATCAGTCATATTTCAGAGCTAATTCTCCCACTGTATCTTTGAAATCTTGAATATTCATCCAGGGCCCCTGTAGACCTTGCTTGTTGATTGGATTACATAAGTTTCTCAAAGTGAATGGATTAATGTTCAGATACTTTAACTAAAATTTCCTGGCTTTTAGTGGCTGCAGTGCTGCAAATGGTTTCAGGTCATTAGACAACAAGATCCATGTTCCCCCTCCCCCAGGCCATTTTAGTTGGATGTACATTGTCTTTATCTATTTTTCCTTAGGTGATAAGATATATTCCACTAAGCTCAATTCCCTTCTCCCTAAGTACCTTATGTTAATCAGGTCAAAAAGTAGGTTAACTCTGCCTGCAGCATATGGAAGTACACGTTAATGTAATTAGTTCACTGGAACAACACCAGTGAAGGCTCCATGTGAATAGAGATCTTCTTTGCCTTAGTCAATGTTGCATCTCCAGTACCTAGGACAAGATTTAGCCTCCAGGAGATAGTAAATAGACATTTGTCTAATGACTAAAAAATTCTCCAAATTTAAGATAATATTCTCCCTAAATATGAAAGATTATAAAGTATTGACAGTGTAATCAAAGCAACACTGCATAAACGGATAACTAAATTGTTTCATTTCTATCCAAATTTAAATCAAGGTGCTCAGTGTGTAATTTCAGGAATGTGTTAGCATGTCACTTGCTGTGCCTCAATCAACAGTATTATACTTTGTGGAAAGAGATAATGTGTTGACAAAAGGGATCTATGTTTGAAAGGAATTTAGGAAAGAATGAACCCAAAATGGGACAATTTTTCAGTGTCTTTCCAGATCTGCCCAAGGAGAAAGGTGCCCTGATCAGACGACCCAGGTATTCAATTCCCTTCACTAGTGTCCTTGATTCTGGTCTACCTTAGAAATAATGAAGAATCAAACATATAAATTTATATAGCCAAGTTTGAATGTATCCTTGACTTCCTTCTGCCATCATTATTTTATTTTGCTCCAAATATGGCAATTTCCTTTCACTCTTAACTCATCTTCTTAGTAGAAGGCACTAGTGTTTGGCTGGATCTGTTGCCCTCAGTAAGATTTGTTCCTTACTTAGAATCATGGAACTCTAGGCACAGTTCTTCACAGAACATCTATAGTCCAGGAGAACTATATTTTCAACTACAACTCATAAAATTAATTTAGTAGGTTATGATTAGTGGGACTTTTATGGAAGAGGAAAGAATAGAAAATAATATTAGCATGCATCTCATGCAGGAATGATAAAGTATTGTATCAGGAAATTTCTATTTAAATTTAGATACATATATTCATATATGTGGACTGGATTGTAATGTAAAATATATTTCTTATTGTGAGCCATGGTCAAAAAGTTTCAAAACCCACTAATATAGTTGATTCTTCTCTTATTTAATGATAAAGAAACTGAGATTCAGTGGGAGGTAGTCTCTAGCCCAAGGTCACACAACTGATGTGCAAGAAAAGAGATTAGGATTTATATCTGTTGGTTCCTTGCTTCCAGGACTTTTTTTTTTTAACCACTATTTTGTACCTCTCATCTCAACATTTCTCTTGTATTTTGCTAGTGAAGTGACCTATGTTTACAGACAAATTTCAAGAGAAAACCCACACATGAAGATCCTTCTTTACTGTGAATTTCTGTTTTTTAGGAATAACATCTCATATCACCCTGTTCCACATGAAACTAAAATTGCATGTGCACAGAGATTGTTAGTTAATAAGGCTAGACATCCAAATAGCCTTGTTCATCTACATCAGCTTAAGAATGCTCTTTTATAGTCGTATGAAGTACTCCTACATGATATTTTCTATAACTGCATAATAAATTACTCCAAAATTGAGAAGCTTAAGACAAGCATTTATTATGATGCAATTTCTGTAGGTCAGGAATCTAGAAGCAGCTTTACTGGATCATTCTGGCTCTGGGTCTCTCATGAGATTTCAAGCTCACTCATAGCTATTGTCAGAAGGCCTGATTTTCTTGCCATGCTAACTTCTCAATAAGGCTGATTACAACATTGTTTCATTCACAAATAAAGTGATACAAGAAAGAGAAAGGAAACCAGCAAGGAAGAGAGTGTCCCAAATGAAGAATTTTATAACCTAATCTTGGAAGTGACATACTATCACTTCTTTCTTTTTTTTTAAAAATCTTTATTGGAAGATAATTGCTTTCCAATTGTGTGTTAGTTTCGGCTTTATAACAAAGTGAATCAGTTATACATATACATATGTCCCCATTACTCTTCCCTCTTGCGTCTCCCTCCCTGCCACCTTCCCTATCCCACCCCTCTAGGTGGTCACAAACCAACTAGCTGATCTCCCTGTGCTATGCGGCTGCTTCCCATTAGCTATCTATTTTATGTTTGGTAGTGTATATAGTTCCATGCCACTATCTCGCTTTGTCCCAGCTTACACTTACCCATCCCTATACCCTCAAGTCCATTCTCTAGTAGGTCTGTGTCTTTATTCCTGCCTTGCCCTAGGTTCTTCATGACCATTTTTTTTCTTTTTTTAGATTCCATATATATGTGTTAGCATACGGTATTTGTTTTTCTTTTTCTGACTTACTTCACTCTGTATGAAAGACTCTAGGACCATCCACCTCAGTACAAATAACTCAATTTCTTTTCTTTTTATGGCTGAGTAATATTCCATTGTATATATGGGCCATATCTTCTTTATCTGTTGATGGACACTTAGGTTGCTTCCATGTCCTGGCTATTGTAAATAGAACTGCAATGAACATTTTGGTACATGACTCTTTTTGAATTACGGTTTTCTCAGGGGATATACCCAGTAGTGGTATTGCTGGGTCCTATGGTAGTTCTATTTTTAGTTTTTTAAAGAACCTCCATGCTATTCCCCATAGTGGCTGTATCAATTTACATTCCCACCAACAGTGCAAGAGGGTTCCCTTTTCTCCACACCCTCTCCAACATTTATTGTTTGTAGATTTTTTGTTGATGGCCATTCTGACCGGTGTACAAAAGATCATGAGAGATTACTACAAGCAGCTTTAGGCCAATAAAATGGACAACCTAGAAGAAATGGACAAATTCTTACGAATGCACAACCTTCTGAGACTGAAGCAGGAAGATATGGAAAATATGAATAGACAAATCACAAGCACTGAAATTGAAACTGTGATTAAAAATCTTCCAACAACAAAAAAGCCGAGGACCAGATGGCTTCATAGGTTAATTCTATCAAACATTTAGAGAAGAGCTAACATCTATCCTTCTCAAATTCTTACAAAATACAGCAGAGGGAGGAACACTCCCAAACTCATTCTATGAGGCCACCATCATCCTGATACCAAAACCAGACAAAGAGGTCACAAAGAAAGAAAACTACAGGCCAATATCACTAATGAACATAGATGCAAATGTCCTCAACAAAATAATAGCAAACAGAATCCAACAGCACATTAAAAGGACCATACACCATAATCAAGTGGGGTTTATTCCAGGAATGCAAGGATTCTTCAATATACACAAATCAATCAACATGATACACCATATTAACAAACTGAAGGAGAAAAACCATATGATCATCTCAATAGATGCAAAAAAAGCTTTCAACAAAATTCAACACCCATTTATGATAAAAACCCTGCAGAAAGTATTCATAGAGGGAACTATCCTCAACATAAAACAGGCCATATATGACACACCCACAGCCAACATCGTCCTCAATGGTGAAAAACTGAAAGTAATTTCAGTAAGATCAGGAACAAGACAAGGTTGTCCACTCTCACCACACTTATTCAACATAATATTGGATGTTTTAGCCACAGCAATCAGAGAAGAAAAGAAAATAAAAGGGATCCAAATTGGAAAAGAAGTGAAGCTGTCACAGTTTGCAGATGACATGATACTATACATAAAGAATCCTAAAGATGCTAACAGAAAACTACTAGAGCTAATCAGTGAATTTGGTAAAGTAGCAGGATACAAAATTAATGCACAGAAATCCCTGGATTCCTATAAATCAGTGATGAAAAATCTGAAAGTGAAATCAAGAAAACACTCCGATTTACCATTGCAGCAAAAAGAATAAAATATCTAGGAATAAACGTACCTAAGGAGACAAAAGACCTGTCTGCAGAAAATTATAAAACACTGATGAAAGAAATTAAAGATGATACAAATAGATGGAGAGATATACCATGTTCTCAGATTGGAAGAATGAACACTGTGAAAATGACTCTAGTACCCAAAGCAATCTACAGATTCAATGCAATCCCTTTCAAACTACCACTGGCATTTTTCACCAAACTAGAACAAAAAATGTCACAATTTGTATGGAGATAAAAAAGACCCCGAATAGCCAAAGCAATCTTGAGAACCAAAAACGGATCTGGAGGAATCAAGCTCGCTGACTTCAGACTACACTACAAAGCTACAGTAATCAAGACAGTATGGTACTAGCAGAAAAACAGAAAGATAGATTAATGGAACAGGATACAAGGCCCAGAGATAAACCCACGCACATATGGTCACCTTATCTTTGATAAAGCAGGCAGGAATGTACAGTGGAGAAAGGACAGCCTCTTCAATAAGTGGTGCTGGGAAAAATGGACAGGTACATGTAAAAGTATGAGATTAGATCACTCCCTAATACCTTACAAAAAATAAGCTCAAAATGGATTAAAGACCTAAAGGTAAGACCAGAAACTATCAAACTCTTAGAGGAGAACATAGGCAGAACACACTATGACATAAATCACAGCAAGATCCTTTTTACCAGCCTCCTAGAGAAATGGAAATAAAAACAAAAATAAACAAATGTGACCTAATGAAACTTCAAAGCTTTTGTGCAGCAAAGGAAACCATAAACAAGATCAAAAGACAACCCTCAGAATGGGAGAAAATATTTGAAAATGAAGCAACTGACAAAGGATTGATCTCCAAAATTTATAAGCAGCTCATGCAGCTCAATAACAACAACAAAAAAAAACCCAATCCAAAAATAGGCAGAAGACCTAAATAGACATTTCTTCAAAGAAGATATACAGACTGCCAACAAACACATGAAAGAATGCTCAACATCATTAATCATTAGAGAAATGTAAATCAAAACTACCATGAGATATCACCTCACACCAGTCAGAATGGCCATCATCAAAAAATCTAGAAACAATAAATGCTGGAGAGGGTGTGGAGAAAAGGGAACACTCTTGCACTGCTGGTGGGAATGTGAATTGGTACAGCCACTGTGGAAAACCGTATGGAGTTTCCTTATAAAACTACAAATAGTACTACAAACTACAAATAATACTACCATATGTCTCAGCAGTTCCACTACTGGGCATAAACCCTGAGAAAACCATAATTCAAAAAGAGTCATGCACCAAAATATTCATTGCCGCTCTATTTACAATAGCCCAGAGATGGAAACAACCTAAGTGTCCATCATCGGATGAATGGATAAAGAAGATATACAATATACAATGTATACAATGTATATTCCATATACAGTGGAATATTGGAATGGAATACAATGGAATATTTCTCAGCCATAAAAAGAAACAAAATTCAGCTATTTGTAATGAGGTGGATGGACCTAGAGTCTGTCATACACAGTGAGGTAATTCAGAAAGAGAAAGACAAATACCATATGCTAACACATATATATGGAATTTAAGAAAAAAAATGTCATGAAGAACGTAGGGGTAAGACAGGAATAAAGACACAGACCTAGTAGAGAATGGACTTGCGGTTATGGGGAGGGGGAACAGTAAGCTCTGACAAAGCGAGAAAGTGGCATGGACATATATACACGATCAAACGTAAAGTAGATAGCTAGTGGGAAGCAGCCGCATAGCACAGGGAGATCAGCTCAGCGCTTTTTGACTGCCTAGAGGGGTGGGGTAGTGAGGGTGGAAGGGTGGGAGACACAAGAGGGAAGAGATATGGGAACATATGTATATGTATAATTGATTCAATTTGTTATAAATCAGAAACTAACACACCATTGTAAAGCAATTATACTCCAATAAAGATTAAAAAAAAAAGAAAGCTGGAGTACTATTACTCATATTGGACAAAATATTCTTCAAAATAAAGACTATTACATCAACCCAATAAGAAGATATAACAATTGTAAATATTTATGTACCCAACACAGGAGCACATGAATACGTAACGCAAATGCTAACTGCCATAAAAGGGGAAATCAACAGTAACACAATAAAAGTGGAGGGCATTAACACACCACTTACACCAATGGATAGATCTTCCAGACAGAATAAAAGGAAACACAAGCCTTAAAAGACACATCAGACCAGATAGACTTAATTGATATTTATAGGACATTTCAGCCGAAAGCAACAGAATACACGTTCTTTTGCAGTGCACATATAACACTCTCCAGCATGGACCACATTTTTGGTCACCAATCAAGCCTCAGTAAATTTAAGAAAATTGAAATCATATGCAGAATCTTTTCTGACCACAATGCTATGAGACTTGAAATCAAATACAGGGGGAAAAAAACTGTAAAAAAACATAAACACATAGAGGCTAAACAATATATTACTAAATAACCAAGAGATCCCTGAAAAAATCAAAGAGGAAATTTAAAAAATACCTAGAAACAAATGACAAATGAAAACACGATGACCCAAAACCTATGGGATGCAGCAAAAGCAGTTCTAAGAAGGAAGTTTATAGCAATACAATACGACTTCAAAAACAAGAAAAATCTCAAATAAACACCCTAACATTACACTTAAAGCAACTAGAGAAAAATGAACAAGCAAATACCAAACCTAGAAGAAAGAAAGAAATCATAAAATTCAGAACAGAAATAAATGAATTAAAAATGAAGAAAACAATAGCAAAGATGAATAAAACTGAAATCTCTTTCTTTGAGAAGATAAACAAAATTGATAAACCTTTAGTCAGACTCAACAAGAAAAAAAAAGGGAGAGGATTCAAATCAATAAAATTAGAAATAAAAAAGAAGTTACAACTGACACTGCAGAAAAACAAAGGTTCATAAGAGAATACTACAAGCAACTCTATGCCAACAAAATGGAAAACCTGGAAGAAATGGACAAATTTTTAGAAATGCACAACCTGCCAAGACTGAATCAGGAAGAAATAGAAAATATGAACAGACGAATCACAAGCACTGAAATTGAAACTGTGATTAAAAATCTTCCAACAAACAAAAGCCCAGGACAATATGGCTTCACAGGTGAATTTTATCAAATATTTAGAGAAGAGCTAACACCTATCCTTCTCAAACTCTTTCAAAATTTGCAGAGGGAGGAGTACTCCCAAATCCATTCTGTGAGGACACCATCACCCTGATACAAAAACCAGACAGAGATATCACAAAAAATAATTACAGGCCAATATTACTGATGAACATAGATGTAAAAATCCTCAACAAAATTATAGCAAACCAAACCCAACAACATTTAAAAGGATTATACACCATGATCAAGTGGGATTCATCCCAGGGATGTAAGGTTTCTTCAGTATATGCAAATCAATAAATGTGCTACACCATATTAAGAAACTGAAGAATAAAACCATATGATCATCTCAATAGTTGCAGAAAAAGCTTTGACAAAATTCAATAACCATTTATGATAAAAATTTCCCATAAAATGGGCATACAGGGAAGCTACCTCAACATAATAAACACCATATATGACAGACCCACAGCAAACATTATTCTCAATGGTGAAAAACTGAAAGCATTTCCTCTTGGATCAGGAACAAGACTAGAATGTCCATTATCACCACTTTTATTCAACATAGTTTTGGAAGTGCTAGCTAAGGGAATAAGAGAAGAAAAAGAAGTAAAAGTGATTGAAATTGGAAAAGAAGTAAAACTGCCACTGTTTGAAGATGACATGATACTATACATATAAAATCCTAAAGATGCTACCAGAAACTTAGTAGAGCTAATCAATGAATTTAGTAAAGTCCCAGGATACAAAATTGATACACAGAAATCTCTTGCATTCCTATACACTAACAACAAAAAATCAGAAAAAGAAATTAAGGAAACAATCCGCTTTACCATTGCAACAAAAAGAATAAAATACCTAGGAATAAACCTAACTAAGGAGGTCAAGCCCTGTATTCAGAAAACTATGAGATACTGATGAAAGAAATCAAAGATGACACAAACAGAAGAAGAGATATACCATGTTCTTGGATTGGAAAAATCAGTATTGTGAAAATGATTATACTACCCAAAGCAATCTATAGGTTCAATGCAATCCTTATCAAATTAACAATGGCTTTTTTCATTGAACTAGAAGAAAAAAAAAATACAATTTGTATGGAAACACAGAAGACCCAAAATAGCCAAAGTAATCTTGGGAAAGAAAAATAGAGCTGGAGGAATCAGGTGTCGTGACTTCAGACTATACTACAAAACTACAGTCATCAAGAGCATATGGCACTGGCACAAAAACAGAAATATAGATCAATGGAACAGGATAGAAAGCCCAGAGATAAAACCACACAACTATGGTCACCTTATCTTTGATAAAGGAGTCAAGAATATGCAATGGAGAAAAGACAGCCTCTTTAATAAGTGCTGCTTGGAAAACTGGACAGCTACATGTAAAAGAATGAAATTATAACACTCCCTAACACCATACACAAAAATAAACTCGAAATGGATTAAAGACCTAAATGTAAGGCCAGACACTCTAAAACTCTAAGAGGAAAGCATAGGCAGAACACTCTTTGACATAAATTGCAGCAAGGTCTTTTTCCCCCCCACTTCCTAGAGTAATGAGAAAGTAAACAAAAATTAAACAAATGGGATTTAATTAAACTTAAAAGCTTTTGCACAGCAAAGGTAACCATAAATATGATGAAAAGACAACCCTCAGAATGGGAGAAAATATATGCAAATGATACAACTGACAAATTATTAATCTCTAAAATATACAAACAACTCATGCACTCAATATCAAAAAGCAAACAACCCAATCAAAAAATAGGCAGAAGGCCTAAATAGACATCTCTCTAAAAAAGACATACAGATGGCCAAGAGGCACATGAAAAGATGCTCGACATCACTAAATATTAGAGAAATGCAAAACAAAAGTACAGTGAGGTATCACCTCACATCGGTCAGATTGGTCATCATCAAAAATCTACATACAGTAAATGCTGAAGAGGGTGTGAAGGAGAGGGAACCCTTTTGCACTATTGGTGGGAATGTAACTTGATACAGCCACTACAGAGAACATTACGGAGCTTCCTTAGAAAACTAAAAATAGTACTACCATATGACCCAACAATCCTACTACTGGGCAGATGCCCAGAGAAAACCATAATTCAAAAAGACATATGCACCCCAATGTTCATTGCAGCACTATTTACAATAACCAGGTCATGGAAACAACCTGAGTGTCCATTAACAGAGGAATGGATAAAGAAGATGTGGTACATATATACAATGGAATGTTACTCGGCCATAAAATGAAATGAAATTGGGTCATTTGTAGAGACGTGGATGGACCTAGAGACTGTTATACAGAGTGAAGTAAGTCAGAAAGATAAAAACAAATACTGTCTATTAATGCATATATTTGGAATCTAGAAAAATGGTACAGATGATCTTACTTACAATGCAGAAGTAAAAACACAGACCTTGGGAACTAATGTATGGATACCAAGGGTTAAACGTGTGGGTTGGTAGGAATTGGGAGGTTGGGATTGACATATATACACTATTGATACTATGTATAAAATAGATAATGAATGAGAACATACTGTATAGCTCTGGGAACTCTACTCGATGTTCTGTAGTGACCTAAATGGGAAGGAAATCCAAAAAAGAGGGTATATATGTATATGTATAGCTGCTCCACTTTGCTGTACAGAAGAAGCTAACAACATTGTTAAGCAAGTATACTCCAATAAAAATTAATTTAAAAATATAATGTGTCTTAATTTTAGATCTGCTTCTCTCTAGCTGTGTAACATTGGTTAAATTTTTATCCCTTTCCGGACTGTTAATATTTATAGCACCTTTGAGTTGTAATATTTCATGAGTCTATAAATCTCAAACTATACATAGTCCAAACTATACTCTTGATCTTTCCCCACCGCCAAATCTGCTCTACTCTTGGTCTTTTCTATCTTAGTTGATGGCCTTTCCATCTTCCAGTTGCCTAGAACAGAGATGCTGGAGTCATTTTTGATCATTTTCCCTTATAGATCCCACTCTCTGTCAGGAAATCATGTTGGCTCTACATTCAAAATATGTCCAGAGTCTAGTGCTTTTCACCAATTCCATTACTACCACCATAGTCCAAGGAATAAATTATCTCAGGCCTAGAATATCACAATATTTTAACTGGTTTTCCTGTGTTCTATCTTGCTCTCCTTAAATCTGTTCTTTTAGCAACCAGACAGACCTGTTAAAATAGAAATCAAATGACTTTCATCATCAGAGTAAAAGCCAAAATCCTGCTAATGATCTCAAGGTCCTGGATCTAGTCCCTGTTGCCTCTCTGATATCATCTTCTACTTTCCCCCTTGCTGAATCTGTTATTCAAGCCTGAGAGGCTTCCTCATTTGTCCTTGAACACACCAAGCTAATTTGTGTCACAAGGTCTTCACACTAGCTCTTTCCTCTGACAGAAACACTTCTCCCAGAGTATCATCACCAAATCAGCAACATCAGTGTCATGTGGGAAATTGTTAGAAATGCAAATCCTTCAGCACCATCAGAAAGCAACTAAAAATTAAAAAAAACTCTGGAGATGAGATTCAGCAATGTTTGTTTTAAACAAGCAACCCTCCCCACCACTGATTCTGTTGCAAACTGATGTTTGAGAACCACTGGTGTAGACTTAACATTTAATTAAAAATATTAATTTTAACCTTTTCAAACTGCATTAGTATAAGAAATTCTTACCTTTCCTGCTCCATTTATTAGCGTAGTAACACTATTAAAATAATACTATAGAGTTTGTTTTAGGTCACAGTTTGATATTTTAAGGACCTGAGCATGTGAGATTCATCAGTACTTTTTGACATGACTGGTCTTTATTGCAGATTTTCCTCAGACATTATTACTTTTCTCACCCTAAGTAAGTAGTCTTGTTCTTTCCATCTCCGTTTTTTCTCAGGCTGTTTCTGTCTCTTAAAATGTTATATTCACCTACATCTATTCAACTCTTACCCAACCCTCAAGGCCTACTTCAAAACCTACCTCCTTGTGGAAAGCTGTCTTTAATAATGCAGTTCAGAAGAATCACATTCTTTCTATTCTGAACTCTCTTGTAGCACTTAACAATACTACTGCTTTATCTAATAGTTCTAAGAATATTTCCCATTTTCCTCTCCTTTGACTATAAATACTTGAGAGCAAGGTTCATGTTTTGTATATCATATATCTTGCACACTACTCTAAACATACTGTCGGGATGTAGAGGTACTTACTACACCTTAAATGTATTAAATATTTTCTGAACAGCAATCCTAGATATGTCATGAATAAAGTCATCAGAACAAAGCTTCTGAATATTAAACCTTCTTGGAAGACACTTCATTTCAGCATCAGAATACCAGTATTTACTAAAAGAGAATTCACAATCCATCAGCAAAATATTTCTTTTGCTTTGGCCTATCCTGAAGTACCATTTTCTAAACAATTACAAATCCTTGAGCTGAAGCCAACCTCAAGAAAACTGTTAAGGTAAATTCAAGTAGATATAAGCTGTATCTGGTGCCAAAGGGGGGAAAGGAGAGGAAAATTAATGTTTGCCAAATGGAAGAGAGCAAATTTTAATTTGGCATGAAGTATTGATGATGACATCTGACTATCAGCATGTGGTAAGAAACACACCAAGTGATAAACCATACGTAGCCATAGGGGACCTTTTGCTGATATAAGGTTGCAGTGAGGTAGTGTTTGGTAGAAAAGGGTAGGTTGAATCAGTGCCATCTTTAGTGTAGAACAGTACCTTAGTTTGCCCCAAGAAAGGCATAGGTCTAGGGAAATATCTCCTTCTACACCTCTGTAAGCATCAAGATTTGAATCCCCATGAAATCAGCTTGAAGTAAAGATCAAGGTCAAGCAGGAAGAGTCACTAATAGGTAACTGAGGGGGGAATGTGACCTCATAGACAAAGGGGCACTCTCATACTTTGTTCCTGAAAATAGGGGGAAGATGGTGTTATGGGATGACTCAAGTATAAATGTACCTCAGTTTTTTTGTTGTTTTTAAGCACAAGCTGAGAGTAACTCTCTCTTTTCCTCTCAGTTTGTCTCTTTTGCCATACTGCCATCCCCAGAGTGCCAACAGTGTCTGCCTTGGCACCTCCAATTCATGAGGCTCTAGGACAAGCTCCAGGAGAATCAGGATGCAATAGTGTCCAGAACTCTGTAGACCTCTTCTCTCTGAAACACACAGTGGCACTCTGAAACATTTTGCCTATAGTCTTAATCATGTTGTCAATGGAATAAGATACAATGACACTGCAAATGTTGTTCAACCACCTGACAGTCTCTCTGACAATTGCCAAGCATCCCTTTAATCTTTCATATCCAATAATCTTGCATTTTGCTGAGTGTCAAAGTGCTGCCCAGGATATTTTAGGACTAGTTACTATAGCTTTAGTAATCCAAAAGAGCACCATGATTATAAGAAGCATTGTTGGAATTTCTATGTTTCTGTATCTTTTGCAGTCAGCAGTACTTTGTACATTGATATATTGATATACAAATGGAATTGTAAAGCAAATTAAAAACACTTTGAGCTCTTGCAGTTCTTTATTCCCCATATCGTGCCCTTTTCCCACCCACAGATACATTGAACACCTTGAAGATTAATTTTCAGACTTATGTCAGCAAGTGGTCCTCATGCAGTTACTGTATTTCCTCATGCAGCACTGTTGATTGGCATGTGTCTGTTGAAGGAGGAGTATCTTATTTCAAACAAAATACATGTCAGGTGCACATACTGGAATAAAGCACTTACCTGATTCAGAAGTAACAACCTTCAGTAATTTGATTTGGTTCAACTTATTGATTGGCACAAAGAAGCCAAAGGAATGTGAGTGGAGATGATTAAATATGATAGTCAATTTTTCAAGTGAGGAAAAATACCATCAGCCTGACCAAAGAATTAACATGCAACTACTAAACATGCTCCAGGGGAATTTCAAAAATGTAAACACAAACCAAAATAGCTTTATGAAAAAAGTCCTGTGAAGAAAAGTTATCTTCATATAAATATGACCAATTGAAATGGGCTAATTAGATTCACGATGTGAAATGAAGCTTCATTTTTCATGGCCTGTGGGAATTTTAAGATAGAAATAATTACCCTAATGAAGATATTGCTGTGTGATATAGTGTCTTAACAGGATGGTCAGCTGTCTCTGCCTATTTGGACAAGTTTGGCATTGGGTTACCTCTCAGTTTAGTTGAATGAGAGGCCTCTTTTTGCTTTCCAGCAAACCGTTAGACTTTATTTGTTTAAAATGTTGCCCGCCATTTATGGAATAAACATTTCCACTTCATTTTAATTTCATTTCATAGGAGAATAATAAAGACAGTACAGTTATTGGTCACAGCTGTGTTAATGTGTTGCATGTAACCTTAAGAATTATGCTGTCAAGCCCACAGAGCCAAGGTTTCTGGTTTTCCCTTACAATTTGGCTACAAGATAAAGGAGGAATTTTATTTTTAAATATTCATGCAAATTAAAAAATCTATCTTAAAACAGGCCTTTAAAGTAATAAAGACCCAAAATAACAAATTTGTGTCCAGAACGGCCAGTGTGTTACAAGATAATTTTGGCATCAAATTATAAAACACAAGGACTTTTTTTTCTGACTCTGCATTTTTACATTTTGATGTAGTACAGAGGTGATGATTTTATTGTTGATTTTCTCCAGGATAAGATGGAAAGTTGTCTCTTTCCTCCTGAGAGTATTACAAGTTTTGTGAAATTTAACGCTCATTGAAAAAAAATCCTCATTGTTCATATCCATTTTGAACAATATAATTTTAATTGGAATCTAAAGAGGGGTGGGAATGCATAAAAAGAAGAAGTTTCCCTAAGTTTTTTTCTATGGCAAAGTTGCTAAAAGATATTTAAATTTTTTAATATTTGGTTCACTGGTGATGTCTCATGTAGAAAGGATGAGTACATTTGAAAACAGAGATCACAAATTGTATATTGTTAGGTATAACAATGGCAAATTATTTCACTATATCATCCACTCCAGCATCTGGACAAATTTAGCAAGTAACAAAGACATCTTGCAATTACATCTAGAATATGTTTACCTCTCTTGTTACAAGCAGGCAGACTAGCATAAAGGCAATCTTAAACTGAAGTGGAGAGTGATAACCTAGTAACCTTAGATTTTTACAAGTAATTAAACTAAGAAATTGTCTTGAGAAGTTATTCAAGTAAGGCTTGCTGAATTCATTTGAAATACACTAAAAAAGGAGTGCAAGAGATGAAACTAAATCTGAGACACAATTAACAAAAAGTCTGTTTATTCATAAACTTGAAGCACAGGAACCCATCTGTCTTCACTTTTGTTTCAGCAGGGTTTCAAGGGTGCTAGAAAGAAAGTTTTATAGAGTAAAAAGAGGAAATACTAACACAGGGTATGATTGTCAAACTTTCTATTAAGTGGTTATTAAGATTTTTTAATGGAAGACTTTCTGATTGGTCTTCAGATATTTTTGATAATCCTTGGCTGGTAGCAAGGAGGCAAGTGAGAAGTTTGGGGGTATATCAAAAGAAAGGATTGTTCAAAGTTTGAGGTAGAGGGTTTTCTTTGGCTAACATTTTCCTGAAATAAGTGGAGGTCGATGGGGTACATTTTTATAGAAATGGTCTTTATGAGACACTGACTGCCATAACAGGCATCACCCCATTATAATTCGATGCTTCCACTATGATTAGGAAGTGACTAATGTTCTGTACTAATGGCATTCTTAATGTTTTCACACATTCTGGCAAGCATAAAATCACAAATTCCACAGAGTCTCACTGAGCCAACATACAGAGACACATACACATACTGATATATATATATGTGTGTGTGTGTGTGTGTGTGTGTGTGTGTGTGTGTGTGTGTGTACAAACACATATGCATAAACCCCCCTAACCTTTATCCCTTGTGCTTGAAGAGCTGGCTCTCAATAAACAACTGTTTAAGTTGGTTACACTGATCAAAAGACATTTTTAATGAATCCCAGGCAACAAATCATAATGTTATGTGATCACTACAGCAAATCATATAAAAAGAAAAATCTAATGCCAAATATATCATTGTAATACCATCCAACTTCAGAAAGTTTTTCATAACTTACAATGCAGGTGTATTTTATTTTGAGAGAAAAACAGTGGAAATAAAAGAAATAATTGGATTGGGCCTTGTGGGTTAGAATATTTGTTACATCAAAAGTGACAAAAGGTTAATTATTACTGGTTAAAGTAAATATTTTTTTTAAGAGTTATGTAGCTATCCCTGGATGGTTGGTCAGTATTATTAGCATTAACTCAATTGTAGGGATGAGTGTGACCTCCACTGCTTATTTGCACAGTCATACTTAGGCCTGGCCAATACTCTACCATTACCACCATCTTCCTTTTATTAATATTTCATTTTGAATGACAATCCTCTATTTCCTCATTTACTGTGTTGAAATATACTGAACAGGGACAGCTCATTTTATACTATCATAAAGAGACTTCTCAAAGTTCTTTCTTTAATTGGGCCCTACATACAATAAAACAGAGAACCACCATCTTTAACTGACATGGAAAGAGGTGAAAAAAAGGAGGGAATAAGATAGGCTAGGGCATACCCCACCCCACAGCCACCCTCATCCTCAGGACCTAAGAACACTACCTAGCTCAAGCATTATAGAGTTGTGGTTCAGAGTTTAAGTCCTAGAGCCAAAATTACCTGCATTCAAATTATGGATCTTCTGCTTTATTGCATATATAATCTTGAATAAGTTAATTATCTGTACCTTGATATCATCACTTGTAACTTGGAGTTAATATTAGCAACTCTCTTGGGGTTGTTGTAAAGATGAAGTTGAATTAATATATGCCAAGTACTTGAAAATTATGGCTGGCATAGTAGTATTTTAAACTAACTTAAGTTTAGCTTTTAAGTAATCACATGTATTGTGTTGATCAAATAATAGCTATCATTTATTGAACACTGACTATATGCCAGCGCCCTCACTGAGGGATCACTGCAGACGGGTTGGGTCCATTGCACACAGGTCCTTGTTCCTCTCAAGGTTACCTGTTCTACATGATTCTTTCTTTCTAAGTTCTGGTAACACTTTCTCTCCTTTTCTCTGTAAAACTAAGTGTTGGGTTGGTTCTGTTGCTTCTAGTTTCTTTTGGACCTGTCTCATCAGAATTTTTGTACAGTTTGGGCTCTTCTCAATGGTTCTGAAGATTCTAGTTACATGTCTGCCTGCATACTGGATGTAGGCTCCTAAAAATAATACATAAATCATTGAGCGCTAAGCAGGAGCTTACTGAATCAAAGATGGCTCCAGCTTTCCATCCTGTTTGGGGTTTATTTCTCTACCTTTCCTCCTCCTTATCTTCTCACAAGGCCCATCAAAAAATCTTATCTCCTCTGAGTAGTCTCCTTACATGAGATACTCAATGACCAACATTAGTCATACTAATTCATTCATTCAACATTTACTGAGTGCCCCTTAGTGTGTCAGAGGTTACATAGATACTGGCAATGCAGACATGAATAAAACATGGATCCTTGCCCTTGCAGAGCTCCAGTTAGACTGCTGAATATTCAAGAACTTCCTCACCTTCATGGCTTTCCCCTAGCTCTGCTTAGCTAAAGCCTCATGCAAGGTAAAAGCCTGGACTAAAGGAGGTAAAAAAATTATACTTGTGGAGAATCTTAAAGTTCCTAAGAGAACCCCAAGGTATATGGTGGTAGAAGGAGTAAAGGATCCAATTCAACACATACTGTGTTATTAGGCTGTCAGTGACAAGGTCACAACCATCTGTGGTAGAGAGAAAGCCATGTTTTCTTTCATTTCTTCCGTGATATCCTTGATGAATAAGTCAGGAGGGGTGAAAGGGATGCAGGTGTGTTGGGAAGGGAAACAATAAAACATCCATATGATAAAGTCTAAAATTTCTCCCATATTAATACTGGGACAGATCAAGGCCCACTTTTCTTTTCTATGCCCCGATATCTGCATAGGAAGTCTTAGGTGCTTTGGGGCTTTGACAATCATATTAAAGGTCAGAGGAGGGTTTTATTAAAAGGTGTCTATAGAGATAACTCTAATTAAAACAAACAAGAAAAACACTAAGGGCAATCTAAGGGTAAAGGAGCTATCATATTTTATGTATGAGAGTCCACAGGTTCTTTTCAGCTGCCTAAATAAGATTGTTCTGAGACTTAAGTGTTGGCCTATTGCTCAAAACTTTGTTCACACCCCATCCTACCTTCACAAGCCTTATTAATTTAGTTTAAGAATTGCATTACTTCTGACTACAGACAAATCCAGGTTCTACTCCAGACTCAGTCACACAAAATATGTGATGCCGAGTTATTTAACCATTCTAAGATTTCTTTATCTACAAAATGGGACTAATAGTACAGTCTTTGCAGAATTGCCTGAGGAGTGCATCTCTAATGCATTTGAAGTGTTCAGCATAATATCTGGCACACAGAAAATGTCCAGATTGGGGCATTTCTCTGCCTCTCTTCTCTTTTCCTAAATTTATCTCTGAGTGCAAATGCGCAACTAAAAATTGACTTAGAAATGTGGGAAAGTGTCTAGCTCAGACATATTGGAAACACAAAGCATCTTATAGAATTTTGCCAAGGGGCCACCCTGGGTCCAGACTTTAATTCTCTTATTCCCAAACCCCTAAGTCCCTAAACAGTTGGGTTTTGTCTACTTTGTATTTCCTTTCTAGACAACACTTTACTTTTGTTACTAAATCATCACTTGTCCTCATTTTCATTTGCAATGAAGTTTTGTTTTAATCCTGGAAGTGAGGTGTCCAAATTTCTTCCTGTGATTAGAAATAAATGATTGTGTCTGCCTGTTCAAGCCAATCAGTAAGAAAATATAACCAAGAAGAGCTTTGTTCTAGGATCTATTCTATACAACTATGAGGATCAGATTTCTAAAAAGTCAGAAGCCCTCTACCCATTGCCCCCTACAGATAGATAGATAGATAGACAGACAGATAGATAGATAGATAGATAGATAGATAGACAGATAGATGAATACAGGTAGCTTCAAAGAACCTCCTGATATCAGGCCAGAGTGAGTGAGATTACTCTGGGAAGATGAAGTCCATTCAGAGAGTCCAACAGGCTCCTTCTCCAGAGGCTCACAGCTTACAGTGGCTGCCCGAGGTTAATAAGCACTGAACAGTTGGTATGAGGCAGGAACTGTGCTAAGTTCTTTATACACCCCCATCTTATATAACCTCCCAACAACTCTATGAGATTGGTATTACTTGCTCCATTTTACAGATGAGGAAACTAAGGAAACAACTTGCTCAGGGTCACACAGGAAATGGAGGAACTGGTAATTTGAAGGCAGATCTATCCAATTCTGAAGTCCATACTCTTAACCAATAAGCTCTACTACCACCAATATATTATTTCCAAACTAGTGAAGTGTGGTAGTTGCCCTTTCCCCTTGAATTTGCACACATCCCTAGAAGGCATATGACATAAGCCTTATTAGTTAGTGACATCTCCATTTGTGAATTTCAAATACTTTCTTCATTCCTTCCTTTATTCACTAAACATTTACTGAGCACCTACTTGCCACCAGGCATTGTATAGGTATTGGAGGTACAAAAATACAAATAAAACACAGACCCAGCTCTCTAAGAGCTCACAGTTTCATAGTCTTTTGCCAATAAACACATTTGATTTGTTGGGAGAAAGCAGGAATAAACTGATAAAAAAATGACTTTCTGTTTTGTTCATCTCTGTAACGCAGCTCCTAGATCAGTGCTTGTCACAGAGCAGGTACTCAAAACTAATGAATAAATAAACAGATTGGAGCATCCAAGACAAGGGTTCCCATCCTCCTAGTTTTGCAAAGGAGAATGCTTGGTGCCAGATACCAAGGTAAAGATTCTAAAGGATTAGGATTCTGAAGAAAGCAACTTTCTCCATAAGTCATGAGACAAATAGCCAATTTTCCCCTTAGAGTACCCTGTGCCTTTTGCAGTGACAAAACAGAGAATGCAGTAAGCGATTAAATGGATACATCCTGCCCATCAAACATTTCTGAGACTCACATGAAGTTTAAGTTGCTACCCTTAGCTAAGCAGTGTGGTCAGTGGTGTATTAACTATCTGATTACTTATCTTGGCAAAGTGGTTGATCACATATGGTGCAGTAAGAGATGTTGTCACATGTCAACCTGAAATCCTGTCTACCCAAATATATGACAACTGCCTAAGCTACATTTTAATCCCCAGGACTGGTCTGCTACAGAGCTTGAAATTCCCACTGCTTTGGTTTAGGGTAGTGGTTAAAAAAAAATTAAACTATGGTCAAACAGCTCATGATAAGATATATAAACAACTGAAAAAAAACTACCTGGAGGTTTAAGGCATTGCCCAAGGACATTTTGATATCCTTAGCAAAGGAAGAAAATTAGCATTGAGTATATTAAGACCAGGCTTAGGTATGACATTCTAGTGAGCTGGGTGAGAGTGTGGCCTAACCAGCCTCAAACATCTCATCTCACTAAAATACTCCAACAAATTTTGTTCAGAAACCTCCCAGCTTTTTAAATCATCTTTATTTTAATCCTACCTTCCAAATACAAAACCTTGAAGCATATGCAATTCGCTTTATATGTAGTCTTATTGGATGCTCCCAAAAATCTTGGGAATATCATATGTCCAATAACTGTCTAAATAGGGAAAAAAATATCCCAGGATAAGAAAGTATCCCAGGATTGCAAGAGTGGTGGGATGAAATCTGCCACTGAAACTTGGGAATACCATTAACTTTATAGAGTGGCACACATATGCATTAGGATACTTTTTGTCTACTGACAAAGTGATTTATCAAAGAAGCATATATATATATATGTAAATATAACTTTTATACAAATATATATATATAAATATGTAAATATAACTTTCCAAAATGAGTCATAAAACATGCTTTCTTTCTCAAAATGAAGGAAATAGTTTTATTTGTAGAAACATAAGCATGATCATTTAAATTTAGATTTATTCTTAAAAAGCCCATTTAGATTCTGGGCAAATCAATGGACACAAGTCATTTATGAACAGTATAATTGGTCAAGATTTATTTGCTGAAGAAGAGTTCAACCAACTGGGTTCTTATCATCCCTGAAAATCGAATGATCTGGTCATATGCATTTGTCTTCTCTCCAACCATTTGAGTGATTGAAAACCATCCTGTTAAGAATAAATAAAGATGCTGAGTAATATTATATTACATTACATTTTTACAGTATTGCATAGTTTACTAACATTTATATACAGTATCTTATGAAATCAAAGTGAACTCACTCTGAAGTGTTACTGTCCCATTTTATAGTTGAGGAAACTGAATATAAGTGATTAAGTGACTAGCTTAATTTTATATAGCTGGTAAGTAGCAGGATCACACTTGAACTCAGGTCTTCTGACTATAATTCCAAATCTTTAACCATGATACTTCATTCTTATTATGGAAGACATTTACTTCTGTCCACTGGTAACAATTATATTTTAAAATCTTTAGTAAAAATGCATGAAAACACTGTGCTATGTAACATTTTCCTAAGTAGCAAATTGAAGAAACTATGTCTTCTGGAAAATATCATAAAGCAAGCTACATTTATTTTCCTATATAACTGGATATTGAAATGATTTGGGGGATGGTGTCAAGGGAAAAACAATGAACAGTTTGTTTGGTTAATACAGTTGCTAAGGCAATAGGAGCCTTTCACTATTTATGTCTTTGAAAATCAAATGCTTTGAACCAATACCAAAGTCAAACAGGTGCTGAGTTGCTGCCAAAGGCTAGTGTATCTGAATATAGCATTTGTTTGAGGAGTCTTTTTTCTAAAAAAGAAAATATTTTTTACAGAATCATCAAATCACTTCAGTACCCAAAAAGTGATGTCATATTTTGCAGGAAATCTACAGTGCAAGACACTGTGTTATAGACCTATGGGGATCACTTTCTTGGTAAATCTCCAGTGGCATTTAGCAGAAAACTATTCCAGGAAAGCTTGGACCAGTCTGCCCACCACTCTATCGCAGTTTCTTCATGTGTACAATGAAGAATTTAATAATATACAATAATATTTAAAGGACCCTTGCAGGTCTGATGTCCAATGTTCTTTGAAATTCAAGCAACTGGCTTACTAAAGCTCTTTCTCTTTGAGTATAAGAAGTGCCTGGCATTTATGTCCATCCTAATTTAATCTGAAATTTCAAAAGAGAGGGAAGAGCAGAGCTTTCTTTGGTCTAAGCAGAGATGTTGTTAACCCTGCATCAGTTCTGGCCCTGAAATTTAATGGTGAGCACCTGGACCTTAGATTGAGCCAGGCAGTTTACACCTGACTCTTACTAACTCTAAGCAAGTCACCCTAGGCTTGCTTCTTTGATATTAGTGAGCAAGCAATTGGGTTTATAAATATAGGGCTATTATAAAGGGGAATGAATGAATGAGTAGAAGGAAGCTGCTTTTCAATTATAAAAGTTTTAAAAATAGTAGGTTCTTATTACAGCTAGACGTGGGTGTATGTAAAATGTATTTTATAGTCAATACCTCTGCATTATTCTTCTGGGGAAATAAGGCTTTTATTGGTTGGGTGAGGTTTTTGCTATTTTTGTCAGATGTCATCTTCCACACAGAAGCAGTGTTGGTCAATATCAAAGTATCCAAGTGAGAGTAAGAGCAGGTCATACTTTTTCCACCTCATTTCAATAACTGCTTGATGTCTTGAAACGCCACACTCCTTCTCTACATAGTAATGATAAGGACACTGTTTTGTTCTCTTGTAAAGTCTCCATATCGAGCCTAATACAATGTTAGCTTCACTGTATTAAAGACCTGTCCTTTCTTCTAGGAGATTTAGCATTTACTTTAGCTAATACAGTAATTTTTGCCATATTAAATAGTTTCTATGTTTTCTACTTTTTTAAAAGGTTTAAAATTTTTATTTTTAGTTAACATTTTCTCAATTTCTCTTTTGAAATCCACATATAACTTTCTGGTCATTTTTGTAGTATTTGTTGTCAATAGTATTTATTGCCAATAATATGGTAGCCATTTGTTGACTAGACATATGCATTAAAGTAAATGCATCATTTACACACTATATAAAACAGATAAACACAAGGTCCTACTGTATAGCATAGGGAACTATATTTGATATCTTATAATAACCTATAATGGAAAAGAATCTGCAAATGTATATACATATACATATATATATATATATAAATATATATATATATATATATATATATAACTGAATCACTTTGCTGTACACCAGAAACTAACACATTGTAAATCAACTATACTTCAATAAAAAAGTAAATGTATTGTTTTAAACATTTTGTACCTTGAATAACACTCAAAATAGCTGAAAGTAATCTTGCAAGTTCATTAGTTCTTTTCCCTTTAACTCTTTTACAAAAAAAGAAAAAGAGCCTGACTAAAAGCAGATGGAGCTGTCAAGGATCACTCACACAGGTGAGCTGAATTGAGCTGATTAGTTGTTAAGTGCTTACAGCTGTTAGGTTAGACTTTGAGGAAATTGTAGATGATCAGGGCCTCCCTTTTCCAAAGAGTTGGAACAAACATCATAAAGAAAAATAGAATTGTTTTGAGAATTAGGTTTCTTGAATTTGCAAAGTAAAATAAGGAAAAATGAAAAGCAAAAACTGCAAAGAATTCTCAAATTAACATATACAGCAGAGGATTTTGAACAGTTCCTTGTCTTAAAATCAAGTTTATAGTGAGAAATAACTCAAACATCTTAAAGCAGACTTAATGAAATGTAAAGTTTCTCTGCAAAATTGTTAACCACTTTTTCCTTCAAATTTTGGTGACAGCATAAAATGAAAAATAACTCATTGAAAGTTGAAATCTTGCATATTTTGTGCATATTCTTTACATATTGAAGCCTCCTAAAATATGTAAAAAGCAAACAGAATGCTATGTGGGCAGATAGTTGAGCAAACATGTTCAGTTTAAGTCCATAAACCATGTGGATGGGTAGGCTGAAAAGTAAAAAGACAAAAAAAAACTTAATTAACTTAGAGTGTTTTTGATCATACAGTTTTACTGCCTAAAATCAGGAAAAGAAGTCCCAGCAAAACGAAATCTGTATAGTTGCTCATATTTGAAAACTGATCATTTATTATCTAATCCACCCTGCACATGACTGCCAGATAAAATACAACAATTATTGCAGTGTTCTCTTACCAAACACTTCCAATGGCTCCCCATCATCAGACAGATTAAAGCTCTAAGGCTTGATCCCAAAGGCAAGACTCTCAAAGATTCAATCTTAAATCACCTAATGATATATCTTGTGCAAACTGAGGAATTTGTCTGCCACCATAGTTTAAGCATTTAATTTTTAAAGCCAAAGTTAGTGATAGGGAAAGGCAAACACTATATGTCTGCACAACTTATTTCTAAACCTAAGAAGTTACAGAGCTAGAGAAAAAAAGTAACTAAAAAATAGGGTTGATAAGCTTTAGTCCTTGGGTTCTTGTGAAGGATTGGCAACCCTGTGCCATAGGCATTAACTGTAACAAGATGGGGGGAAGAGCTCTAACCTCAAAAGAAGCAGGAGCTGAGTCACAAGAAATACATCATTTTTCTTATTAATCTCAGCCACCCTCTATTAGTCTACTAACTGATCTTAGTATACCCTACTGTGTCTTCGTTAAATTGCTTCTCAAATCCTAGAATATCTACCAAGGGATAGTGCAGTACTGTGATAAAAACATAAACTGCATGTGTTTTATTCTGACACTGACTAGCTGTTTTACTTTAGGCAAGTTACCAAAACTCTCTGTTTCTTAACTCTCTGTGTTAGTGAATATTAAATGAACCAGTATATATAATGCTGAAGAAGGTACCTGGCATATAGTAGCTTCTATATAAGTGTTTGCTATTATTATTTTTCTTCTCCTTTCTTCATAGACCAGTTTAACTCCCATTATCTCCAGGAAGTCACATAACATCCCTGTGCTCCTTTGATCTCCTATAATACTTATAATCATTATGAGTCCTTTGACATTTCAGTTTATGCCGCCATAGGAAATAGCTTACACTGTTTTAACATTATTTTAAACTGTTTTTAATGTGTTCAAGTCTTGCCTCTCCTAATAGATTATGAACTCCTTGAGAACAAGACCATGCCTTATACTATTTTTCTCCCTCTGAATATATCATTTCACAAAAGATGCTCAAGGAATATTTGTCAAATGAGTAAATCAATAACTGTTTATCATAGCAAGCAAATATTTTTACCACAAGAAAGAAGTGAGTATTTCTTCTACTTTGAAGTATAGCAACAGTAAATTCTGGGCAGTTATGTTTTTGTTTTTTTCCTCTAAAAGGAGGGTAAGCTTATCCTCATTTACAGATCCTTGACCTGTTGTAGTGCAGATTTATTCAATTTTAGCCAGGTAAAATGTTTCCTAATAGAAGAGTACCTATTAAATTTTCATGGCTTCACTAAGATTGTAAGACAGTTTGGCACATTTGATTAAATAAAAAATACAGGGCTTCCCTGGTGGCACAGTGGTTGAGAATCCGCCTGCCAATGCAGGGGACATGGGTTTGTGCCCCAGTCCGGGAGGATTCCACATGCTGCAGAGTGGCTGGGCCCGTGAGCCATGGCTGCTGAGCCTGTGCATCCGGAGCCTGTGTTGCACAACAGGAGAGGCCACAACAGTGAGAGGTCCGCGTACCACAAAAAATAATAATAATAATAAAATAAAAAAATACAGATGAAACAGTAAAGATAAAATTTCTAGGAAAATTCTCTAAAATATTCCATAAGTATATGTAAGCACAATAGCAGCTAGGGACCCACAAAACAAGTCTTGGCTGAATGTTACACATTAACATGTTCACAGGAAGTGCTCAAAATTATGGCGTGTCTAGGACTTACAAACCACTTCACATTATGGCACACACAGAGATTGATAATGCTTATATGGTATACTGAAATAAGCAGGAAGGGGGTTTTGAGCCAGGAGTAACTGGCACTAGGACTCTGGTAACTTCACCCCTAGAACTAGGGCCACTTCAGATCCTAGCCAACCACTCTGAGGGATAAGAGAGCACAAATCTCAGCACACCTGTAACCCATCCACAACACATATATCAGTTGGAGAACTCTGTTTCTTTTGTAATGTTAAGTGCTTCAGTCTGTACTGTTCAATACAGAAAAAGGAAAACCTATGATAAGAACATGTAAACCCAGATGCAGCATGCATTTTTTTGCATTCTTATGTGCAATAGTCTCTGAAACTTGCTCAATTCAATAGTTGTATGTCCTACTAAGAAGATCTGTTCCATCAGAGACTGGGTTCAGTGAAAATCATACAATATGTCTTTTCCTTTGTCGTCATCCATTCATTTATTAATATATTCAATGAAGATTGACTGAGCACCAACTATGTGATAGATTCTGTGCTTGTTACAGGTAAAAATAATACCACTGTGTTCTGGCAGATAGTGCAGTGAGAAGTGGAGCACACTTTGTACCCACTGAGTCATACTTGCCTGAAGTCAACCAGTAAGCTGGGTGGTCTGGGGTGAATGGGGACTCTAACATATGGAGTCCTCACCTCAGCCACTTGACAGCTCAGTCCAGGACCCAAAACAAAAGTGACTCTTCACCATGAGAAAATGACAGACACCTCTGACACCTCAAGTCTCATCCTATTCTGTCTCACTGAATGGCAGATGGGGTAGGGCAAGAATGGTGGTCTCTGGCCACCAAGTCTGACAGCTCATGGGACTGAGATGAACAATGTGTCACAATTGCATGAGACACCACTCTGTCTCCACAAAAATAGACAAAAGTCTTGACAGGTGGAAGGTGAGAAGAACCTCTGAGGAAGAAAGGTGTAGCAGATAGCTGTCATTAGCCATCTGACTATTGGTCTTCATTGTATGAGACCTTGATATTGTGAAAGAGAAATGGTAGAATAATGTACCACAGTTGTCCAACGGGAAGCATGCACTACACTTTGGAAAGATTTACTGGTTATTTATAAATTTGTATATGCAACATGAACAAAAGTTGTTCTTAACTTTTGGGGTGGTATGATAAAACTGAGTTAGAAAATCACGTGTCTTGTAAAGGAACTTTTGTAAAAAAAAATAGAAATGTCTGCTGGAAATGACTTTTAGAAATGGATTTGTTACACCACCTACAAAAGTAACAAACATCCATGTTTGTTCAATTCAGGAGTCAAAGAGGGAATCTCAAAGCAAAGAAAAAAATATGTAGAGGTCAATGAAAATATAATATATTAAAATATGTGGGATGCAGCTAAGCCAGTACTGCAAAGTAAATTTATAGCACTAAGTGCTTACATTAGGAATGGAGAAAGGTCTCAAATTAATAATGTAAGTTCCAACATTAAGAAACTAGAAAAAGAACAAAATAAATCCAAATTGTACAAATAAAGGAAATAATAAACATAAGAATTAACATTATTAAATACAAAATTTAAAAATCTGAGGAAAAATCAAAACCAAAAGTTGGTTCTTTGAAAAGATTAAAAAATGGACAAAGTCCTAGCAGGACTGACAAAGATAAAAAGAGAGAAGACATAAATAACCAATATTAGAATACCAAAAGAGGTATAACTACAGATTCTACAGCCATTAAAATGATAGCAGTGGAGTACTATAATCGGTTTTATGCTCATAAAGTCAACAATTTAAAATAAATGATTAATACCTCAGAAACCACAAAATATGAGAACTGAGCCAAGATGAAATAAGTAGCTGGAATAACCATATACCTATAATGAAAATTTGATTTGTAATTTAAAAGATACCAATGAGAAACACTTCTGAAATGGCAGAGTAAGAACCTTCAAAAATCTACTTCTCCATACAAGAAAAGATTTGTCAAAATCAATCTTTTCAGTACTCTGGAAAATAACCAAAGGCTTGCAACAATTAGAGTAGTATTATTACAGACACACAACTAAATTTTGGTAAGAACAGTGAGATTTTGTACATTATTTACCTTAATTTATTCCCAACCTTTCCCTCCCACCCTGACTAAGAGGTAGCCTTTAAAACAAAAAGCCTCTCAACTATTGTTATCTGTGAAAATTAGCAGTCGACAGAACATTGGAAGGAGCAGAACAGGTTGGGAGTGTTTCAAAAGCATAATCTCCAGATAATTGTTGTTTTGGATACATCAGGCACCTCCCTAAAAAACTGTACTGCTGTACTCTCACGGTTTATCTTTATCTGACTTAACTTAGAGTTCATTCTATAAGAAAAGCCAATTCCATAGAGCATTTGCTAAAAAGAAGAGCAGCAGTTCTTTACCTATACTTTTAACTATAACTCAGATAGCAATAACAGCTGGGGCTCACAACACACTGACCAAAAAATGTATATATACGAAGGTAGAATTATTTGTATATATATGTATATATATATATATGTATTATAAATATATAAAAATTATTATATGTTAATATATAAATGTATATATACCTGCCTTATAGATATGTCAGGCTTGGAAAAGCTCCAACATATTCCTGGGAATCTAGAAGGCCCCACACATGACCAGTACTGTGTTCATGCTCAGAAAAGACCTGAGAAGGCCCTAACTTCTCACATCTGGCTGATCTTGAGGCTCTGTGCTCTGTGTAAACAAAAAGTGAAGTCTAATGCACAGATATAAACAGCCTGCTTGAACATTGAAGGCATGCCCCCACATACACAGAGAGCCACTGGCAAAGGCTGAGAGGCTTAATAGTTCAAAAAATTTAAGGAAAGCACTGTCAATCATTAATTGACCACAAGACTGGGGATATATGACAGTGGCAGTGCACAACAAAGAAAACAAACTTTACAAAATTACTCCAGAAAAGTCACTAAACAAACAAGCAGGGGAAGGAATAATAACAGAACCAACAACAAATCCTGGGGAGAGGGAGGGAATCTGATCATCAGTGTTTCCACATTATATTATTTAAAACATTCATTTATCAACAAAAATTTTGACACTTTTAACAGAAAATATGACCCATACACAAGTAAAAAAGCAATTGATAAAAGTTGTCCCTGAGGTGGCCCACATGTTGGATTTACTAGACAAAGACTGTAAATCAGCTACTATAATTCTAAGAAAGAATCAAAGAGAATTTATGGAGTGGAAAAATATAATGACTAAAATGAATAATTTACTATAGAAGCTCAATAGGAGATTTATTTGGTAAAAGAAAGAATAAGCAAATTTGAAGACAGCTTGATTAATATTTTACAGTTTGAGAAACAGAAAGAGGAAAGAATGAAGAAAAATAAACAGCCTCAGAGACCTATGGAGCATTATCAAGTGTATCAGCATATACATCATGAAATTCTCAGGAGAGAAGAGAAAGAAAAGGGCAAAAATAATATTTAAAAAAAAACAATGACCCAAAACTTTCCAAATTAGGAAAACAAAACAATCTACACATACAAGAAGCTCAGTGAATTCCAAGTAGAATCAACACAAAGAGATCCAAACCTGGCTACATCATAGTCAAACTTTTCTAAAACAAAGCAGCAAAAGAAACAACCCATCACATACAAAGCAACCTTGATATTATTAAAGATGACTTATGGGCTTGGGCTTCCCTGGTGGTGCAGTGGTTAAGAATCCACCTGCCAATGCAGGGGACATGGGTTCAAGCCCTGTTTCAGAAAGATCCCACCTGCCGCAGAGCAACTAAACCTGTGCACCAGAACTACTGAGCCTATACTCTAGAGCCTGCACACCACAACTACTGAAGCCCACACATCTAGAGGTCATGTTGCACAACAAGAGAAGCCACTGCAATGAGAAGCCCATGGACTACAATGAAAAGTAACCTCTGCTCACCACAACTAGAGAAAGCCCATATGAAGCAATGAAGACCCAATGCTGCCTAAAATAAATTAAAAAAAAAGATGACATCAAAAGAAACCACAGAAAACAAAAGACTGTAGGATGATATATTCAAAAGGCTGATAAAGTATTATCAACTGATGCTTCTAGTTCCAGCAAAATTATCCTTCACAAATGAAGGAGAAAATAAGACTTTCCCAAATAAATAAACCCTGAGACAAATTGTCACTAATAGACATGCTCTACAAGAAATACTAAAGGGTGTCCTTAAGACTGAAATGAAAGAATACCAGGTAATTACTCAAATCCACACAAGGAAATAAAGAGGGCACAGATAACTAAATATGTAAATATAAAAATATATAAATGTATTCTTGTTTATGACTCTTTTCTTTTACAATCTGATTTAAAAGATCCCTATAAAGTAGTAATTACAAAACTATGTTGATGGGTTTATAATATGTAAAGATGTAAATTGTATGATGATAATGGCAGAGGACATTGAAAGGAACATAGGCATACTATTAAAATTAAGATGACATTGGGACTTTCCAGGTGGTCCAGTGGGTAAGACTCCATACTCCTAATGCAGGGGGCCCAGGTTCAATCCCTGGTCAGGGAACTAGATCCTGCATGTATGCCACAACTGAGTTCACATGCCACAACTAAGAGTCCACATGCCACAAATAAGAAGTCTGCAGGCTGCCACTAAGAGTTTGCATGCCACAGCTAAGAAGTCTGCGTGCCACAACTAAGAAGCCGCATACCACAACTATGAGCATGCATGCTGCAACTAAAAAAAGATCTCACATGCCACAACAAAGATCCCACGTGCCACAAATAAGACCCAGTGCAGCCAAAATAAATAAATAAATAATAAATAAATGAGGCTGTATTAAAAAAAAAGAGATGATACTAATCTAAACCAGAGTTATAAAGTGTTAAATTTAATCCTCAGGATAAGCACTGACAAAATAATTGTTTAAAAAATAATAGTAAAATAAACAATAGAACAATAAAAATGAGACACAAGAAAATATCTATTTAACATAAAGAAGGCATTAATGGAATAATACAGAATAGAAAAAAGTCAGACATGTAAAAAACAAATAGCAAAATGATAGATGTAAATCTTATCAGTAAGTAAATTTAATTAAGCACTTAAAAGGCAGATGTTTGCACAATGGACTAAAAACATGATATAATTGTATGCTATCCACTAGAGACATACTTTAGATTGAAAAACACAAATAGATTGAAAGAAAAGGATGTGGAAAGATACACCATGCAAAGATGACAGAAAGAGAGTAAGAATGACCACACTAATGTCACACAAAATTTACTTTGAGACAAAAAATTTTACTAGAGGAAAAGAAGTTCATTATATGATAAGAGTCATTCAGTCAACAAAATATAATACTAAACATAAATGCACATAACAACAGAGTCTCAAAATACAAGATGCCAAACTGATAGAAATCAAAGTATAAATAAACAACAACAATTCAACAATAATAGTCCAAGACTTCAATACCTTGTTTTCAATAATAGACGGAATAACTAGGTAGAAGATTAACTAGGAAATAGAGAACATTAAAAACATTATAAATCAACCAGTCCTAACAGACCTCCTTATCCAACAATAGAACAGTCCACCCAACAATAGCCTAATACACATTTTCACAATTTTTGCAAGTGCACATAGAACATGCTCCAGAATAAAACATATGTTAAGTCATAAAAAATGTTAAAAGTATTCAAATCATAAAATGGAATGAAATTAGACAACCAAACAGAAAGAAATTTGGGAAAATAAAATATGTAGAAATTAACACACTCTTGAGAAAAACACCAATGAATCACAAAAGAAATCACAATGGAAATTAGAAAATATTTTAAAATTAATGAAAACTAAAATACAACATATTAAACTATATGCAGCTAAAGCAGTACTTAGAAGGAAATTCTAAGTTGTAAACATCTGGAGTAAAAATGAAGGAACATCTCAAATGAAGAATCTAACATTTCACCTTAAGAAACTGGAAAAAAGAAGAGGACATTAAACCAAAAGCAAGCAAAAAGAAGGAAATACTGAAAATTACAGCAGAAATAAAATTGAGAATAGAAGAACAATAGGTAAAAACAAAGTTGCTTGTTGGAAAAGATTGACAAAATTGCCTAATCCTTAACTAGACTGACAATGAAAAAAAGAAAAAGAAAGAATGAATAAATTTTAAAATCTGGAATAAAAGGGATATTACTAACAACTTCACAAAAATAAGTATTATGAGGGAATATTATGAACAATTTTATGCCAACAAATTAGACAGCTTAGATGAAACAAATTGCTAGAAAGAGCAAACTACCAAAACTCAATCAAGAGGAAATATAAAATCTGAAAGGAACCATAACAAGTAAATAAATTAAAATTGTAATCAAAAAGTGACCTATGAAGAAAAGCCCAGGACCATTAGGCTTCTCTGCTGACACCCAACAAATATTTAAAGAATAACAGCATTCTCCACAAACTCTTCCAATAAATAAGAGGGAATATTTTCCAACTCATTCTATAAAGTCAGTATTATTCTGATACCAGAAACAAAAATATCACAGGGAAAGAAAACTATAGATTATATTCCTTATGAATATAGATTAAAAAAAAACTCTCAACAAAATGCTAGAAAACCAAATGTATCAAACTTGAAAAGGGATTATGCACAAAAACAAGTGAGTTTTATCCCAGGAATGCAATGCAAAATTGCACTAATATATGAAAATAAATCAATGTAACACATCATATAAATAATATAAAGGGCAAAAACCACATGATCACATCAATAGACACAGAGCATTTGACAGACACATCAACTTTTAATAATAAAGACACTCAACAAACTAGCTGTAAAAGGAAGCTTCCTCAATCAATATTAGATGATCAATGAAAACTGTACAAATAACATCAACTTATTGGTGAAAGAAAAAACACTCTATCCCTAAGATCAGGGATAAAATAAAGATATCCACCCCCTCTAATTCTATTTAACATTGTACTGTAGATTCTAGTCTGGTTACTGTACAAGAAGAAAAGCCATCCTGATTGTAAAGAGAGAAACTAAATTATCGAGAATAATTAAATATTTGAAAATTAATGCTGTGTTTGTTATTTGAAAATACTATTATTAAGATGGCAATGCTCCCCAAACTGATGTACAGATTGAACTTAATCCCTATTTAACCCCCAGCTGCATTTTCCTTACTTTTTTGCAGAATTGAAACTGCTGATCCTAAGATTCATTTGGAAATTCAAGATATACAAATGGCAATGCACACATGAAAAGATGTTCAACAATAGTCATAGGGAAATGTAAATCAAAACCACAATGAAAAAAAAAAAGGAATGAAATTGAGTTATTTGTAATGAGGTGGATGGACCTCGAGTCTGTCATACAGAGTGAAGTAAACCAGAAAGAGAAAAACAAATACTGTATGCTAACACATATATATGGAATAAAAAAAAAAAACGGTTCTGAAGAACCTAGGGGCAGGACAGGAATAAAGACTCAGACATAGAGAATGGACTTGAGGACATGGGGAGGGGGGAGGGTAAGTTGGGACAAAGTGAGAGTGGCATGGACATTTATACACTACCAAATGTAGAATGGATGGCTGGTGGGAAGCAGCTGCATAGCTCAGGGAGATCAGCTCTGTGCTTTGTGACCACCTAGAAGAGTGGGATAGGGAGGGTGGGAAGGAGATGCAAGAGAGAGGGGATATGGTAATATGTGTATACTTATGGCTGATTCACTTTGTTATACAGCAGAAGCTAATGCACCATTGTAGAGCAATTATACTCCAATAAAGATGTTGGAAAAAAAACACAATGAAAGATTATTTCATATACACTAAGAAGACTAAAGAAAAATGTTGGACATTAGCAAGTATTGGCAAGAATATGGAGATTGTAATACCCATATACTGCTGGTGGAAATGTAAAATGTTGCAGCCGCTTTGGAATATGATCTGGCAGTTCCTTAAATGGTTAAACATAGAGTTATCACGTGACCCAGCAATTCCACTCTTAGGTATATACTCAAGAGAATTGAAAACCTATGTTCACACAAAACTTATAGAATATTCATAGCAGCATTATACCAAATAGTCAAAAAGTGGAAACAACCCAAATGTCCACTACTGGTAACTGAATATATACATGTGATAGCTCTGGAAGGGGATCAGGATGGGAGAGTAGGAGGATATGGAGCTCACCTCCCCCACAAACACATCAAAAATACATCTATATGTGGAACAATTCTCACAGAAAACTAACTAGAAACTGGCAGAAGAACTCCTATGCAACCAAAACTGCAAAAATCCCATAACTGGGTAGGATGGGAACAAAAGGCATTGGGTCAGGACCTGGGCCCCTGGGAAGGGTATGTATAGAAGACAAGGTACACCCTGGCAGATGCTCACCCTGGGGAGTGAGCAGGACAAGTCACAATCTGGGCAAGTGAGTCCTGAGGAACTGTGCAGAGGAGACAAACCCCCTTGCCTGCTGGGAAATCCCCTGAGACAGACAGAGCAGCTAGAGAAGCTTAGTCTCTACTTGTGTGGAGTGTGTGCATGCTAACTTGCTAACAATAAGGTCAGAGAGAGCCTTGAACCAGTGGTAGTAGCCTTGCCACACTTACCAATTTGAAGGGGCAAACACCCAGGCCCCACTCACACCACACCACAGCCCAGCATGAGATCTGGGCAAAGATTTAGCCTAGCTACACAGAGGCAGACCAGGGGACTGGGGTGTGATCCAGGTAGAGCTGTGGAGCCCATTTTCAGCATGTGCAGGGGTCAGTGGCTGGGGCTTCAATAGACTGTCAGTGTGTGCACATGGTGGCACCACACGAGTGCACCATGGTTAATCACTGAATCTCAGACAGACAGGCATTGGGCAGGTGTATGCAGCAGTCTGGTTCCCAATGAGAGTGCCCCAGCTCCACCCACCCACCATCACAGCTTAGTGCTAGATCTGGGGTAGACAAGAACTTACAATATGCTGCTTACAAGAGATGCTTTTCAGGGCAAAAGACACACACAGACTGAAAATGAGATGACGGAAATTATATTTCATGCAAATGGAAACAACAATAAAGCAGGGATAGCAATACTCATATCAGACAAAATAGACTTTTTAAAAAAGGCCATAAAGAAAGACAAAAAATGGCATTATGTAATGATAAAGAGATCAATACAAGAAGAGGTTATTACACTCCTTAACATATATGCACTCAATATTGGAGCATCTAAGTATATGAAACAAATACTAACAGACATAAAGGGCAAAATTGATAATGGTACAAGAAGAGTAGGAGACTTTAACACCCCATTGATATCAATGGGCAAATAATTCAGACAGAAAAATCAATAAGGCAAATGGGGTCCTAGAAGACACAGTAGACCAGTTGGACTTAATTGATATCTACAGGAAATTATATCCATAAAAACAAGAATACACATACTTTTCAAGCACACATGGAATGCTCTTTAGGATAGATCACACAATAGGTCAAAAAATAATCCTCAACAAATTTAAGGAGATAGAAATTATTTCAATCATCTTTTCTGAACACAGTAGTGTGAAACTTGAAATTAATCACAGAAAGAAAAAAGGGAAAAGAATGAACACATGAAGACTAAAAAACATGATACTAGAAACCCAATGGTTCAATGATGAAATCAAAGAATAAATCAGAAAATACCTTGAGACAAATGAAAATGAAAATACACCCTTACAAAATCTATGGAATTCAGCAAAAGAAGTTCTAAGAGGGAAGTTCATAGTGATACAGGTCTTCATCAAGAAATAAGAAAAATCTCGAAAAACAACATGATCTATCACCCAAAAGAATTAGAAAAAGAAAAACAAACAAAATCTAAAGTCAGAAGAAGGAAGGAAATAATAACTATCAGAGAGGATGTAAATTTATAAAAATTTTAAAAATCAATAAAAAGATCAATAAAACCAAGAGATTTCTTTTTGAAAAGATAAACAAAACTGACAAACCTCCAGCCAGGCTCACCAAAAAGAAAAGAGAGAGGACCCAATTAAACAAAATAAGAAATGAAAGAGAACAAATCACAACTAATACCACAGAAATACAAAAAAGAAAAAGAAAAAGAAAACAACTCCTAAGAGAATACCATGAACAGTTATTTGCCAACAAATTGAACAACTTAGAAGAGATGTTAAATTTTCTAGAAACATACAGCCTGACAAAATTTAGTCAAGAAGAAATTTGAATGGACTGACCACTAGAAGTGAAATAGAATCTGTTAATTAAAACAAAACAAAACAAAACAAAACAAAACAAAAACAACTCTCCACAAACAATAGTCCAGGACCATACGGCCTCACTGGGGAATTCTACCAAACATACAAGGAAGAAATTATACCTATCCTTCCCAAACCATTCCAAAAATTTGAAGAGGAGGGAACACTCCCAAATTCTTTCTATGAGGCCACCCTGATACCAAAACCAGACAAAGACACTAAAAAAGATTATATAACAGGCCAATATCTTTGATGAATATAGATGCACATATCCTCAACAAAATATTAGCAAACCAATTCCAACAATATATAAAATGTATCACACACCATGATCAAGTTGGATTCATTCCAGAGTAACAAGGACGTTTCAACATATGCAAATCAATCAATGTGATACACCACATTAACAAAAGGAAAGAAAAAAAACCACATGATCATCTCAGTAGACACAGAAAAATCTTTTGATGAAATTTAACATTGATTCATGATAAAAACTTTCACCAAGGTGGGTACAGAGGGAATATATCTCAACATAATAAAAGCCATTTATGGCAAATCTATAGCCTACATGATACTCAATGGTAAAAAGCTGAAAGCCTTCCCACTAAATTTAGGAACATGACAAGGATACCCACTGTCACCATTTTTATTGAACATGGTGTTGGAAGTCCTAGCCACAGCAATAAGACAAGAAAAAGAAAGAAAAGATATAGAAATTGGAAGGAAAGAGGCAAAACTGTCACTATTTGTAGATGACATGATACACTATACAGAAAATCCTAAAATCTCCACACACAAAAAAATAGCTATTAGCACTAATAAATGAATTCTGCAAGGCAGCAGGATAAAAGATTAATATACAGAAATAGTTTGCATTTCCTTAAACAAATATGAGCTATCAAAAAGAGAAAGTAAAAAAAATCCCACTTAAAATCACATCAAAAAAATACTTAGGAATAAGCTGAGGAGGTGAAAGACCTATACATTGAAAACTATAAAACATTGATGAAGGAAATTGATGATATTTCAGAGACATGGAAATATATCCTCTTGTATATAATCTTGTATTGAAAGAATTAATATTGTTAAAAAGGCCATGTTACTCAAAGCAATCTACAGATGTAATGCAATTCTTTACAAAATACCCATGACTTTTTTCACAGAACTAGAAGAAATAATCCTAAATTTTTTATGGAACCACAAAAGGCTCAGAATTACCAAAGCAATCCTGAAGATAAAGGACAAAGCTGGAAGGAATAACTCTTACAGACTATACTTCAAAGCTACAGTAATTAAAATAGTGTGGGGGCTACTCTGGTGGTGCAGTGGTTGAGAGTCCGCTTGCCGATCCAGGGGACTCGGGTTCATGCCCCAATCCGGGAAGATCCCACATGCCACGGAGCGGCTAGGCTCGTGAGCCATGGACTCTGAGCCTGTGCGTCCAAAGCCTGTTGCTCTGCAACGGGAGAGGGCACAACAGTGAGAGGTCCGCATATCGCAAAAAAAGTAAAATAAAATAAAATAAAATAGTGTGGTATTGGCACAAAAACAGACATATAGATCAGTGAGACAGAATAGAGAGACCAGAAATAAAGCCACACACCAATGGTCAATTAATCTATGACAAAGGAAGCAAGAATATAAACTGGAGAAAATACATTCTCTTCAAGAAGTGGTGCTGGAAAAGCTAGAAAGCTACATATAAATCAATAAAATTAGAACACTCCTTAACACCACATACAAAAATAAACTCAAATTGGTTTAAAGGCCTAAATATAAGATGTGACACCATAAAAATGCTAGAAGAGAACATAGGCAAAACTTTCTTTGACATAAATTGTAGTAACATTTTCTTAGAAAATTGTAGTAATATTTTCTTAGATCAGTCACCCAAGGCAAAATAAATAAAAGCAAAACTAAACAAGTTGGTCCTAATCAAACTTAAAAGCTTTTGCAGAGCAAAGGAAAACATCAACACAATGAAAAGTCAATCTATGAAATGAGAGAAAATATTTGCTAATGATGCAACTGACCAGTGATTCATATCAAATATATATAAATGCCTCATACAACTCAATACCAAAAAAAAAACTCAATTGAAAACTGGGCAGAAAACATAGGCATTTTTCCAATGAAGACATACAGAATGGCCAGCAAGCACATGAAAAGATGTTCAACATTGCTAATTATTAGAGAAATTCAAATCAAACTACAATAAGTTATCATCTCACACAGGTCAGAATGGATATCATCAAAAGGTCTACAAATAATAAATGCTGGAGAGGGTGTGGAGGAAAGGGAACAGTCCGGCTGTGCTGGTGGGAATATAAATTGGTACAGCCAGTATAAAGAACAATATGGAGGTTCCTTAAAAAACTAAAAAATAGAGCTACCATGATCCAGCACTCCCATTCTTGGGCATATATCCAGAAAAGATGAAAACTCTAATTTGAAAAGATAAATGCACCCCAATGTTCATAGCAGCATTGTTAATGATAACCAAGAAATGGAAACAACCAAAGATTGGCTTAAGAAGATGTGATGTACATATATATGTACATATATATATATACTTGGTGTGATGTACATATATGTGTGTGTACATATATGTATATATATATTTTTATATATATAATGGAATGTTACTCTGATATAAAGAATGAAATATTCCCATTCACAGTTACATTGGTGGACCCAGAGAATATTATACTTAGTGATGTAAGTCAGACAGAGAAAGACAAATACTGTATGATATCACTTATATGTGGAATCTAAAAAATAATTCAAATGAATCTACATACAAAACAGAAACAGACACACAGACATAGAAAACAAACTTATAGTTACCAAAGGGGAGAGGGAGGAAGGGGGGACAAGGAGTATGGGTGTAACAGATACCAACTACTGTACATAAAATAGATAATCAACAAGGATTTTCTGTATAGAACAGGGAATGATATTTAGTATCTTGTAATAACCTATAATGGAATATAGTCTGAAAAACATAACTGAATCACTCTGCTGTACACCTGTAACTAACACAATATTGTAAATCAACTGTACTTCAGTTAAGAAAAAAGAAAGATGTAATATATCCATACATTGGAATACTATTCACCCATAAAAATAACTGAAACACTACAACACGAATGAACAGTTAAAAGATTGTGCTAATTGAAAGAAACTTATGACAAAAACCACATACTATAATTTTCCATTTTTGTGATATGACCAGAATAAGCAAATCCATACAAACAGAATGATTAGTGATTGCCATGGGTAGGAGGAGTGTGACAGAAAAGGTTAGAGGGGTTGATTGGTAATTGGTATGGCATTTCTATTTGGGGTGATAAAAATATCCTAAAATTATATAGTGGTGATGGTTGCACAACTCTGTAAATATAATAACAACTGTGGAATTATATATTTTAAATGGTGAACTTTTATATGTCAATTACTTCTCAATAAAACTGTTATTGGAAAAAAATCTCCTGAAAAAGAAATGCCCAGTCCCCAAATGGCTTTCCCTGGAGAATTCTACCAAACATGTAAAAAGAAATTAAAACAGGGAGATGCAAGAGGGAGAGATATGGGGATATATGTATATGTATAGCTGATTCACTTTGTTATAAAGCAGAAACAAACACACCATTGTAAAGCAATTATACTCCAATAAGATGCTAAAAAGAAAAAAATAAATTAAAACAAATTATCCACAATTTCTTCCAAAAAATAGAAGAAAATTAATACTTCCTAACTCACTTTGAGATTAGTGTTATCCCAATATTAAAACCAAATACAACACAAAAACGAAAACTATAGACCAGTATCCCTCATGAACTTAGATTTTAAAATCCTCAATAAAGGATTATAAATCAATCACATCAATGTGTAAATTTAAATATAACTGACTACATGGGATTTACTCCATGTATGCAGGACTCGTTCAATATTCCAAATTTAACTGATGATATCCTTCCTTTAAACAAGTTAAAGAAGAAAACTCATATGATAATATCAACTGACAGAAAAAAACATATCACACAATCCAACCCTTGGTTATGATTTTTAAAAAACTCTCAGAAAAATAGCATTGAGGAGAACTTCTTCAACTTGATAGAATTCGTAAAACCATATAGATTTTGGTGAGAATCTCTAAGATCACAAAGAAGGCAAGGATGCTCTCTCTCACCACTCTTTTTCTTTAACATTTTTATTGGAATATAATTGTTTTACAATGGTGTGTTAGTTTCTGCTTTATAACAAAGTAAATCAGTTATACATATACATATATCCCCATATCTCTTACCTATTGCATCTTCCTCCCTCCCACCCACCCTATCCCACCCTTCCAGCTGGTTACAAAGCACCAAGCTGATCTCCCTGTGCTATGCAACTGCTTCCCACTAACTATTTTACATTTGGTAGTGCATATATGTCCACTTATACCTTACCACTCTCTCACTTTGTCCGAGCTTACTCTTCCCCCTCCCTGTGTTAAGTCCATTCTCTAGTAGGTCTGTGTCTTTATTCCCATCTTGTCCCTAGGTTCTTCATGACGATTTTTTTTTTTAGATTCCATATATATTTGTGTTAGCATACAGTATTTGTTTTTCTCTTTCTGACTTACTTCACTCTGTATGACAGACTCTAGGTTCATCCACCTCACTACAAATAACTCAATTCCATTTATTTTTATGGCTGAGTAATATTCCATGGTATATGTGTGCCACATCTTCTTTATCCATTCACCTGTCAATGGACACTTAGGTTGCTTACATGTCCTGGCTATTGTAAACAGAGCTGCAATGAACATTGTGGTACATGACTCTTTGAATTATGGTTTTCTCAGGGTAAATGCCCAGTAGTGGAATTGCTGGATCGTATGGTAGTCCTATTTTTAGTTTTTTAGGAACCTCCATAATGTTCTCCCTAGTGGCTGTATTAATTTACATTCCCACCAACAGTGTATGAGTGTTCCCTTTTCTCCACACCCTCTCCGGCATTTATTGTTTTTAGATTTTTTGATGATAGCCATGCTGAGAGGTGTGAGATGATATCGCATTGTAGTTTTGATTTGAATTTCTCTAAGGATTAATGATGTTGAGCATTCTTTCACGGGTTTGTTGGCAATCTGTATATCTTCTTTGGAGAAATGTCTATTTAGGGCTTCTGCCCATTTTTGGATTGGGTTTTTTTTTTTTGATATTGAGCTGCATGAGCTCAATTTTGGAGATTAATCCTTTGTCAGTTGCTTCATTTGCAAATATTTTCTCCCATTCTGAGTGTTGTCTTTTGGACTTGTTTATGGTTTCCTTTGCTGTGCAAAAGCTTTGAAGTTTCATTAGGTCCCATTTTTTAATTTTTGTTTTTATTTCCATTTCTCTGGGAGGTGGATCAAAAAGAATCTTGCTGTGATTTATATCATAGAGAGTTCTGCCTCTGTTTTCCTCTAAGAGTTTGATAGTGTCTGGCCTTACATTTAAGTCTTTAATCCATTTTGAGTTTATTTTTGTGTATGGTGTTAGGGAGTGTTCTAATTTCATTCTTCTACATGTAGCTGTCAAGTTTTCCCAGCATCACTTATCAAAGGGATTATCTTTTCTCCATTGTATATTCTTGCCTCCTTTATCAAAGATAAGGTGACTATATGTGCATGGGTTTATCTCTGGGCTTTCTCTCCTGTTCCATTTATTTATATTTATGTTTTTTTGCCAGTACCATACTGTCTTGATGACTGTAGCTTTGTAGTGTAGTCTGAAGTCCAGGAGCCTGATTCCTCCAGCTCTATTTTGCTTTCTGAAGTTTGCTTTTGCTATTCAGTGTCTTTTGTGTTTCCACCACTCTTCTTTTAATTGATGTAAAATTAACATATAGTACTGTTTAAGTTTAAGGTACAAAATGTGTTGAATTGATACATTTACATAATGCAATATGATTACCATTGTAGCCTTAGCTAATGGCTCCATCACAACACATAATTATGATTTCTTTTTTGTGATAAGAACATTTAAAGTCCAGTCTCAGCAACTTTGTATTATATGGTACAGTATTGTTAACTATAATCACAATGCTATGCATTAGCTCTCCAGAACTTATTCATCTTCTAAATGTAAGTTTGTATCCTTTGACCAACATCTTCCCAATACTTCCACCCCCATCCCCTGGTACCAGCAATCTACTCTTTATTACTATGTGTTTGGCAATTTTAGTTTCCATGTGTAAGTGATAACATACAGTATTTGTCTTTCTCTGTCTGGAATTGTAGCATAATGCCCTGAAAGCCCATCCATGTTGTTGCAAGTGGCAAGATTTTCTTCTTTCTCACAGCTAAATAGTATTACATGGCATATATATGTATATAAATTTTCTTTACCCATTCATCCTTTGACAGATGATCAAGTTGTTTCTGTATCTTGACTATTGTGAATAATGCTGCAATAAACATGGAAGTATAGATATCTTTTTGATACTCTATTTTTATTTTCTTCAGGTATACACCCAGAAGTAGGATTACTGGATCACATGGTAGTTGTATTTTTAGTTTTCCAGCATAGTAGTTGAAATCCTAGCCAATATTTCAACAAAAGGAAACAAAAAACATAAATCTCATAAAAGAAGAAACAAAACTGTCCATATTTGCAGATGACATGACATGGTAGCCTGCCTATAAAATCCCAAGGATTCTACCAAAAATAAAAATGTAGAACTAAGTGAGTTCAGCAAGTTTGCAGGATACAAGATCAACACACAAAAAAGCAATCACATTTCTATGCACTAACAACGAATATACAACAACCAAAACAACAACAACAAAAAAAAACAGAATACTACTTACAATTGCTCCAGAGAACATGAAATAAGTAGATAAAATTCTAAAAAGATATGTACACTATGTATGTCAAAAGTACAAAATGCTGATGAAAGAAGTAAAAAAAAAAACAAATAAATGGTTAGGCATAAAATATTTGTGGACTGGAAGATTCAATTTATTAAAATGTGTATTCTCTCCAAATTGATCTATAGGTTTAATGAAATTTCTTTTCATAGACATAGTCAACTAATTCTAAAATTTATATGGAAGGGTGGAAAGGCACTAGTATAGGTAAAATCAGTTTGAAAAAGGAGAATAAAGTGGAGGAATTACTCTACCTGATATTATGAATTATTATATAGCTACCATAATCAAGACAGTGTGATATTAGTAGAGAGCTAGAAACACAGATTAATGGAAAAAAATAAAGAATCCAGAAATAGAGCCACACAAATATGCCCTACTGATTTTTTAAATAGGTGCAAAATCAAGTCACTGTTCAATGGATCCATGACAAAATAATTTCAGTAAATTGTGCTGAAAGAATTGAATATCCATAGGCCAGAAAAAAAAAAAGAAAAAGAAAAAAGAACTTCGACCTAAACCTTACACCCTACATAAAGTTCAGCACAATATGGATCACAAACTTAAATGTAAAACATAAAATCATAAAATTTTAGAAAAAGAAACACTGGAGAAATTTTTTGAGATCTAGGGTTAAGCAAACATTTCTTAAACTAGACAGCAAAATCATAATCCACAAATGGACAAAAATTGACTAATTGCTATAAGCATATTTATGTATATACACACAGGCATATATATATATATATATATATATATATATATATTCTTAAAATGGGACAGTTTTAAAACAAATTATACATTTAAAAAAGGCCAAAAGATATAAGCAGACATTTTATGGAAAAGGACATACAAATAGCTAATAATCATATGAAAAGATGTTCAATATCATTAAACATCAGGGGAATGCAAATTACAATCACGTTACCACTTGAAATAATAACAAGAACAACAACAACAAAACAGTACCACCACCAAATTCTGACCAGGAAATGGAAAAACTGGATCATTAATACATTGCTTCTGGGAATGTAAAGTTGTACAGCCATTCTGCAAAACAATTTGGCAGTTTCCTCAAAAACTAGACATGCAGTACCACACAAGCCAGCAATTGCAGTCTTGGATATTTACCCAGAGAAATGAAAACTTATTTTCACATAAAATCCTATATATAAATGCTCATAAGAGTTTTAATTTTTTAATTTTTATTTTATATTAGAGTATAGTTGGTTAACAATGTTGTGTTACTTTCAGGTGTACAGTGAAGAGATTCAGATATATATATATATATACATGTATCTATTTTTTTTCCCATTTAGGTTATTACAGAATACTGAACAGAGTTCCCTGTGCTATACAGTAGGTCTTTGTTAGTTATTTATTTTAAATATAGCAGTGTGTAAACGTCAATCCCAATCTCCCAATCTATCTCTGCCCCTCAACTTTCACACCTGGCAGCTATAAATTTGTTCTCTAAGTCTGTGAGTCTATTTCTTTGGTAACTAACTTCATTTGTATCATTTTCTTTAAAGATCCATCCACATATAAGCAATATCATATGATATTTATCTTTCTATGTCTGACTTACTTCATTTAGTATGATAATCTCTAGGTCCATCTATGTTGCTTCAAATGGCATTATTTCATTCTTTTTAGTGGCTAATAAGCCATTGTATATATGTGCTACATATTCTTTATCCATTCATCTGTCGATGGACATTTATGTTGCTTCCATGTCTTGGCTATTGTAAACAGTACTGAAATGAACATTTGGGTGCATGTATCCTTTTGAACCATGTTTTTCTCTGGATATATGCCCAGAAGTGGGATTGCTGGATCATATGGTAGCTCTATTTTTAGTTTCTTAAGGAAGCTCCATACTGTTCTCCGTAGTGGCTCTACCGACTTACATTCCCACCAACAGTGTAGGCGGGTTCCCTTTTCTCCACACCCTCTCCACCATGAATTGTTTGTAGACTTTTTGATGATGGTCATTCTGGTACAGCTTCAAAGCAATCCCTATCATCAAATTGCTAATGGTATTTTCCAAGAAAAAGAACAAAAAACATCTTAAAATTTGTATGGAGACACAAAAGACCCTGAATAGATAAAGCAGTCTTGAGAAAGAAGACCTGAACTGGAGGAATCTGGCTCCCTGACTTCGGACTATACTACAAAGCTACAGTAATCAAAACAGTATGGTGCTGGCACAAAAACAGATATATAGATTAATCTAACAGGATAGAAAGCCCAGAAATAAACCCATACACATGTGGCTTCCCTGGTGGCATAGTAGTTAAGAATCCACCTGCCAAAGCAGGGTACAAGGGTTTGAGCCCCGGTCCGGAAGATCCCACATGCCGGGAGCAACTAAGCCCATGTGTCACAACTACTGAACCTGTGCTCTAGAGCCCACAAGCCACAACTACTGAACCTGTATGCCACAACTACTGAAGCCCATGTGCCTAGGGCCTGTGCTCCAGAACAAAGAGAAGCCACTGCAATGAGAAGCCCCCACACTGCAACAAAAGGTAGACTCCACTTGCTGCAACTAGAGAAAGCCTGCACATAGCAATGAAGACCCAATGCAGCCAAAAATAATTTAATTTAATTTAATTTAATTTAATTAAATAACCCACATGGCTAAAATCAATTAATTTACAACAAAGGAGACAAGACTATACAATGGAGAAAAGACAGTCTCTTCAATAAATAGTGCTGGGAAAACTGAACAGCTACATGTCCAGTAAAAAATATGAAATTAGAACATTCTTTAACACCACAAACAAAAATAAACTCAAAATGGAATTTTTCCAAGATGTCGGAGGAGTAGGAGGATGTGGAATTCATCTCTCCCTAAATACGCATCAAGAATACATCTACAAATGGAACAATTCTCACAGACCTGCTGAACACTAGCAGAGGACCTGGGACACCCAAAAAGACAAGAAAGATCCCCACATAACCGGGTAAGATAAAAAAAGAAGAAGGAAAAAAGAAGAGGAGAGGAATCAGGACAGGACCAGTGCCTCAGCTGGGAGCTGAAGGTGAGGAGAGGTTCCCTCATCTGGGAAAGCCCCCTCACAAGCATAAAGATCAGCTGTGACAGAAGGGGAGATTTGGAGGCTCGGAGGAGGGCACAGCAAGTGGTCAGTGGCAGGCAGGACAGAGCGAGGCCTACATATGGTCCATGCCACAGCCCTGAATGCCCCAGCCTGAAATGGGTGTCCTCCAGTGTGCACAGGGGCTGGGTGTTGGAACGTGAGTTTTAGTGAGCAGCCCTGGGGAGGGGACTGCTGTTTTCTGTGAGGAGACAGTCTGAAGGGAAGGGAATGAGGAGCTCCACACTTGTGAATGCTCATGGAGGAAGCCCAGACTGCCACAGAAGTGAAGAGCCATTGCTGAGTGATGCACAGTGCATGGGGCTGGCTTTGCAGCCTCTCTCCTCACATACCAGCTACTGCCTCCATGGGCACTAGGGAGGGCACCTGCTGGAGCCAGATACTATGTCCCTGCCATCGGCTACCCCCTACCCCCTGCCTGGACAGCCCTGATCACTGCCTGATGGGCTCACACCTTCCAATTGCTACCCCAGCACCCTCCCACCGGGGCAGCCTGCTTGCCCTAATCACTGCCTTGGCTCTTTTCTGATGGGCTCCTGTGCTCCAGCAAACTCAGAAGTAGACGCCAGTGAGGGGAACACACGTGAAGTTGGGGCTGAAATCACAGCTGAGCCCCAGAGGCCGTGTGATTAAGGAAGAACAGCTGAAATATCTCCATGCAGTTGCATGAACCATGGAGTTACGCCTCTGCTGACATCTTCCTAAATTCAGCATCTCTGAAACATCCAAAAGGACAAGAAGTACTCCTGCAGCTGGGATGCATATGGCTTTAGCAGCTGTGGGCTTTGTGGGTGCATACACATGGGGGTTGGGCCAGGCCAGAGTCTGAGCTGCCTCCATAGCCCCCACACTGGGCTCAGGTGCACAACTACAGCAGTCCTGGGACCTGACCTCTGTGGATCCATGTCAGTGGCCTGATGAAAACAATGCCTGAAATTCACCAGGGTCAATTGCCAGCATACCCACAGTTAAAGTGGGAATGAGAGAAGGGCAAATAACAGTGTACTTTGTGAGCCCACACAGTGAGCAAAAGGGGACACAACAGAGCACATTCACAGGTGAACACCTCCAGAGGAAGAATATTCAGTGGCTTCTTTTGCACTGAGAGTGCTCCAATCCTGCCTATCTCACACCACAGGTCAGAAAAACAGCTAAGAAACATACATGGGGGTCTATACTCTAAAAATTAGGGAGCACACCCTGTGCCTGACAGGACAGTGAAAACCACAGAGCAAAGGGCAGGCCCCACTTAATATCCAGGGCAAGTTTTGGTCACCAAAACACCAGTCAAGCCCCTTATCAAGGGGATAATGGCAAAGCTTCTGGACCAACCTCACCCACCAGGGGTAGACACCAGAAGCGAAAGGAACTACGATCCTGCAGCCTGTGGAAAGGAGACCACAAACACAGAAATTTAGACAAAATGAGAAGACAAAGAAACAAATTGCAGACAAAGGAGCAAGATAAAAACCTACAAGAACGGGGCTTCCCTGGTGGCGCAGTGGTTGAGAGTCCGCCTGCCGATGCGGGGGAAACGGGTTCGTGCCCCGGTCCGGGAGGATCCCACATGCCGCGGAGCGGCTGGGCCTGTGAGCCATGGCCGCTGGGCCTGCGCGTCCGGAGCCTGTGCTCCGCAACGGGAGAGGCCACGGCAGTGAGAGGCCCGCATACTGAAAAAAAAAAAAAAAAAAAAACCTACAAGAACAACTAAATGAAGAGGATATAGGCAATTTACCTGAAAAAGAATTCAGAGTAATGATAGTAAAGATGATACAAGATCTAAGAAAAAGAACAGAGGCACAGATCAAAGAGATACAGGAAATGTTTAACAAAAACCTAGAAGAACTAAATAACAAACAAACAGATATCAACAATAAAATAACTGAAATGAAAAATAACTAGAAGGAATCAATAGCAGAATAACTGAGGCAGAAGAACACATAAGTGACCTGAAGACAGGATGGTGGAAATCACTGCCACAGAATGGAATAAAGAAAAAAGAATGAAAAGAAATGAAAATAGTCTAAGAGAACTCTGGGACAACAAAAAATGCACCAACATTCAGGTTATAGGGGTCGCAGAAGGAGAAAAGAAAGGGAAAAGCCCTGAGAAAATACTTGAAGAGATTATAGTAAAAATCTTCCCAAACATGGGAAAGGAAATAGTCAACAAAGTCCAGGAGTGAAGAGAGTCCCATACTGGAAAAACCCAAGGAGGAGCACACTGAGACACATATTAATCAAACTAACAAAAATTAAATACAAATAAAAAATATTAAAAGCAACAAAGGAAAAGCAACAAATGACATGCCAGGGATTCCCCATAAGGTTATCAGCTGATTGTTCAGCAGAAACTCTGCAGGTCAGAAGGAAGTGGCATGATATATTTAAAGTGATGAAAGGGAAGAACCTACAACCAAGAATACTCTACCCATCAAGGCTCTCATTCAGATTTGATGGAGAAAAAAAAGCTTTATACACAAGCGAAAGCAAAGAGAATTCAGCACCACCAAGCCAGCTTTACAATGAATGGCAAAGGGACCTCTCTAGACAGTGGGGGGAAAAAGAGGCCACAACTAGAAACAAGAAAATCACAAATGGGAAAGCTCATTGGTAAAGGTAAACTTACAGTAAAAACAGGAAATAATCCATACACAAATATGAAAACAAAACATGAAACCATGAGAAGAGGAGAGTACAAATATAGGAAATGGGAATTGCATTTGAAATTAAGAGACCAGCAACTTAAAACAACCTTGTATATATACAGACTGCTTTATCAAAACCTCATTGGAAATGAAAACCAAAAAACTAGAAGAGATACACATACACAAAAGAAACAAAACAACCCAAACACAACACTAACGATGGTCATCAAACCACAAGAATAGGGAACAAAAGACAAAGAGAGGAAAAAAGACCTACAAAAGGACACCAAAACAATTAAGAAAATGGCAAAAGAAACATACACAATGATAATTACCTTAAATTTAAATGGATTAAAAGCTACAAGAAAGACATAGACTGGCTAAATGGAAACAAAAGCAAGACCTTTGTATATGCTGTCTACAAGAGATCCACTTCAGACCTGGGGCACATACAGACTGAAAGTGAGGGGATGGACAAAGATATTCCATGCAAATGGAAATCAAAAGAAAGCTGTAATAGGAATAGTCATATGAGTCAAAATAGACAATAAAACAAAGACTGTTACAAAGGACAAGGAAGGACACTACATAACGATCAAGGGATCAATCCAAGAAGAAGATATAACAATTGTAAATATATGTGAACTCAATATAGGAGCACCTCAATATATAAGGCAAATGCTAACAGCCATAGCAGGGGAAATCAACAGTAACACAATAATATTGGAGGACTTTAACACCCCACTTACACCAATAGACACATCATCTAGACAGAAAATTAATAAGGAAACACAGCATTAACTAACAGATTGGACCGGATACACTTAACTGATATTTACAGGACATTCCATCCGAAAGCAGCAGAATACATTTTCTTCTCAACTGCACACAGAACATTCTCCAAGGTAAATCACATCTTGGGGCACAAGTCAAGTCTTCGTAAATTTAAGAACATAGAAATCATATCAAGCATCTTTTCTGACCACAAGGCTGTTAGATTAGAAATCAATTACAGGGAAATAAAACTGTGAATAACACAAACACATGGAGGTTAATCAATATGTTACTAAATATCCAGCGGATCACTGAAGAAATCAGAGGAAATGAAAACATATCTAGAGACAAATGACAATGAAAACACAATGATCCAAAACTTATGGGATGCAGCAAAAGCAGTCATAAGAGGGAAGATTATAGCGATACAATCTTGCCACAAGAAACAAGAAAAATCACAAAGATACGACCTAACCTTACACCTACAGCAACTAGAGAAGGAAGAACAAATGAAACCCAAAGTTAGTAAAAGGAAAGAAATCATAATGATCAGTGGAGAAATAAATGAAATAGAGACAAAGAAAACAATAACAAAGATCTATATAACTAAAACCTGATTCTTTGAGAAGATAAACAAAGTTGATAAACCTACAGTCAGACTCATCAAGAAAAAAGGGAGAGAACTCAAATCAATAAAATTAGAAATGAAAAAGAAGTTACAACTGACACTGCAGAAATACAAAGGATCATAGGAGACTACTACAAGCAACTATATGACAATAAAATGGACAACCTAGAAGAAATGGACAAATTCGTACAAAGGTAAACACTTCCAAGACTAAACCACGATGAAATAGAAAATATGAACAGAAAAATCACAAGCACTGAAATTGAATCTGTGATTAAAAATCTTCCCAGAAACAAAAGTCCAAGACCAGATGGTTTTACAGGTGAATGCTCTCAGACATTTAGTGAAGAGTTAACACATACCCTTCTGAAACTCTTCTAAAAAATGGCAGAGGAAGGAGCAGCCCCAAGCTCATTCTACAAGGCCACCATCACCCAGATACCAAAACCTGACAAATCACAAAAAAAGAAAATTACAGGCCAATATTACTGATGAGTATAGACACAAAAATCCTCAACAAAATAATAGCAAACTGAATCCAACAACACATTAAAAGGATCATACACATGATCAAGTGGGATTTATCCCAGGGATGCAAGGATTTTTCAATATCTGAAGATCAATTAATGTGATGCACCACTTCAACAAATCAAAGAATAAAAACCATATGATCTTCTGAATAGATGCAGAAAAAGCTTTAGACAATATTCAACACCACTTTATGATAAAAAATAACTCTCCAGAAATTGGGCATAGAGGGATCCTACCTCAACATAATATAGGCCATATATGACAAAACCACAGCAAACATCATTCTCAATGGTGAAAAAATGAAAGCATTTCCTCTAAGATAAGGAACAAGGCAAGGATGTCCATTCTTGCCACTATTATTCCACAGATATTTGAAAGTCCTAGGTATGGCAATAAGAGAAGAAAAAGAAATGGAAGGAATCCAAATTGGAAAATAAGTAAAACTGTGAATGTTTGCAAATGACATTATACTATACATAGAAAATCCTAAATATGCCACCAGAAAACTACTGTAGCTCATCAATAAATTTTGTAAATTGCAGGATAGACAATAAACACACAGAAATCTCTTGCATCCCTATACACTAAAAATGAAAGATCAGAAAGACAAATTAAGGAAACACTCCCATTTACCATTGCAACAAAATGAATAAAATACCTAGGAATAAACCTACTTAAGGAGGCAAAAGACCTGTATGCAGAAAACTATACGACACTGATTAATAAAATCAAAGAGGACACAAACTGATAGAGAGATATACCACGTTCTTGGATTGGAAGAATCAACACTGTGAAAATGACTATACTACCCAAAGCAATCTACAGATTCAATGCAATCCCTATCAAACTACCAATGGCATTTTTCACAGAACTAGAGCAAAAAATTTCACAATTTGTATGGAAACCCAAAGACCCCAAATAGCCAAAGCAATCTGGAGAAAGAAAAATGGAGCTGAAGTCAGGCTCCCTGACTTCAGACTATACTACAAAGCTACAGTACTTCAAGACAGTATGGTCCTGGCACAAAAACAGAAATATAGATCAATGGAACAGGATAGAAAGTCCAGAGATAAACCCACAGACCTATGGTCACCTAATCTATGACAAACGAGGCAAGACTATACAATGGAGAAAAGACAGTCTCTTCAATAAGTGGTGCTGGGAAAACTGGAGAGATACATGTAAAAGAATGAAATTAGAACACTCTCTAACACTGTATACATAAATAAACCCAAAATTGATTAAGGACCTAAATGTAAGGCCAGATACTATAAAACTCTTAGAGGAAAACATAGGCAGAACACTCTTTGACATAAATTGCAACAAGATCTTTCTTGATTTGCCTCCTAGAGTAATGAAAATGAAAACAAAAATAAACAAATAAGACCAAATTAAACTTAATAGCTTTTTGACAGCAAAGGAAACCATAAACAAAACAAAAATACAATCAGAATTGAAGAAAATATTTGCAAACAAAGCAACCAATAAGGGATTAATCTCCAAAATATACAAACAGCTTATGCAGCTCAATACCAAAGAAACAAACCACCCAATCAATGAATGGGTGGAAGATCTAAATAGACATTTCTCCAAACAAGACATACAGATGGCTAAAAAGCACATGAAAAAATGCTCAACATCACTAATTATTATAAAAATCCAAATCAAATCTACAACGAGGTATCACCTGACATCAGTGAGAATGGCCATCAGTAAAAAGTCTAAAAACAATAAATGCTACAGAGGGTGTGGAGAAAAGGTAACCCTCCTACACTGTTGGTGGGAATGTAAAATATGGAGAATGTATGGAGGTTCCTTAAGAAACTAAAACTGGAGGTATCATATGATCCAGCAATCCCACTCCTTGGCATATATCCAGATAAACCATAATTCAAAAACATACATGACCCCAATGTTCATTACAGCATTATTTACAATAGCCAGGACATGGAATCAACCTAGCTATCCATCGACAGAGGAATGGATAAAGAAGATGTTGTATCTATGTACAATGGAATATTACTCAGCCATAAAAAAGAAATAATGCCATTTGCAGTAATATGGATGGACCTAGAGAATGTAACACTGAGTGAAGTAAGTCAGAGAAAGACAAATATCATATGATATTGCTTATATTTCGAATTTTAAAAAAGGGTACAAATGAACTTACCTACAGAACAGAAATAGAGTTACAGATGTAGGAAACAAACTTATGGTTATCAGGGTGTAATGGGGGGGTGGGATAAAATGAGAGACCGGGATTGATATATACACACTACTATATATAAAATAGATAACTAATAAGGACCTACTGTATAGCACAGGGAACTCTATTTAATACTCTGTAATGTCCTATATAGGAAAAGAATCTAAAAAGAGTGAATATATGTTTACATATAACTGATTCTCTTTGCTGTACACCTGAAACTAACATAAAACTATAAATTAACTATACTCCAATATAATTTTTTTAAAACACAAAATAGGTTAAAGACATAAATGTTAAGACCAGATACTATTAAACTTTTTTTTTAACATCTTTATTGGAGTATAATTGCTTTACAATGGTGTGTTAGTTTCTGCTTTATAACAAAGTGAATCACTTATACATATACATATGTTTCCATATCTCTTCCCTCTTGCATCACCCTCCCTCCCACCCTCCCTATCCCACCTCTCTAGGTGGTCACAAAGCACTGAGCTGATCTGCCTGTGCTATGCAGCTGCTACCCAGTAGGTATCTATTTTACATTTGGTAATGTATATATGTCCATGCCACTCTCTCACTTTGTCACAGCTTACCCTTCCCCCTCCCCATATCCTCAAGTCCATTCTCTAGTAGGTCTGTGTCTTTATTCCCATCTTCCCTTAGGTTCCTCATGACCTTCATTTTTTTCCCTTAGATTCCATATATATGTCTTAGCATATGGTACTTGTTTTTCTTTCTCTGACTTACTTCACTCTGTATGACAGACTCTAGATCCATCCACCTCACTACAAATAACTCAATTTCGTAGAGAATCCTAAAGATGCTACCAGAAAACTACTAGAGCTAAACAATGAATTTGGTAAAGTAGCAGGATACAGAATTAATGCACAGAAATCTCTGGCATTCCTATGCACTAATGATGAAAAATCTGAAAGTGAAATTAAGAAAACACTCCCATTTAACATTGCAACAAAAAGAATAAAATATCTAGGTATAATCCTACCAAAGGAGACCAAATACCTGTATGCAGAAAGTTATTAGACACTGATGAAAGAAATTAAAGATGACACAAATAGATGGAGAGATATAACATGTTCTTGGATTGGAAGAATCAATATTGTGAAAATGACTCTACTACCCAAAGTAATCTACAGATTCAATGCAATCCCTATCAAACTACCACTGGCATTTTTCACAGAACTAGAACAAAATATTTCACAATTTGTATGGAAACACAAAAGACCCCAAATAGCCAAAGCAATCTTTGTTTTTGTTTTTGTTTTGTAGCTCGTGGCCCTGTCACTGTTGTGGCCTCTCCCATTGTGGAGCACAGGCTCTGGACACGCAGGCTCAGTGGCCATGGCTCACGGGCCTAGCCACTCCACTGCATGTGGGATCTTCCCAGACCGGGGAACGAACCCAGGTCCCGTGCTTCATCAGGTGGACTGTCAACCACTGTGCCACCACGGAAGCCCCAAAGCAATCTTGAGAACGAAAAATGGAGCTGGAGGAATCAGACTCCCTGACTTCAGACTATAATACAAAGCTACAGTAATCAAGACAGCATGGTACTGGCACAAAAACAGAAATATAGATCAATGGATCAGGATAGAAAGCCCACAGATACACCCACACACATATGGTCACCTTATCTTTGATAAAGGAGGCAAGAATATACAGTGGAGAAAAGACAGCCTCTTCAATAAGTGGTGCTGGGAAAACTGGACAGGTACATGTAAAAGTATGAAATTAGAACACTCCCTAACACCATATACAAAAATAAATTCAAAGTGGATTAAAGACCTAAATGTAAGGCCAGACACTATGAAACTCTTAGAGGTAAACATAGAATAGTTTTTGACAGAAATCACAGCAATATCTTTTTCAATCTGTCTCCTACAGTAATGGAAATAAAAACAAAAATAAACAAATGGGAACTAATTAAACTCAAAAGCTTTTGAACAGCAAAGGAAATCATAAACAAAACTAAAAGACAACCCACAGAATGGGAGAATATATTTGTGAACGATTCAACCGACAATGGATTAATGTCCACAATTTACAAACAGCTCATGCGGCTCAGTATCAAAAATACAAACAACCGGGCTTCCCTGGTGGCGCAGTGGTTGAGAGTCCACCTACCAATGCAGGGGACATGGGTTTGTGCCCCAGTCCGGGAAGATTCCACATGCCACGGAGCGGCTAGGCCCATGAGCCATGGCCGATGGACTTGTGCGTCCGAAGCCTGTGCTCCACAGTGGAAGAGGCCACAACACTGAGAGGCCCACGTACCACAAACAAACAACCAAATCTAAAAATGGACAGAAGACCTAAATAGACATTTCTTCAAAGTAGACATACAGATGGCTAAGAGGCATATGAAAAGATTCTCACCATCGCTAATTATCAGAATAATTCATAATAGCTTTATTTTTAATAGCCAAAAAATGGATACTACTCACATGTCCCTCCACAAGTCAATAGTTAAAAGAACTGTGATACATCCATACCATGGAATACAATTTAATGGAAACATACCCTCCCACTAATATTTTATTGATAGTTGTGTAGATCTGATAATCTGACTTATCTTAGAAGCATTATACTATTGCAATACTTTATTATACTATGTCTCATTTTAATTTAGCATTAAGGAAATGCAGTATTTTTATTATAACACCCCCTACATCTTTATCCAGAGGCCTGTTGCCACTTTTGTCTTTAAATAAAAATTGCTTGGTCCTGTGAAACGCAGGATTACATTTCTATCCAGTTAATTTGGGTTAGTATATTCTTGGTCATCAAAATACTCATGGCTATGGGAACTTGATTTGGGAAATATTCATGGTGTATGAAGAAGCATTATCAATACTGTATGACCTCAACCACATTTTAAAAATGCATGCTCAGTTGTGTGTAGACATACACAATGACTAGAACTCAAACCATACACTGCTTGTGATTATGAATATTTTTTCATTGTCTCTTGTGTTTTTAAATTTGGAATAATATACATATAAACTTTTAAAAGTTGGAAAATAAATAAATGTTATTTAAAAAGTTTCATTCCTCCCCCCCTACAGTCAAGTAGGAGAAACATGCATATGAAAAACTAAGCTAAAATATAGTATAATATGTGTGTGTGAAGCTTCATGTCTTTGTTAATGTCAGCTAGAGCCCTCACCCACTGAACAGCTTTGAATCTTAACTAGCCAAGGGCTCAGGGCAACTGCCCTAATTCAGCACACCCAAGGGACTGCTGAATGTGGCTACAACAACTGAGAGTAAACATTGGATCAGTTTATCCTAATCCCCTATGTGTGGTGCTAGAGCCTACAGTGCCTTTTTTTTTTTAACATCTTTATTGCAGTATAATTGCTTTACAATGGTGTGTTAGTTTCTGCTTTATAACAAAGTGAATCCATTATACATATACATATGATCCCATATCTCTTCATGACACCCCATCCCTGCTCCAGCATCATGAATGTTACAACTACAGGAAAGAATCATGGTGACAGTTTACAAAGTGATGGTATATTTGCCAAATAGTTCTTTCTTCTGCTTGGCATCACAGTTTGAAGAAGATCCAACCTGAGTTTTGAAAACATAGTTATTAATGTAGCATTTAAATACTAAGTATTTGGCCTGAACATGAATTCCTGTAGAGAAATCCAGATAAATATCTGTGTAAATGCAGTAGTGGGTAACTTTGCTACTTCAACTTGAGTCTTACTAGGTATGCTTCTTTTAAGGGGTAATTATTTGTTGGTGTTTCTATGAAACAGTTTTTACTAAAATTTACAAAATTCAATAAAGCAAAAATCCAGTATGATCAAACATTAGAATAATTGGTAAGAGGTCACAAAATGTTCATGTCACAAAATAAATGTGAAAGTTCTATTTTAGGCAAAACTTAAATAAAGGCAAAATACAAATCATCAACACTTTGCAAAAACTAACATAAAAATGGGAGACTGAAATATGTATTTAATCAAAACAACTTTAATTTAAAGACATTAATTTTGGGACTTCCCTGGTGGTGCAGTGGTCAAGAATCCGCCTACCAGGGGACGAGGGGAATATGGCAGAAGAGTAAGACATGGAGATCACCTTCCTCGCCACAGATACACCAGAAATACATCTACACATGGAACAACTCCTACAGAACACCTACTGAACACTGGCAGAAGACCTCAGACCTCCCAAAAGGCAAGAAAGTCACCATGTACCTGGGTAAGGCAAAAGAAAAAAGAATAAACAGAGACAAAAGGATAGGGACAAGACCTGGACCAGTGCGAGGGATCTGTGAAGGAGGAAAGGTTTCCACACACTAGGAAGCCACTTCGCAGGCAGAGACTGCAGGTGGTGGAGGGGAAAAGTTTTGGAGCCGCGGAGGAGAGCACAGCCACAGGGGTGTGGAGGGCAAAACGGAGAGATTCCCGCACAGAGGGTCGGTGCCGACCAGCACTCACCAGCCCAAGAGGCTTGTCTGCTCACCCGCCGGGGCAGGAGGGGCTGGGAGCCGAGGCTCGGACTTGGGCAGCAGCGCAGGGAGAGGACTGGGGTTGGCAATGTGAACACAGCCTGCAAGGAGTTAGTGCACCACAGACAGATGGGAGGGAGTCCAGGGAAAAGACTGGACCTGCCGAAGAGGCAAGAGACTTTTTCTTCCCTCTTTATTTTCTGGTGCATGAGGAGAGGGCATTAAGAGCGCTGCTTAAAGGAGCTACGGAGACAGGTGCGAGCCACGGTTAAAAGCACGGACCCCAGAGACGGGCATGAGATGCTAAGGCTGCTGCTGCCACCACCAGTAAGCCTGTGTGCGAGCACAGTTCACTATCACAACCCCCTTCCCAGGAGCCTGAGCAGCCCTCCACTGCCAGGGTCCCAGGAACCAGGGAAAACTTCCCAGGGAGAACGCATGGCACGCCTCAGGCTGGTGCAACGTCATGCCGGCCTCTGCCGCAGCAGGCTCGCCCCACAGTCCGTACCCCTCCCTCCCCCCTTGCCTGAGTGAGCCAGAGTCCCCGAAGGAGCTGCTCCTTTAACTCCATCCTGTGTGAGCAAAGAACAGTTGCCCTCCAGCGACCTACAAGCAGAGGCAGGGCCAAATCCAAAGCTGAGCTACGGGAGCTATATGAACAAAGAAGAGAAAGGGAAATCCCTCCCAGCAGCCTCAGAAGCAGCGGATTAAAGCTCCACAATCAACTTGATGTACCCTGCATCTGTGGAATACATGAATAGACAACAAATCATCCCAAATTGTGGAGGTGGACTTTGAGAGCAAGATTTATATTTTTTTCCCCTTTTCCTCTTTTTTGAGAGTGTATGTGTATGCTTCTGTGTGAGATTTTGTCTGGGTATCTTTGCTTCCACCATTTCTCCTAGGGTTCTATCCGTCCGTTTTTTGTTTGTTTGTTTTCTTAAAAAAAAAAATTCTTAATAATTATATTTATTTTCATAAATTTATTTTATTTTATCTTACTTTCTTTTCTTTCTTTCTTTCCTTGCTTCCCTCCTTCTTTCCTTCCTTCCTTCCTCCATCCCACCCACCCTCCATCCTTCCCTCCCTCCTTTCTTTCTTTCTCTTTCTTTCTTTCTTTCTTTCATTCTTTCTTTAATCCTTTCTTTCTTTCTTTCTTTCTACTTTTTCTCCCTTTTATTCTTAGGCATGTGGATGAAAGTTTCTTGGTGCTGTAGCCAGGAGTCAGTGCTGTGCCTCTGAGGTGGGAGAGCCAAATTCAGGACACTGGTCCACAAGAGACTTCGCAGCCCCACATAATATCAAACAGCGAAAATCTCCCAGAGATCTCCATCTCAACACTAGCACCCAGATTCACTAAACGACCAGCAAACTACAGTGCTGGACACCCTATGCCAAACAACTAGCAAGACAGGAACACAGCACCTCCCATTAGCAGAAAGGCTGCCTAAAATCATAATAAGTACAAGGACACCCCAAAACACACCACCAGACATAGAACTGCCCACCAGAAAGACAAGATCCAGCCTCATCCACCAGAAAATAGGCACTAGTTCCCTCCACCAGGAAGGCTAAACAACCCACTGAAACAACTGTAGCTACTGGGGACAAACATCAAAAACAATGGGAACTATGAACTTGCAGCTTGCAAAAATGAGACCCCAAACACAGTAAGATAAGCAAAATGAGAAGACAGAAAAATACACAGCAGACGAAGAAGCAAGATAAAAACCCACCAGACCTAACAAATGAAGAGGAAATAGGCAGTCTACATGAAAATAATTCAGAATAATGATAGTAAATATGATCCAAAATCTTGGAAATAGAATAGACAAAATGCAAGGTACATTTAACAAGGATCTAGAGGAACTAAAGGTGAAACAAACAATGATGAACAACAAAATAAATGAAATTAAAAGTACTCTAGATGGGATCAATAGCAGAATAAATGAGGCAGAAGAATGGATAAGTGATCTGGAAGATAAAATAGTGGAAATAACTACTGCAGAGCAGAATAAAGAAAAAAGAATGAAAAGAACTGAGGACAGTCTCAGAGACCTCTGGGACAACATTAAATGCACCAACATTCGAATTATAGGGGTTCCAGAAGAAGAGAAAAAGAAAGGGACAGAGAAAATATTTGAAGAGATTATAGTTGAAAACTTCCCTAATATGGGAAAGGAAAGAGTTAATCAAGTCCAGGAAGCACAGAGAGTCCCATACAGGATATAAACAAGGAGAAACACGCCAAGACACATATTAATCAAACTGTCAAAAATTAAATACAAAGAAAACATTTTAAAAGAAGCAAGGGAAAAACAACAAACAAGGGAATCCCCATAATGTTAAGAGCTGATCTTTCAGCAGAAACTCTGCAAGCGAGAAGGGACTGACAGGACATATTTAAAGTGATGAAGGATAAAAACCTAAAAACAAGATTACTCTACCCAGAAGGATCTCATTCAGATTTGATGGAGAAATTAAAACCTTTACAGACAAGCAAAGACTGAGAGAGTTCAGTACTACCAAACCAGCTTTACCACAAGTGCTAAAGGAACTTCTCTAGGCAAAAAAACACAAGAGAAGGAAAAGGCCTACAATAACAAACCCAAAACAATTAAGAAAATGGCAATAAGATCATACATATCAATAATTACCTTAAATATACATGGACTAAATGCTCCCACCAAAATACACAGATTGGCTGAATGAATACAAAAACAAAACCCATATATATGCTGTCTACAAGAGACCCACTTCAGGCCTAGAGAAACATACAGACTGAAAGTAAGGAGATGGAAAAAGATATTCCATGCAAATGGAAAACAAAAGAAAGCTGGAGTAGCGATTCTCATATTAGACAAAATAGACTTTAAAATAAAGACTATTACAAGAGACAAAGAAGGACACTACAAAAAGATCAAGGGATCGATCCAAGAAGAAGATATAACAATTCTAAATATTTATGCACCCAACATAGGAGCACCTCAATACATAAGGCAAATACTAACAGCCATAAAAGGGGAAATCGACAGTAACACATTCATAGTAGGGCACTTTAACACATATCATTCACCAATGGACAGATCATCCAAAATGAAAATAAATAAGGAAACACAAGCTTTAAATGATACATTAAACAAGATGGACTTAATTGATATTTATGGGACATTCCATCCAAAAACAACAGAATCACATTTTTCTAAAGTGTTCATGGAGCATTCTCCAGGATAGATCCTATCATGAATCACAAATCAAGCCTTGGTAAATTAAAGAAAATTGAAATTGTATCAAGTATCTTCTCCGAGCACAACACTATGAGACTAGATATCAATTACAGGAAAATATCTGTAAAAATACAAACACATGGAGGCTAAATGATACACTACTTAATAACGAAGTGATCACTGAAGAAATCAAAGAGGAAATAAAAAAAATACCTAGAAACAGATGACAATGGAGATACGATTACACAAAACCTATGGGATGCAGTAAAAGCAGTTCTAAGAGGGAAGTTTATAGCAATACAATCCTACCTTAAGAAACAGGAAACATCTCGAATAAACAACCTAAGCTTTCACCTAAAGCAATTAGAGAGAGAAAAACAAACAAACAAAAAGAAACTCAAAGTTTGTAGAAGGAAATAAATCATAAACATCAGATCAGAAATAAATGAAAAGAAAATGAAGGAAACGATAACAAAGATCAATAAAACTAAAAGCTGGTTCTCTGAGACGATAAACAAAATTCATGAACCATTAGCCAGACTCACCAAGAAAAAAAGGGAGAAGTCTCAAATCAATAGAATTACAAATGAAAAACAACTGACACTGCAGAAATACAAGGGATCATGAGAGATTACTACAAGGAACTCTATGCCAATAAAATAAACAACCTGGAAGAAATGGACAAATTCTTAGAAACGCACAACCTGCCGAGACTAAACCACGAGGAACTAAAAAATATGAACAGACTGATCACAAGCACTGAAATTGAAACTGTGATTAAAAATCTTCCAACAAACTAAAGCTCAGGACCAGATGGCTTCACTGGTGAAATCTATCAAATATTTACAGAAGAGCTAAAACTATCCTTCTCAAACTCCTCCAAAATATAGCAGAGGGAGGAACACTCACAAACACATTCTAAGAGGCCACCATCACCTTGAAACCAAAACCAGACAAGGATGTCACAAAGAAAGAAAACTACAGGCCAATATCACTGATGAATATAGATGCAAAAATCCTCAACAAAATACTAGCAAACAGAATCCAACAGCACATTAAAAGGATCATACAGCATGATCAAGTGGGATTTATTCCAAGAAGGCAAGGATTCTTCATTATACAGAAATCAATCAACTTGATACACTATATTAACAAAATGAAGGAGAAGAATCATATGATCATCTTAATAGATGCAGAGAAAGTTTTCGAAAAAATTCAACACAATTTATGATAAAAACCCTGCAGAAAGTAGGCATAGAGGGAATTTTCCTCAACATAATAAAGGCCATATATGACAAACCCACAGCCTACATCATCCTCAATGGTGAAAAACTGAAAGCATTTCCACTAAGATCAGGAGCAAAACAAGGTTGCCCATTCTCACCATGTTTATTCAACATACTTTTGGAAGTTTTAGCCACAGCAATCAGAGAAGAAATGGAAATAAAAGGAATCCAAATCAGAAAAGTATAAGTAAAGCTGTCACTATTTGCAGATGACATGATACTATACATAGAGAATCCTCAAGAGGCTACCAGAAAACTATTAGAACTAATCAATTAATTTGGTAAAGTAGCAGGAAATGAAATTAATGCACATAAATCTCTGGCATTCCTCTACACTAATGATGAAAAATCTGAAAATGAAATCATGAAACCTCTCTCATTTGCCATGGCAACAAATAGAATAAAATATCTAGGAATAAACCTACCTAAGGAGACAAAAGAACTGTATGCAGAAAATTATAAGACACTGATGAAAGAAATTAAAGAGGATACAAATATATGGAGAGATACACCATGTTCTTGGATTGGAAGAATCAACATTGTGAAAATGACTCTATTACCCAAAGCAATCTACAGAATTCAATGCAATTCCTATCAAACTACCACTGGCATTTTTCACAGAACAAGAGCAAAAAATTTCACAATTTGTATGGAAACACAAAAGACCCCGCATAGCCAAAGCAATCTTGAGAATGAAAAACAGTGCTGGAGGAATCAGGCTCCCTGACTTCAGACTATACTACAAAGTTACAGTAATGAAGACAGTATGGTACTGGCACAAAAACAGAAAGATAGATCAATGGAACAGGATAGAAAGCCCAGTGATAAACCCAGGAACATATGGTCACCTTATCTTTGATAAAGGAGGCAGGAATGTAGTGGAGAAAGGACAGCCTCTTCAATAAGTGGTGCTGGGAAAACTGGACAGATACATGTAAAAGTATGACATTATATCACTCTCTAACACCCTACACAAAAATAAACTCAAAATGGATTAAAAACCTAAATGTAAGGCCAGAAACTGTCAAACTCTTAGAGGAAAACATAGGCAGAACACTCTATGACATAAATCACAGCAATATCCTTTTTGACCCACCTCCGAGAGAAATGGAAACAAAAACAAAAATAAAAAAATGGGACCTAATGAAACTTCAAAGCTTTTGTAGAGCAAAGGAAACCATAAACAAGATGGAAAGACAACCCTCAAGTGGAGAAAATATTTCCAAATGAAGCAACTGACAAAGGATTAATCTCCAAAATTTATAAGCAGCTCATGCAGCTCAATAACAATAAAACAAACAACCCAATCCGAAAATGGGCAGAAGACCTAAATAGACATTTCTACAAAGAAGATATACAGACTGCCAACAAACATATGAAAGAATGCTCAACATCTTTAATCATTAGAGAAATGCAAATCAAAACTACAATGAGATATCATCTCATACCCGTCAGAATGGCCATCATCAAAAATCTAGAAACAAGAAATGCTGGAGAGGGTGTGGAGAAAAGGGATCACTCTTGCACTGCTAGTGGGAATGTGAATTGGTACAGCCACTATGGAGGACAGTATGGAAGTTCCTTCAAAAACCATATGACCCAGCAATCCCACTACTGGGCATATCCCCTGAGAAAACCACAATTCAAAATGAGTCATGTACCAAAATGTTCATTGCAGCTTTATTTACAATAGTCCCAAGATGGAAACAACCTAAGTGTCCATCATTGGATGAATGAATAAAGAAGATGTGGCACATATATACAATGGTATATTACTCAGCCATAAAAAGAAACAAAATTGAGCTATTTGTAATGAGGTGGATGGACTTAGAGTCTGTCATACCGAGTGAAGCCAGAAAGAGAAAGACAAATACTGTATGCTAACACATATATATGGAATTTAAGAGAAAAAAAGTATCATGAAGAACCTAGGGGTACAAAAGGAATAAAGACACAGACCTACTAGAGAATGGACTTGAGGATATGGGGAGGGGGAAGGGTAAGCTGTGACAATGTGAGAGAGAGAGTCATAGACATATATACACTACCAAACTTAAGGTAGATAGCTAGTGGGAAGCAGCCGCATAGCACATGGAGATCAGCTCGGTGCTCTGTGACCCCCTGGAGGGGTAGGATAGGGAGAGTGTGAAGGAGGGAGACACAAGAGGGAAGAGATATGGGATAATATGCATATGTATAACAGATTCGCTTTGTTATAAAGCAGAAACTAACACACCATTGTAAAGCAATTATACTCCAATAAAGATGTAAAACAAAAGAAAAAAAATAAATAAGTAGCAGAACTAGACCTGAATCCAGTTTGATAACCTGGAAAGCCTATGCCGTCCAGCTACCCTATACCACCTGCCTCTATGGAAGTCTCTCTACTGTGGTCATTGCTACCACCAGGAGCCATCTGTAGCTACAGGGCAGCATAGCAGATAACAGCCCATTCCCTACTTCTGACTCTTTCTTTCATCACAGACTGAAAAGACAAATACCATATGCTAACACATATATATGGAATTTAAGAAAAAAAAAATGTCATGAAGAACCTAGGGGTAAAACAGGAACAGGGGTAAAGCAGAAACTAACACACCAGTGTAAAGCAATTATACTCCAATAAAGATGTAAAAAGAAAAAAAAAAAAGAATCCGCCTACCAATGCAGGGGACACAGCTTCGAGCCCTGGTCTAGGAAGATCCCACAAGCCGTGGAGCAACTAACCTGGTGCACCACAGCTACTGAGCCTGTGCTCTACAGCCCACAAGCCTCAACTACTGAGCCCATGCTCCATAACTACTAAAGCTCGCATGCCTAGAGCCTGTGCTCCACAAAAAGAGAAGCCACCCCAACAAGAAGCCCATGCACTGCAACAGAGTTGCCCCCACTCACCACAACTAGAGAAAGCCTGCATGCAGCAACAAAGACCCAACACAGCCAAAAATAAATAAATAAATAAATAATTGCTTAAAAATAGACGTTAATTTTATCCAATAGAAAACACTTTTATTCCCTTCTTGTTCTAGTAAAATTCTGAATTATCTGAACAATTTTCTAGATCTAAAATATTACATTATACTTTGTCATGTGCATAAGTATGTGATCTTAAATCCAAAATAAAAATTCTGTCATCTTTAACAATAACAGATATATGATAATTTGATAAAATAGTTCAATGATACAACTTGTACTATAATTTCAAGGTTTTCTATTATATTTAATTTCAAATTTTGTAACTCTTTTGGTACTTTGAAAAATAAATCCAGTATACATGTGCACATTTCAACTAAATAGAAATATCCTATCACTATTCTCTGAATACCTGCTCACTATAATTCATGTTTACATATTAATGTGCAGTACAAATTTATAAACATGAACATATGAAACTTTGAAAGGAAATAATACTAGTCTTTTTCCTCTCAATATTTTATTGAAACGCCATGTTAAAATTTGGCCAGCACCACACATGTAAATAGTTTTAATACTGGATGTGTTTAAAACGTTCTGTATATTTATTTGTTCTATGTTGACATCTAAACCATATTTATTTGCACAGTTTTAATACAAATTATCATTTAATTGCAGACCAAATCTAAGAAGATTAAATGTATATGAAGGCACCTATATCAAAGCAACAGCCACCAATGCCTAAGCTATGCATTTGGTTGTTTTAAACTGCTCTAATAAACATGTTAAATTCCAGTAAAATCAACTGGTAAACTGTTGCTGTATGCCAGGATATTATTGTTATTTTGGCTAAATAAAGATTTTTCTGCACAAAGGCAACATATCCCTAAATTGGAGTATAAACATTGTACTTCCACCCTGTCAATTCAATTCACAAAATACAGTACATGCAATTAGACATTTCTAAGTATATTTAAATCTGCCTTTCCACACAAGTATATGTAATTAATAGTATAAGTATGCAATGAGTAGATGTTCTTCATAGCATCCTTATTTTTGAGAAGAGGAGGGAGAAAAAGCAACATAGTATAAATTATTTTAAAACAAAACTAAACTAAAACCCCACTGGTTATATAACTTATAGTGTGACATCTGGAATTTATCAAATTGCGTATTCAAATAAGGAAAGTATTTGTTATTGAGGTTTAATAAAGGGATAACAACTGTGTATTACCCTACTATATACATGGACATATAGCACTATTGTCTCAAAGCATCTAAATTTGTAATTAGAATTTTTGTATATTTTTGTAAAATATATTTTACATATTTGTACAAAACTTTTATTTCAATTATGCTTTGGCTAAGCATTCATCAGTAACTGTTAAAAGATACATGTTACCAGCTTTATGTGCACCGTGATTTTCCCCAAAGTGCATACTATAAATGATTAGGATAATGAAAGGGAAATCTTCCATAATGTCCAATAAAGATGCTTGTCTTTATTCATTGTTGGCACTTTTTCAAGTTGTCATCACATAGAACTCTGATCATTCAAAGACTGATTCACTGATTCATCCCTTGCTGATTCTAATTGTTCATTTATTTTTGTGCCATAGACATACTTAAACCTCACAAAAGAAGAATGAAGTCATGTCTACTCCTAGACTGTATGTATAACCCATGCCTAATAACAGTGAAATATCATGAATATCTACCTTCATAACTTGAAGAAAATATAATTCTTTATTTTTGTAATACAGCAAATAGGAGCAAGATATTAATATTTGAAGACTCTAATATTATGTAATCTAGAATTATGTATTAGAATTTGAAATGTAATGTCCAGAGGGCATAACCCTTCTGTTTAATGAAACAAATAACAGTTTTGACATTCTAAGTTTGTTACCTAAAGTTATATTTTGGTGAGTAAAATGTAATGAATAGAGGATTTATCCACTTAGACATATGTTCTGCAAACAGGCTCAAACTTGAATTCAAGCCCTTGATTTCATCTTGACTGTTCCACAAAGTAGAACCTTTCTGACATGGGAATTTGACTATAGGTCTTAGCTTGACTGGAGTTTGTGCAAAGATAAGGCAACATTCACTTATTTCCTGTCTCAATGTACAAATTTTACAGAGTTGATGAAAAGTTTATTTTCTCTATATTTATTTGAGGTAAGTCATATAACTAGGTCAGGTTAAGAATCAGATTTTATAAATATAGATAACTGAATTAAAATGATTTCTTTTGAATGGGATGAAAGGTTGGATGTGTATATATGGTCAAACCAAATGGAAATATCAGTTTTAATTATTAGACTTGGGAGTCTACTAAGTATCATTTGGCCACTTTCATTTGCTAACTATTTCATACCTTATCTAACTAGAGTGGCTTTAGATTTCTGTAGGTTTTTTAAAGCAAACCTTATATTTAGTTGACACAGTTGAAATTAATATAATTCCATAGCATTTTGTTTTTTATTCCATAATCATAGCCTCAGTTTAACAAGTTACTCAAGTTTTGCACCATCCTATTGGGTAGTAATTATTTATTATAAAATAGTAAGGGCACTAAATACAAATTGTGCATGAATTAGAGCTGTTAGCAAGTAACTTGTCTGTTTCCTGCAGATGAGTAACTTGCTCAGAAAATAGGGGACTGCTTACTGAACATCTTAAGGTCTCTTCCAAGACTAATTTTCTATAAAGAATTTCCCTTGGTTACTTCTTTTTAAATTAAAAGTATGAAATGACAATTTATTAACATTACTTAAAAACGGCTTAAAATAGATGTCTAGTTTCTAGCCTTTAAATTTTTGCTCCTTAAAATAAATCATCTTTACACATATAGTTCTGTATTATCAATTTTATATGGGTTACATATAGAAAAATTATCTGAAATATAAAGTATGGGGTATATGTACTTGAGCAGCTACAAAATTTATGCTGTCTCTTAAATAATCATTAAAAAGTAACCCAGAAATTTTCTGGATTTTGCAATCAAATACTTTATGTTGTTAGTTGCTAAGTATCTGCCATCAGAATAAGTTTTACTATAATCTGATATGGGAGTTTCTGCTTTAAAAAATCATAATTTATTTTAGTGGTAAAAGTTAGCCTACAGCTTTCCTGTTTTGGAGTAGACAGAAATAAAGTGTACTTTCTACTTTAATCCTTGATTTGATAAACTTGGGTAGTACAGGTTTTCTGCCTTAAAGATTTTTATAGCAGGTACCTAATTAGTCTGGGCCATAAATAATATTTCATTTTGACTAGAATACTCAGTTTGAATGTAACTATGTGCTGTTCTATCCCTAAGCCCAGAAGTGAAGGGGCATATCATTTTAATATATATATAAGAAGGTATATCTATAAGGTACATTTGAGAGGAAAAAACATTTTGAGCAAAATAAATAATAATGACATGCTCTCCCTAATATGTGTTGGAAAACTTTTAAAAAGCAGTTTATCAGTGTCTTTAGTTTGTTAAGTCATACCATTGTGATATAAAGGGCCCTGGCTTAATAAATTGTAGAGCTAGTAGCATGAAAAATTAAAATTCAATTCATCTTAAGGATATAGAGTTTATATGTAGGTTATACTTAAGTCTTTTCAGAAAATTTAGGACCAGGTGAAAGGAAACTTTTCATCTTCATAGCCTAAAATAAAGTCTCATTTACGTTACGCTACTTTTGTCCAATTTACCATGATTGACGCAGAGGACTGAAATTAACTTGTACCATTGTAATGATGTTTTCATATTTATGGATTCAAATATATTCTCTCCCTTCAAATAATAACTTCTCAGTCTTTTTGGAGACCTACAACAATTTGTTTTTGTAAACTGTGTATACAAAATACAGGTTTTGGGGCTTCCCTGGTGGCGCAGTGGTTGAGAGTCCACCTGCCGATGCAGGGGACACGG
>NW_006778436.1:0-1399 GCF_000442215.2 Lipotes vexillifer | reverse complement strand
TGCGGAGCACAGGCTCCAGACGCGCAGGCTCAGTACTTGTGGCTCACGGGCCTAGTTGCTCTGCGGCATGTGGGATCCTCCCATACCAGGGCTCGAACCCGTGTCCCCTGCATTAGGAGGCAGATTCTCAACCACTGCCCCACCAGGGAATCCCCTGTAAGGTTTTTATAATAACTAAACAAAGTGCTTATGCCTGACCCACAGAGGTAGATCCAAGTTTCGTGGAGCCTGAGGTTATATAATTTGGGAGACTGTCTTTAAGAAAAATAATAAAAAATTAGGAATGCAAAATTGGCATGGTAATGAATATTTAGAGTGAGAAAATAAGTCATAAATAACAAAATTTTTTAAAGCACAAAATCCCCCAAAATAAAACATTTAAAAAAATTAGTTGCCGCTCACATCACTGTCATACTTTTTTCCCCCGACAGTTTTTTGGCTACATTCCCTTTGACTGCCTTTTCATAGGGCAGCAATTTTGCAATACTTTCTATAGAGAGAATAGAAAAGAGAATAGAAAAGATAATTTTCTCTCGCATGTTGTTTTGTTTCATATCATAATAGTTTAGAAAAGTGTCTCAGCTTTACAACTCACTATTGGCAATGTCTTGTCAATTCTTAAAGTGTTTTTCATATGTGAGCTGTAATACTTGGAAGAATATGCCACAGACTGGCTTCTTGGCATTCATTTCACATGTCGCTTCTTTTTACTAGACCCACACTCTAGTAATTTGGGGGGTCAGCAAAGTGAGAGAGCTCTGGACACTGCAGATGGGAAGACTACTGGGGCTGCCCTGTCCACATGGTGGCTCACACACGTGGATCACTTGGGTGCACAACACACTTCACCACAATGTGTGGGAATCTTGGTGAGACAGAACAGTTACTCCGAGCTAGTTCATTAATATACTTACATATTAGAACCTCTTCACATTTGAATCTCTGCTTTCCCTTTTCAGAAACAAAACAAAACAAAACAAAACCATAAACAGCTTTATTGGTGTCATTTATATACCACAAATTTCACTCAAAGTGTACAAATGATTTTTAGCAAATTTACACTTATGCAATAATCACCACAAATTTCATTCAAAATGTACAAATGATTTTCAGCAAATTTACAGACTTATGCAATAATCTCCACAATCCAGTCAATTTAGGACATTTCCATCACCCCAAAAAAGATTCCTCATGCTTGTTTTGCCTCACTCCCAATTTACAGCCCCAGGCAACTACTAATCTACTTTCCATCTCTATAGATTTGCCCTTTCTGGGCATCTTATATAAATGGAATCACATTGGGTTTTTTTTGTTTGTTTGTTTGTTCTGCAGGTACGCGGGCCTCTCACTGTTGTGGCCTCTCCCATTGCGGAGCACAGGATCCGGACGCACAGGCTCA
>NW_006778435.1:0-213 GCF_000442215.2 Lipotes vexillifer | reverse complement strand
AGGAAGGACACTACATAATGATCAAGGGATCAATCCAAGAAGAAGATATAACAATTATAGATACATATGCACCCAACATAGGAGCACTTCAATATATAAGGCAACTGCTAACAGCCATAAACAAGGAAATTGTCAGTAACACAATAATAGTGGGAGACTTCAACACCTCACTTACACCAATGGACAGATCATCCAAACAGAAAATTAATAAGG
>NW_006778434.1:1015-2408 GCF_000442215.2 Lipotes vexillifer | reverse complement strand
GGGTTTGGGTTAGGGTTAGGGAACGGGGACGGTTTAGGGTACAGGTTAGACTATGACTATGGTCTAGGGTTAGCGTACGTGGTAGGGCGTGGGTTAGTTTTAGCATATGGGTTAGGAGTAGGGCACGGGTTAGGGTAATGCTTCGGGTAAGGGTTAGGGTTTGGGTTAGGGCTAGGTTTAGGGTTAGGTAACGGGGAAGGTTTAGGGTACATTGTAGGGTACGAGAACGGTTTAGGGTTAACGTACGTTTTAGGGCATGGGTTAGTGTTAGCGTACGGGTTAGGATTTGGGTACTGGTTAAGGCAAGGCGTCAGGTAACGGGTAGGGTTAGGGTTAGGATTAGGGAACGGGGACAGTTAGGGTTAGGGTTAGGGTTAGGGTTAGGGTTAGGGTTAGGGTTAGGGCTAGGTTTAGGGTTAGGTAACGGGGAAGGTTTAGGGTACAGTGTAGGGTACGACAACGGTTTACGGTTAGCGTAAATGTTAGGGCATTGGTTAGTGTTAGCGTACGGGTTAGGATTAGGGCACGGGTTAGGGTAAGGCTTCGGGTAACGGTTAGGGATAAGGTTATCGTTAGGGTTTGGGAATGGAGATGGTTTTCGGTACAAGTTAGAGTTTGTCAGCGGTTAGGGTTAGTGCACGTTTTGGGGCACGGGTTAGTGTTAGCATAGGGGTTAGGATTAGGGCACGCGTTAGGGTAAAGCTTCGAGTAAGGGTTAGGCTTAGGGTTAGGGTTAGGGAACGGGGACGCATTAGGGTAGAGGTTAGGGTGCGACAACGGTTAAGGATTAGTGTACGTGTTAGGGCATGGGTTAGTGTTTGCGTACGGTCTAGGATTAGGGCACGGGTTAAGTTAAGGCTTCGGGTAGTTTTAGGGAATGGGGACGATTTAGGGTACAGGTTAGGGTACAACAACGGCTGAAGTTTCGTGTACGTGTTAGGGCACGGGTTACTGTTAGCGTACGGATTAGGTGTAAGCTATTGGTTAGGGTAAGGCTTCGGGTAACGGTTAGGGTTAGGGTAAGGGTTAGGGTTAGGGAACGGACGGTATAGGGTTAAGGTTAGGGAACGACAACGGTTTAGGGTTAGCGTACGTGTTAGGGCACGGGTTAGTGTTCGCGTACGGGTTAGGATTAGGGCACGGGTAAGGGTAAGGCTTCGGGGAACGGTTAGGGTAAGGGTTAGGGTTAGGGAACGGACGGTATAGGGTTAAGGTTAGGGAACGACAACGGTTTAGGGTTAGCGTACGTGTTAGGGCACGGGTTAGTGTTAGCGTACGGGTTAGGAGTAGGGCACGGAATAGGGTAAGTCTTCGGGTAAGGGTTAGGGTTAGGGTTAGGGAACGGGGACGGTTCCGGGTACAGTTTAGGGTACGACAACGGTTTAGGGTTAGC
>NW_006778434.1:0-843 GCF_000442215.2 Lipotes vexillifer | reverse complement strand
TTAGCGTACGTGTTAGGGCATGGGTTAGTGTTAGCATACGGGTTAGGATTAGGGCACGGGTCAGGGTAAGTCTTCAGGTAAGGGTTAGGGTTAGGGTTAGGGAACGGGGACGGTTCCGGGTACAGTTTAGGGTACGACAACGGTTTAGGGTTAGCGTATGTGTTAGAGCAAGAGTTAGTTTTAGCGTGCGGGTTAGGATTAGGGCATGGGTTACGGTAAGGCTTCAGGTAAAAGTTAGGCTTAGTGTTAGGTTTAGTGTTAGGAACCGAGGACGTTTAGGGTACAGGTTAGGGTACGACAACGGTTAAGTGTTAGTGCACGTGTTAGGGCACGGGTTAGTGTTAGCGTACAGTTTAGTATTAGGGCTCGGGTTAGGGTAAGGCTCCGGGTAAGGTTTAGGGTTCGGGTTCGGGTTAGGGTTAGGGTTAGGGAATGGGGACGTTGTAGGGTACAGGTTAGGGTACGACAACGGTTAAGTGTTAGTGCACGTGTTAGGGCATGGGTTAGTGTTAGCGTATAGTTTAGGATTAGGGCACGGGTTACGGTAAGGCTCCGGGTAAGGTTAGAGTTTGGGTTCGGGTTAGGGTTAGGGTTAGGGAATGGGGACGGTTTAGGGTACAAGTTAGGGTACAACAACGGTTGAGGGTTAGTGTACGTGTTAGGGCATGGGTTAGTGTTAGCGTACGGGTTAGGATTAGGGCACGGGTTAGGGTAAGGCTCCGGGTAAGGTTTAGGGTTCGGGTTCGGGTTCGGGTTCAGGTTTGGTTTAGGGAATGGGGTCGGTTTAGGGTACATGTTAGGGTACGACAACGGTTGAGGGTTAGTGTACGTGTTAGGGCACGG
>NW_006778433.1:0-306 GCF_000442215.2 Lipotes vexillifer | reverse complement strand
CACCATGATCAAGTGGGGTTTATCCCAGGAATGCAAGGATTCTTCAATATAAGCAAATCAATCGATGTCATACACCATATTAACAAGTTGAAGGATAAAAACTATATGATAATCCAATAGATGCAGAAAAGGTTTTTGACAAAATTCAACACCCATTTATGGTAAAAACTCTCCAGAAAGTAGTCATAGAGGGAACCTACCTCAACATGATAAAGGCCATATATGACAAACCCACAGCCAATGTTGTTCTCAATGGTGAAAAACTGAAACCATTTCCTCTAAGATCAGGAACAAGACAAGGTTGCC
>NW_006778432.1:0-616 GCF_000442215.2 Lipotes vexillifer | reverse complement strand
GTTAGCTAAGACAGAGATAAGCATCTTGTGTCAGTCCTTCAGGTAGCTCCCAGACAGGTTAGAGCAGATACACATAATAATCTGAGAGTACGGTCTCTTCTGCTGCCTCCTGAAGCAGGATTGAGGGTCCCATACTAGGAATGGTCTGCTGCTACTTTAAGACTATCACTGCATCAAGACTCCACCACTTTAAGGCCATCACTACACTAACAGTGCATGGGGCAAGGGCAAGTAAAAATGCCACAAAGCTTTCCTGCCATTTTCAAATTGCCTCTTCCCTGCTTCACTATGTGTTTGGTTGCTGTAAATCTTTGGCTGATTTCAGGACTAAAAGAAACTCAAGGAACCCCACAACAAGAAACAGTATAATCAAACTCTCAGATGCCAAAAGACAGAGAAAGAATCTCTTCTCCCAAAGGAGAAAGAAAAAACAAACTTGTTACAAAGCAGGGATCCTCAAAAAGATTCATAGCTAATTTCATATCTGAAACCACAGAAGCAAGAGGCCAGACATGTTTCAAGTGCTGAAAGAAAAAAATTGTCCACAAGAACCCTATATTTGGCCAAACTGGTTTCAAAACTTAGGGAGAAATTAACACATTCCCAGATGAACAAA
>NW_006778431.1:0-4788 GCF_000442215.2 Lipotes vexillifer | reverse complement strand
AGACTTAAAAATGACCACAGTTAAAGATTTGATGAAAGTTCATAATAATGCAATTGACAAGGAGAAAAATCTCTTGTTTTTCTTAATTCTCTACCTAACCCATCCTCTATACTTTTCTCTCACCTGCTCACATCTCACTGACCTCAAGGAAACTTCAACAAGTACATGAAAATAGCTCACAAAGTCCAACTCAACCAAGAGCCCTCAGTGTGCAATGCCAGGGTATAGGAACCAAATTCCTTAATTAGAACCCCTTTTATAATGTAAACAAATTACACCGTCTTGCACAGGATAGGAATTGGATCTGGGGAATCCATCTTTTGAAGAAAGATACGGAGACAAAATGTACCTCTAAAGCCATTAAAATTTAAAAATGAACTTTTAGATATTCATATACTGCTATTAATAACATGGAAAAGGGTTTCACAATAGGCATTTAAATGAAAACAGCAGGGTACAAGACAGTAAGTACAATATAGTAATATATATATTATTAAGATATATGTGTGTGTGTATGTGTGTGTGTGTGTATATATATATCTTACATTTAGTACCCTTGATATGGGTTGATAAGAATGCCCTGATACTTCTGTGGGTCTTCTTCCGCAAATCTCATAACCCCAGTGTAATTATGAGAAAATCAGGCAAATCCCATTGAGGGACATTCTACAAATACCTGACTGGTACTCCTCAAGACTGTCAATGTCATCAAAAACTAAGAAAGTCTGAGAAACTGTCACACCTAAGAGGAGCCTAAAGAAATATGACAACTAACTATAATGTGATAACTAAATGTAACAGATGGGATCTTGGAACAGAAAAAGGACATTAGGTAAAAACTAAGGAAATTTGACTAAAATATGGATGTCCATTAATAATAATGAACCAATACTGATTCATTAATTATAACAAATGTAGCATACTAATGTAAGATGTTAATAATAGGGGAAACAGTGTGGGTTGTATGAAAATTCTCTGTACTATCTTCACAATTTTTCTATAAATCTAAATCTCTTCTAAAATAAAAGTTTATTTAAAAATATGTAACTGTGGCTACCTCTGAGTAGTAGTAGTATTTTAGATGAAGTTCATGTTCTTCTGTTTTACAGTCCATAGTTTCACATATATGTACCAGATCTATTTATTGTGTATAGACAATGTTTGTTTTTTATATAACCCTTAAGGAATCCACAGCCCCTAGTTTGGAAACTTTGACCTTAACCTTAGATGAATCTGGAATCCTGTTCACAGTCCAGTCTTTCCTGAATACTGAAAGGAGGCTGAACTTTCCAGGCTGTCTGAAAACATTTTGGAATCCCCACTTTTATTTTCTGCTACCTTTTCCCAAGTCAGATGCATTCTCAATTGATGTCATTAATCAATGATGGTTAGAGAGGAAAGTAGGGTAAGAGGTGGGAAGAAATATTTATAATCTACCTATAAATTATGAATAGTGGAACACAATTCACACCCAAATGACTCTTTCCTAATCTTAATATGAAATGCTCATCTTTTCTGACACACAAATATGTGCCAAAAAAGATTTACTTTCTCACGAAAAATTCTCTTTATTTGCACATATTTAACTTTAGTTACAAATTCACATGAAAGAGAGGAAGAAAATAAAGGGCTTTATTTCCTATAAGGTACCTAACACATTGTAGTTGATGAGTTTGGACAAGTTTCCATCCTTCCCTTCTTCTTTGCTATTAGGTCCATAGCTCTTATGTTTTTGACACCACTTACTTTGGATGTCATCTTAAGTGTCCAAAAACTCATCCTCCATAAATCATGGTTTACAGAGCAATATGTGGCTGGAGGGGCAAGCATAAAAAGGGATACCCCTCATTTTAATCCATTAAAAGTTTTATTGAATACCTCCTAGGTGTGGGGGGATACAGGGCCTGGCACACAGTACTGTTCAATAAATATTTGTTGAGTTAATGAACAAGATTCCTGCCATCATGAAATTTACACACTCATAGAGGAGACAAACAGACAATTAAAATACAGTGGGTAAGTACAGTGTTCTATGGGAGCACAGAGGAGGGGAAGGGGTACCTCACCTTTTCTAAAGCACCCAAGAATGGCATCCTAAAATTTAAGACATCAAAGCTAAAATCTAGGGGAGAAGTGGGAGTTAAACGGGAGAGATGGTGAGTACGGGGTGGGAGGAGTTGGAAAAGGGAAAGGTACAGAGGCAAAAATTCTCATGGTATGTATAAGGAATAATTTAGATATACAGCAGTTCCTGTTGAGGATTCATAAATGAAAAAAAATTTTAAAGTCACTTTAGAACCAAATGAAGGAGATCCTTGATTGCCCAAGTGAAGAATGTGTGCTTCATCTTGGAGGTGGTAAGGCATTATCACTTATTTTTCAGTAAGGCACTGACTGACATGTACAATTTTCTAGGAATCTTGGGTCAACCTGGAAAGGACAATGTAAGAGGTGGAGTATTAGGAGGCTCTTGTAATGTGAGGTGATGAGGAACTGAACTAAGATAGTGAGGCTCAGAATGGGTAAAGGTGGTGGTAAATGAATGCAGGAAATATTAATAAGAAAGGATCGATAGGATTTGGTGGCCTGACCAAGTGTAAGGGGGAAAGGGAGATGATCCATACAAGAGATGCTCATTAAGTACAAGTGCTTCATCAGTTGGTTTGACTTGCCATGGTTCTCAAACTTGATTTTGCATCAGAATCCCCTGGGGGACTTATTAAAACCTAGATTGTTGGACCTAACCCCTGAGCTTCTGATTCAGTAGGTTGGCAATGGGACCTGAAACTTTGTGCTTCTAACAAGTTCCCAGGTGATACCCATGCTACTGCTCTGGGGACCACACTTTGAGAACCACTGGACTATGGAATACGTCCCATCTTCTGCAACAAACAGGCCATTAAAATCTTGTTTTAGTCTTTTTGGCATGCATGGTGCTAGAACATCTAGTTAGCTACATGCAAAAGAATGAAATTAGACTGTCACCTCACACCATACACAACATAAACTCAAAATGGGTAAAAGACCTAAATGTAAGAGCTAAAACTATAAAACTCTTAGAAGAAAACATAGGTTAAATTTTCATGACCTTGGATTTGGCCAAGCATTCTTAGACATGACACCAAAAGCACAAGCAAAGAAAAAATGGATATATTGAACTTAATCAAAATTTAAAACTTTTGTGCTTCAAAAGACACTATCAAGAAAGTGAAAGGACAGCCTATAGAATGAGAGATCACATTTACAAATCATGTCTGTTAAGAAACTTGTATCTGAAATATATAAAGAACACTTACAACTCAATAATAAAAAGACCAATAACCCAATTCTAAACTGGGAAAGGGATCTAAATCGACATTTTTTCCAAAGAAGATATACAAATGATGAAAAAGCATGTGGAAAGATGCTGAGAGAACAGAGTAGTAGTTACCAGAGGGGAAAAGCTTGGGGGGTGGAGGGCAAAATCAGTAAAGGGGGTCAACTGTATGGTGACAGATGGAAATAAATGTTTGGTGGTAAGCACACTGTAGTGTATAGATGTAGAAATATAATGTACACATGAAACTTATATAGTGTTTTAGACCAATGTTACCTCAATAAAAAATAAATTAGAATGAAAGAAAGAAAAGGGAGGGAGGGACGAAGGAAGGAAGGAAGGAAGTCAACATCATTAATTATCAAGGAAAGGCAAATCAAAATGATAAAAGATACCATGGCATACCTACTAGTATAGTATGGCTCGAATCAAAAAGTTAGACAATGACAAATGTTGGGGACGATGAGGAGAAACTGGAACTCTTATACACTGTTGGTGGAAATGTAAAATGGTGCAGCCATTTTGGAAAACAGTCTGTCAGTTTCTTAGTTACCTAGAATGACCATATGGCACAGCAATTCTACTCCTATGTATATACCCAAGAGAAATGAAAACATATATGTCCACACAAAAACTTGTATGTTTATAGTAGCATTATTCATAATAGTGAAAAGGTGGAAACAATCCAAATATCCATTAACTGATGAATGGATAAACAAAATGTGGTATATCAATACCATAGAATATTATTCGGCCATGAAAAGAAAAGAAATACTGATCCATGCTAGTACATGGATGAGCCTCTCCATGATGCTAAGGGAGAGAAGCCAGTTACAAAAGACCACATATTATATGATTCTATTTATACAGAATGCCCAGAACAGGCAAACCTATAGAGATGTAGATTAGTGGTTGCTTAGGGGTGGAGGGATTAGGGGTACAGGGTGGGCAGTAGCTAAAAAGTTTCTTTTTGAGGGGATGAAAATGTTCTAAAAACTGTGATGATGGTTGCATAACTCTGTGAATATAGTAAATACCATTGAATTGTACAATTTAAATGGATGAACTATATAGTATGCAAATTATATCTCAATAAATATATTTTTTAAAAAGAATGCTGATAAGAAATCCATAGGGGAAAAAATGAAGAGAGGGAAAAGACTTCTAGGCAGAAGTAATATAAACAGAGGTACATGGGAAAGAAATATCATATATGCATAATAGTATAAGCAGTTTAATCAATTCATCACTGTTTAACACTATGTTGCAGGCACTGTTCTAGGCACTGGAATATGCAGTGAACAAAACTGAGTAAAATCCCTGTCCTTGTTGAACTTACATTCTAACAGGGGAAATATATTAAACAAAATGCCTAGTTAGAAGAGAATAAGTGTTATTGAAAACAAAATAATGGGGCTTCCCTGGTGGCACAGTGGTTGAGAGTCCACCTGCCGATGCAGGGGACACGGGTT
>NW_006778430.1:0-1620 GCF_000442215.2 Lipotes vexillifer | reverse complement strand
GTGGCTCTTCTTTTAAAATATTACTGAGATATAATTATATACAATACAATGCATGGATTTTAAATGGCTGAGACGGGTGGAAGAACATAACCATCAGAATAAATTGGGTTCAAAAATCTAAGAAACCAGAATATTGGAAGAATCATCTATTTGGAGATAGGAAATGTCAAGGAGAGAGGAATAGTAGGTGCAGGAGCTAATGTCATTGAGAAATGAGGGGTATGGCTGCCATAGGAAGAGGGGCTGGGTGGGAAAGTTTGACAATGTGAGATTCAAATTTGGATGTTTAAATGAAGGAAGGGGGACTGCAGGGCTCCATGGGCAGTTGTGTACCCTGCACATCTCTAGGGAGCTCTGTCTACATCATGGTTCTTGGGAAAGAGAATGGTCTGTAAATTTCATTGAGACCTAGGAATACACTTACTTCATTAATTCCAAGCCCACAAATATGTAGGCTGTACGTATGCTCTAATTATCTCTGCCCTAAAAGGAAAATGCTTTGGCTTGCTTAAAATTGTGGAGCATTTAGCTCTGCACTGAGGTAACCAATGAGGAAGAAAACACATAAATAATCACACAACCAAACTCCTACACAGACACCCCTGTGCTCAAATTGGAATTAGTTCTTCTGAAGTCTAAAGTCATGAAAGTTGGGTCCTTCAGGTTCAAAGAATATCACAAATCCCTCCCAGTGAAGATGAGACAAAAGTAAAGGGTATACTTTTGGATATTTGCCATTTAATTTTAAAAGTCTGCCTAATAATCCTGAGGCAGGAGGGTAATCTCAATTTAGAGTCTGAAGAAACAGCAGCTCACAAGTATGAAATCTGCTTCCTCTTCACTGCCTTCTTTCTTTTTACTTCCAACTTTTCCCTTTCTCTCCATTTTTATTGTATATATCTTTTGGCCAAACACCATACATTAAGATGGATTTATAAATGCCCAACTTTTACTCATTTTCAGTCTAGCTCTGAGGGAGGACAAGAGAAGTTGAGGGATCAGATAGGAAAGCACCTGGTCCTTCCTTTTAGAGAGGTTAAATGCATCCTGTGTAGATCCAGCGGCCCTAGTGAGGTGGCTCTTGTCTGTGGGTGAGGTATTACCTACCGGGGGGCACAGTTCTCAGAAGTGTGTAAGAAGTATTTGATGGCAGACCAGAGTTGGCAAGTAAAGTGGGATTTTAATTTTTATATTTAAAAAATTCTGCCTTTACTTTCAGGCTTATTTTATAGTGTTACTGCCAACAAAATGAAGAAACTGCTTTACCACATGAATTTAAATTGGCTGGTGGGACCATAGCACCCTCAGAACACTGGTACAGGGCATTTATTTTCAAATAGCCATGAAAATTCATATTAATTTTAATTTCCTTAGATGAGCTGAAATTAAGAAAATTATCTGAGCATGAAGAAAACATTGGGTTTAAACTAAGTTTGGGTAAGGTTTTTGTTTAGAGTATCCCTTTGTGTTTAAGTTTGTCTCTGTTTCCTTGGTTGTTTGGCCATTTGTTTTTCCTGCTACTGCATTTGAGGTTCTTTACAGAGAAGTTACATGTTTAATATTTTCCGTAGAGTATGTGATATATCTTAATTATGTTTCGAGCTTGTTTTTATGAAAAAA
>NW_006778428.1:0-277 GCF_000442215.2 Lipotes vexillifer | reverse complement strand
GTAGGGAAGGGGTGTGCTATGCAAGGCCTTGCTGGGCCAGGCCCGGGAATGAGCTCACTTCATGATGGTGTTGAAACGGGTCCCATTAGAAGAGGAGGTGGGGGAGGGACTTTGGGGGGAGGGACTTTGGCGGGAAGGCCTGAGGCCGGTTTGATTTGTGGCTGAAATCCCAGCTTCCACTCTGGGGATCTCTGACTCCCTCAGCCCAGCTGGGTTTTGCTCTGTGTACCTCCTGTGGTGCCCTCTCTGCTTCCGTGTGGGAAATCTATCTCTCCCC
>NW_006778427.1:0-470 GCF_000442215.2 Lipotes vexillifer | reverse complement strand
ACCGGGGCACGAACCCGTGTCCGCTGCATCGGCAGGCGGACTCTCAACCACTGAGCCACCAGGAAAGCCCTGGAGGACTCTTCTTGAGACATAGCAGCCCCTTCGAGTTCTTCCAGCATCCTTTATGGTCCCTTTGATAGCATACATTCACTTTCAATGGCCACATTGGGCCATTGAACTCCCCCTCACACACCTCCCTGCTCAAAGCAATCCAGACTGAGTACATTTGCAAGCCCTGCTTGCTGGGTTCCGAGACTTTGACATCTTGTCATTTTTCCCCCTCCTTTTCAAATTTCAAGTTGAAGTTTGATGTTGAATTAAAAATGTTGCCAGGGGCTTCCTGCAGGGCCTTCGGGCTAAAACAGTGGCAGCATCTGCCAGGGGAGACCCACAGGTCCTTCTTAGGACCATGGCAACATACAGCTGGCATCTGAGCCCAGCAGAGAAGGGGAGAAGTGTGCCCGTGTAGG
>NW_006778426.1:0-453 GCF_000442215.2 Lipotes vexillifer | reverse complement strand
GTATAATCTTCTATCTCTAAGTGTAATGTCTTGTATCTCTACGAGTATAATCTACTATCTGTATGTGTAAATTCTTCTCTATCGAGTTGTATAGTCTTCTATCGGTCGGAGTATACTCTTCTATCTGTATGGGTAAAGTATTTTATCTCTAGTTGTATAGTCTTCTAACTCTAGTTGTAAATCTTCTATCTCTAGAAGTATGATATTCCATCTCTAGCTGTATAGTATTCAATCTCTAAAACATCATTTTCTATCTCTAGTTGTAAAGTCTTCTATCTCTAGTTGTATAGTTTTCTATATCTGTAGTCCTCTATCTCTACACGTATATTCTTCTATCTCTAAGTGTAATGTCTTGTGTCTCTACGAGTATATTCTACTATCTCTACGTTCAAATTCTTCTGTCTCTAGATGTATAGTTTTCTATCACTAGTAGTATACTCTTCTATCTCTAGG
>NW_006778425.1:0-349 GCF_000442215.2 Lipotes vexillifer | reverse complement strand
ACCGTTAGCCTTACCCTAAACCATGCCCTACTCCTAACCTGTAGGTTAAGACTAACCCGTGCCTAACACGTATGCTATTCCTAAACCATTCTCGTACCCAAACCTGTACCCTAAACCATCCCTGTTCCTAACATAAACCCTAAACCAAAGCCTAACCCTAACCCTTACCCTTAGCTTTACGCTAAACCGTGCCCTAATACTAACCCATAAGCTAATACTAACCCATGCCCTAACATGTACGCTAACCCTAAAACATTGTCGTACCCTAACCTGTACCCTAAACTGCCCCCTGTCACTAACCCTAACCCTAACCCTAACCCTTACCCTTAGCCTTACCCTAAAACGTGCC
>NW_006778424.1:122272-137368 GCF_000442215.2 Lipotes vexillifer | reverse complement strand
ATAAACAAATGGGACCTAATGAAACTTAAAAGCTTTTGCACAGCAAAGGAAACAAGATGAAAAAACAACAGTCAAAATGGGAGAAAATATTTTCAGATGAATCAATGGACAAAGGATTAATCTCCAAAGTATATAAACAGCTCATGCAGCTCAATAAAAAATCAGCACTAAAAAATCAGAAAGGATTCAAATCACATCATTTAAGGTCCTGGGAGCTCCGGATGTGCCAGGAAGGAATACTTGGATTGTTGGGTGCTGGATCATGGAGTGTAGGGAGAGCCCAAAGGAAGAGCTAAGAGGCCAGGGATGAAATGGGGACAACAGCCACTTACTAACCTTTTACAGAAGAATTCCAATATCTTACTAATGTTTGGCTGTTCTGGCCCTTCCTGATACCAGGGTAATACCAAGCTGAGAAATCCCCAATTTTCCCCATTACTCACTATTTTGTAAGTCAGTTTGACCCACCTACACTGGAAATTTTATTACCCTTGCTTCAGACAAAAAAATTTTATTGATATTTAAAGAAGGGGGAAATCTCCTGCTAAACAATTTTAATAACAATCTGTTGGCTACTGGAAAAATAATTGTTTAAAGTGGCACCACCCTCAGTCTTTGTGACTGGGAGCTGAGCCTACTTTGCAAGAAATCTTAGTACTGTTCAAGTTTGCAAAACGCCAGTTCATAATAGTATCACACAAGTGCATATGGCAGTGGAAAGGAGCAGGCCCTCAGGGTGCTTCAGAGATTTGGTGTCAGAGATGAAAGGAGTCATAGCCTGGCCCTGGCTCCAAGCCCTCCAATGTACAATCTGTCTTGAAAGTGCTTCACAAATGTTATTTGCATGCAGATCACCTGAGAATCTTGCTAAATTGCCAATCCGGATTCCGTAGGTCTTAAGTGGAGCCCAACACTCTACATGTCGAATAAGTTCCCAAGGGACGCTGATGCTGCTGGTGCATGAACCACACTGAATATCAAGGGTCTGTGCTGGAGCAGTGATTCTCAATCACACCTGAGCATGCATCAGAATCACATAAAGAGTCTGTTAAAATTCTATTGCTGCCCCACCTTCACCCTCATAGTTTCAGACTCAGCAGCCTAGAGTGAGGACCTAAAATTTTGCCTTTTAAACAAGCTCCTAAATGACAATAATGCTGCTAATCTGGAGAGCACCCTTCGAGAATTACTGGTCTAGACTAAGCAAGTCAGACTCTTGTATCTTTTTTCCTCCAGCTTTTTTATAGACATAATATTACTAGCCTTTCATCATGCTGGCAAAGAGCTTAAGATTCCCATGAAAGATATCACTCTAATGATAAAGTCCCTGGGGTCAGGGCCCATATTGTTACCAATCTGGGTTCTTGGACTCTTTAATCAATAGAAATTGATGAGGCCAAATTCAGGCAAGGCTTTATTGAAGCTAATGCTGCAGTATGAGGGAGCAAGAACGAGTAACATGTAACCTGGCTTGCTCCCCAAGGGTGGGGAGCAAGCTGGTTCCTTAAATGGGTTGAAGGTGGGCAGATCAGTGGGTTGAGCCTGAGGTGGCTTAGGTGATCTGCCCAGCTCTTGCTGGTGCTGTGCAGGGATCATGCATGATATCCTGCTTTTGCTCTGGCACCTGAGAAGTAGCATTTGGGTTTTTGCCCTTTTTGTATCATACTTTGCCTTAACTGTGCATGAACACAGTTATCTTTAGTCCCTTATAGCTTCTTTGTATCTGTTGCTCAAGAAGACATTTGTCCAGCTGCAAGTACTGCAGCAAAGGGTCCCAGGTCCTAGGTCTCAGCCTGTCTCAAAACGAGGTTATGTATTGACCAGGTGATGACAATGTTGTGATCATAGGCTCCCAAGAACCTAACTCTGTTTCTCCTAGAAGCAGTGGTTCAGGTTTCAGTAATTCAGTGTTTGTGGTAAATGTATACAACATAACTGCTGTGAGCATGGGAATCAACTGGATTTGGAATATCACCTCATGAGTGTGGCTTATGTTTAATGTAACTCTTGACTCTTGCTAGCTTTTCTGAACATGTAAAGAGTACCATAACTTTACCTTCTCTCTGGATTGTGAGTTTCAAAGTATTATACTAGCTGGATGGGAATGGAGGATGGAATAGTAAGTGCTGCAGAGGGAAATTTTATAAAAGGCTGTGTGTATGTCTGCATCTTTGCATATGATCCCTGCAAACAGCACCAACAAGGGGTGGGAAGACAACCTAAGCCCTCCTTCTGGCCTGATCTAAGACAGCATTTACTGTTCCCTGCATATGGTTAATTGATTGTGAGTCCTAAGGGGAAACCCCATGAGGCAGTGATGGAACTGTCAGGAGGGATAGAGTTAGACTTTGGGCCAATGGTCCTTGCAAAACTCAGTTCTTTTAGCAAAAGCATGGATGTGAGAAGCCATGGTCTCTGCCCTTGAGAGCACTAACCCATGAGCAAGACAGACAGGTAAACAATTCCCACCCTGTAATCATGGCAGAAAAGGGGGGATAGAATGTTGGGAATGGGGAAGACTGGTGAGTGGACTCCATGAACAGGGGTTTGGACCTTGCACTGTAGGCCATAGTGTAACAGGAAGAGCCAATATTGACTCCATGTTGGATCTGTTTCTTTGGCTTTAACACATTTAGGTTTTGTATGAATGGCAAACGCTCTGGCTGTGGCTCATAATTTGGCTGCTGTCATGAGAGATGGTGTTTGTATTTATTGGTATAAGTTTGTTTACAAGGAACATTACAGGAAATTTGTAAAGAAAGCCTCCTTCACTCCACTTTTCTTAGAAACTGTGAGCCCAACACACAAGATCTTTTCTGGGTCTTTATGTGTCACAGTGATGATGTGCATGGTAGTCATGCATTTGTTGCAGGCTTTTCTTTGTTAAGATCCCAATTTGAAGAGCATCAACAGTATAAAATTTTACTCCTGAGTGGGTGGTTGATTTTAAAATGAGAGAATAAAATTTGATTGCTATTAATTCCCTTAAGGCTAATGTCACAGGTATTGTGAGAAACGAGAGCAGACATTCTATAGCATCTGCTCCTTCCTACATTCCTCCTGCTTAAGTGTAATGAGATGAATTGCTTGGGGAAACCCCCAGTCAGGCAGCTATAGTCTTCTTGGAGATGGAAGATCAACATTTTGGTGAGTACATTTAGGGAGCAAGGGAATCATTACATATTGATCAACTCATCACCACCTGTGACACACCAGAAATACTCACTCCCCTTAAGCAATACCTGGACATGACTGCTTGAGATGATCCATGGGATAAAAAGAAGGTTGAAGATAAAAATGTGAATTCCTGGACCTTCAGCCTGGGAGCTCAGTTTTACTTTGTTTTAGGTTCAGAATTACGGTTCTGACTGTATATCCCTCTGAGGAGATGAGGCATGGTTTAAAGGACCCTGGGAAAGCCAGGATTCAAGGGGCCAGCTGAGAGGTTTAGGAAATCTCTGGGGTGAATTTCGTCCAGGTAAGAGATGTGAGCTTGTGTGGACACCCCTAAACGGTTCTCTTAGGAAGGATTCTCTGGAGACAATTTGGTTTCTGCAATTCTAGGGTCTTTCAGCTTAGAAATGAAGTGATAAGTGTAGGAAAACTTCCATAGACTGCCTGCCTACTATGTGTCAAGCACCCAGCTAAGTGCTTTACACTCACTGCTTTTTAAGCTGTTAAATCACCTTATGATGTGGGTTCTGTAATTATCTTTATTTTGTAGATGTTGAAACTGAGGCTCAGAAAGGTAAAGCCGCCTGCTCAATCACACATAACTCGGACTCACACCCAGATCTGTCTGACACCAGAACCGCTGCTCTGAACCACTATGCATGCTGCTTAACTGTGTGTGCATACAGTGTTTTGTGAGTGGAAATAGTTTTTCCCTTTCATCTCCTAATTGCTGCTTTGATGGTGTGGGGCAGGGTATAAGGTCCTATGACTCTTCTGCTGCATAGGAGGAAACTGAGGCACAGAGAGGCTGAGTGACTTGCTCAAGGTCCCAAGGACAAGTGACAAGATCAAGGCTGGGACCCATGTGTCTCCAAGTCTGGATTCTCTCCACCACTGCTTCTCTTAGAAATCTGCTGTTTTCCAGCCTCTGCTCCTTCTCTAGGCTGAAGGTGTGGTCAGGAGGAGCACGAAATTGAGTCACAACCCAATTAATTAAGAAGAGTACATAGTAAGTCCCTTAGAATGGGAAACCCCATAAAAATAACCTAGAGTTTTAGTCTGAAATGCAACTGCTCCTTAGTGCTCCTCCTTGTGTTAACAAACTTGATGTGATAAAACTGTAACAAAACCGAAAGTTGCCCAACAGAATCAGTCAGTTTTTACTTTATGGTCAGAGAGTGAGCACATACGTAGAAGTGAGAGAAACAAGGGAGATGGGCGGGGGGCAGCGTTCAGTGAGGAAGAGAAAGCAACGAGCTGCGAGCCTCTGAAATGGAGCAGTAGTCCGAATGACTGCATTAAAAAATAACTGTGAATTAAACTTTAGAGGTTTAAAAAACAAAAATAAAATCCTGATAGATTGCAGTCAAAGTGCTAATCTCGCCTTTACCTTTTATTGATACATACTAAAACATTTATAGATGAAATTATATGGCTGAGATTTCATTCTGCATCATCCAGAGGGTGGGGTAAATGGATGAAGTAGGTAAACAAGATTGGCCACTTGTTGATAATTGTTGACATTGGGTGATGGGTACATGCGGGTTCATTATATCATCTCTACTTTTGTGTATGTTTAACGAATTCCATGGTAAAAAGTTTTAAATTTTTAAGAAACTGTTTCATCATAGTCAGCTAGTGCCATCTACGGGTGATCCATGGAAACTGTCCTATAGGGGAGGAAAACTGGAAAGGCTAAACTCTGCAGAGTGACTTAAGAAATGAAACACTTGTCCATTCAGTTACTTCAAAAAACAAAGCAGTGGGCAGCTGATGGGCCTGCTTCTAATTTTAGAGTCAGAGGGTTGGGAAAAGAATGAAATATAAACTTTCCATGCCTAAATCACAGGTACAGAACTTAACACAAGAACTGGTCAGCTGTTAGTACTCACTGAATGTCATGGATAAATGAATGTGTGATTCATTTATTGACAACAAAGCAATTTTTGCAGAAATGGAATTGGTCCTATTGAAAAATTCATGGGTTTGGTGGTCCAGAGTGTTGATTCAGACACATCAGTTAATTTGAAAGTTATGATTGCTTCACCTGCAGGAAAAAAATAGCATACTTGCATATTTTCTTATCTTTCTTTCTTCCCTCCCTTCCTGCTTCCTTCCTTCCTTCTTTCCTTTTTTGACAGACCTTAGCAAATCAACCGATTGGAGGGTCACACAAATTCTATTATAAATAATTTTGACATTAGAAAATAATTTTTCTGAAATCATCTCCACACTTTTTCTGAATCTTTCTTAGGATATTCAAGACCTGTAACAGCAATATTTTTCCAGAGTTCAGTGGCTCAGGGTCAGTGTGTATACTTTCTTCTCATTGAACTTATTCTCTTCTGCCCAAATAGCCTACTTGCAGGTTAAGCATCATTTCTATTCAGGAGAGGAATGGGAAGACAACCATTTAGATATCTATTTTCTCCTGTCTCTTTTCTCATTCAGTCCTCACAAACACACTGCCTTGTTGGTATTTGTATTAGTTTGCCAGACCAATACCACAGACTGGGTGGCTTTACCAACAGACATTTATTTCCTCACAGGCCTGGAGGCTGGAAGTCCAAGATCAACTTCTCTGCAGTTAGTATCTTCTACGGCCTCTCTCATTGGGGTGCAGTTGGCTGCCTTCTTGCTGTGTCTCACAAAAGTAGCCAGATCAACTATAACTACAATAAGTAGTTAAGAAATACACAAAATTAAAAGTTTTAAAATATGATGTCAAAAAAGTGAAACAGGGAGTGAGGTGGTGTAGTAAAAATGTAGTGTTTTTAGAATGCATTCAAATTTAACTGACCATAAGCAAAATAGAATGCTATATGAATAGTTATAAATGAACCTCATGGTAACCACAAATCAAAAACATGGATACAAAAAAATAAAGAGAAAGGAACCTAAAAATAACACTAAAGAAAATCATCAAACCACATGGGGAGAGACCAAGAGATGAAGAAAGGAAAAGGGAAAAACATCAAAAGCATCCAGAAAATAATTAAGATGGCAATAAGTACATACCTATCTTGTAGTTCATACCCTACAAGATGTACGCAATAGTTGAAGGCTAGGAATATGCTGACATTTAAAAACAATGATTTTTCTTGTTTCGTGTGTGCTTTTTGTGGAAAATTTATTTGCTTAAAGTTCTTATAGAATTGGTGAATAACACTACCTGTGATTTTACATAGGGACATAATCACTGCTACTTTATTTTTTTCAGTACGCAGGCCTCTCACTGTTGTGGCCTCTCCCTTTGTGGAGCACAGGCTCTGGACGCACAGGCTCAGCGGCTATGGCTCACAGGCCCAGCCGCTCCCCTGCATATGGGATCTTCCCAGACTGGGGCACGAACCCGTGTCCCCTTCATCAGCAGGCGGACTCTCAAGCACTGTGCCACCAGGGAAGTCCACTGCTACTTTTTAATCACTTTCTGTACCATTCTTTTTCTCTTCTTTTCAATGTTTATAGACATACACATACTTACAAACGTGTGTATGACATGTGCATACACACACATGCATGCACACACACTGTGGCTGTGTCATTGAACTCAAGTTCATGTGCCCAAAGCACAGTGAGGCCAAAGAAACCAAAACATTGGAGTTTGGATCAGAGAAAAGTCTATTGAAGGACCAAGCAAAGCAAACAGGAGGCTCATGCTCAAAATACCTGAAGTCCCTGATGATATTCAGGGAAGAAATTTTTTCTGAAATTTTGAATTTTATTTTTTTATACAGCAAGTTCTTATTAGCCAAAGCAATCTTGAGAAAGCAAAATGGAGCTGGAGGAATCAGACTCCCTGACTTCAGACTATACTACAAAGCTACAGTAATCAAGACAGTATAGTACTGGTGCAAAAACAGAAATATAGATCAATGCAACAGGATAGAAAGTCCAGAAGTAAACCCAAGCACATATGGTCACCTTAATTTTGATAAAGGAGGTAAGAATATACAATGGAAAAAAAGTCTCTTCAATAAATGGTGTTGGGATAACTGGACAGGTACATGTAAAAGAATGAAATTAGAACACTCCCTAACACCGTACACAAAAATAAACTCAAAATGGATTAGACACCTTAATGTAAGTCTGGACATTATAAAACTATTAGGGGAAAACATAGGAAGAACACTCAACATAAATCACAGCAAGATCTTTTTTGATCCACCTCCTAGAGTAAAGGAAATAAAAACAAAAGAGAAAAGTCTATTGAAGGACCAAGCAAAGCAAACAGGAGGCTCATGCTCAAAATACCTGAAGTCCCTGATGATATTCAGGGAAGAAATTTTTTCTGAAATTTTGAATTTTATTTTTTTATACAGCAAGTTCTTATTAGCCAAAGCAATCTTGAGAAAGCAAAATGGAGCTGGAGGAATCAGACTCCCTGACTTCAGACTATACTACAAAGCTACAGTAATCAAGACAGTATAGTACTGGTGCAAAAACAGAAATATAGATCAATGCAACAGGATAGAAAGTCCAGAAGTAAACCCAAGCACATATGGTCACCTTAATTTTGATAAAGGAGGTAAGAATATACAATGGAAAAAAAGTCTCTTCAATAAATGGTGTTGGGATAACTGGACAGGTACATGTAAAAGAATGAAATTAGAACACTCCCTAACACCGTACACAAAAATAAACTCAAAATGGATTAGACACCTTAATGTAAGTCTGGACATTATAAAACTATTAGGGGAAAACATAGGAAGAACACTCAACATAAATCACAGCAAGATCTTTTTTGATCCACCTCCTAGAGTAAAGGAAATAAAAACAAAAATAAACTAATGGGGGCTTCCCTGGTGGCGCAGTGGTTGAGAGTCCGCCTGCTGATGCAGGGGACACGGGTTCGTGCCCCGGTACGGGAAGATCCCACATGCCGCGGAGCAGCTGGGCCCGTGAGCCATGGCTGCTGAGCCTGCGCGTCCAGAGCCTGTGCTCCGCAACAGGAGAGGCCACAACAGTGAGAGGCCCGCATACCGCAAAAAAAATAATAAAATAAAATTAAAATAATAAACTAATGGGACCTAATGAAACAAAAGCTTTTGCACATCAAAGGAAACCATAAGCAAGACGAAAAGACAACTATCAGAATGGGAAAAAATATTTGCAAACGAATCAATGAACAACGGATTAATCTCCAAAATATATAAACAGCTCATGCAGCTCAATATTAAAAAAAAAAAAACCGAATACAAAAATGGGCAGAACAGCTAAATAGACATGTCTCCAAAGAAGAATGGCCAAGAAGCACATGAAAAGTTGCTCAACATCACTAATTATTAGAGAAATGCAAGTCAAAACTATAATGAGGTATAAACTCACACCAGTTAGAATGGGCATCATCAGAAAATCTACAAACAACAAATGCAGGAGAGGGTGTGGAAAAAAGGGAACCCTCTTTCACTGTTGGTGAGACTGTAAATTGATACAGCCACTATGGAGAACAGTATGGAGGTTCCTTAAAAAACTAAAAATAGAACTACCATACGACCCAACAATCCCACTACTGGGCATATACCCAGAGAAAACCATAATTCAAAAAGACACATGCATCCCAATGTTCATTGCAGCACTATATACAATAGCCAGGTCATGGAGGCAACCTACATGCCCATAGACAGATGACTGGATGAAGAAGGTGTGGTACATATATACAATGGATTATTACTCAGCCATAAAAAGGAATGAAACTGGGTTATTTGTAGAGATGTGGATGGATCTGGAGACTGTCATACAGAGTGAAGTAAGTCAGAAAGAGAAAAACAAATATTGTATATTAATGCATATATGTGGAACCTAGAAAAATGATACATATGAACCAGTTTGCAGGGCAGAAATTGAGACACAGATGTAGAGAACAAACGTATGGGCAGCAAGTGGGGAAAGCGATGGGGGGTGGGGGTGGGGTGGGCTGAATTTGTAGATTGGGACTCACATGTGTACACTAATCAAGGAAGAATTTTTAAAGGCAACTTTTACAGTGAGGGCTACAGGGTGTGTAACTTTCTTCTGATTGGTTGGCAGTGAGGTAACAAGGGTGGTGTTCTAGGAATCTGCAATCCAGGACAATATAGACATAGAATATTTCCATCATTACAGAAACTCCTGTTAGACAGTGTTGCTCTAGACTCCAGCAGCTGTCTGACCAAATGCAAACAGAAATTAACCGCATACTATTCATATATATATGTATGTATCTGAAATGAACTGTGGCGTAACAAATCAGCATTTTATGGGGAAGCATTAAATGAGATACGTCTCTACCTATAAAATTTTGAGACTAGTTGAGTTCCACGTAAACATTACTGAGTGCCCACTGTGTTTCAGAAAGGTGTTAAGCACTAGAGATAGCAAAGTCATGAATCAGATTCCTGCCTAGGAGGAGTTCATCTTCTAAAAGGGGAAACATACATGTAAACAAATATTATATTGCAGTATGATGTGTTACCATTGAAGCGTGTTTGATGTATAGAGTCAGCACAAAGAAACTACTTTGAAGCTGGGAGAAAATTGGTATTTGAAGTACATGAGGGAATAGGCATTATGTTAATCTAATTGGAGAAATAAAGATCTAGGATGATTTTCAGTTGATCCCAGGCCATTGTAAAAAGCAATAAACAACCTGGTTTCTGGTCTAAAGGGCAAATGGTGAGTTGTGTCCCTAAGTATCAATGATTCAAGCTTTGCTGTTGCTAAATTAGAAGACAGGCTAGGTTCATGGGATTAGGAACACCAGCTGAGTTAATGTCACAGACCCTGTGTATTAACTGGGAAGCAATCATTTCGAGATGTAAGTTTGGTAACAAGAAAATAGTAACATGACTACTGAACAAGACATGAAAGAGAATAAGATGTTGAATGAATTGTGGAAATGGCACATTAAGCTAGGGAAGTGGGGAAGAGGCAAGACAAGGTAAACTCTATTGAGAAAATACAAAAGGGTCTTCTCTGACCCATCTTGAATCCAATCTAGATAAAGTTGTGCTTTTCAGCATAATTACACCAGCAGAGGAAGTGGAACCCCAGAGGTCGGGTAGTTTTGTCACACACACCCTGCCCCCTAACTGCCTTCCAGGTAAATTGGTGCCTATTAAATACCTGCAGGATAAATACAATCTGTACCTATTGAGGTGGATCTCAAAATTCATCAAGCAAAAGAATCTTCTAAGAAGCTTATTAAAAATAAAGATTCCCTGGGCAAGTCCCTTCCCCACCGCTGTAAGTTTGGCATGAGGTAAAGAGTTTGCATTTTTACTGAAAGTCCCAGTTATTTTTTTTTATCCCAGTTATTTCTGATGCAAATGATCCCATTGACTACAGTTTGAGAAATAGGTACTAGTTTATCAGAACAGTGAAATAGAGGAAGAAGTCAGCTCACAAAATATTTCCCTTTCAAAAGAAGAAAAAGGATATGCAAAGATACTATTAGTTTTGATTTTCTATATCCAGAGAAAATTACATCTATAGCAAATGGCAAAATGATTCCAGAAATTAGTCACTACATCTGGAAATGGGCTGACCTCATGAAGAATACTGGCTGAGAGGAAAATAACTGCTTGCATTTTAAGATTTTTTTATTGCAACACATTTTATTAGCAATAATTTTTTTAGTTCTATAATTGGGCACAAGTATAGGGTTTGTTTAGCCACAGCTTTGGGCAAAACGCCAAGCAGAGCCTGAGTGAAAACCAAGGCCTCTGTGGCAGCCAGTAAGCTGCTCTCCATGGCTCTCAAAGACCCCTTTTAGGTTCCCCTGAGGAATATTCCCCATTGAGAAAGGAAGCAGCTCACTGTCACTGTAGTTCACCATTATTGGTCTGCCTTAGACTTCTTTTCTGATCAAAATGAAGGGCTCTGCATCAAGTGAGTTTCATGGAAGACTGGCTCCTCTAGAAAAGGGAAGGGCATGACTTGGCTGGTGTGGTTTGATGTTCTGTATCCCTGGGGATTAAAAGATCAGAGAGGGTATCTTTTTTCCTTGGAACAGAACAGAAACAAAGGCTGGGACAGTGTGGTGAGGTGTTTTGAACCTCTGTGGTTTCTTTTTGTTCGATCCTGGACATCCCTTATAACTCCATTTAATTTAGTTATTAAGTTCTTAAATGAAAAGTTTTTTCCTTTTGGGAGGAAGGGCAAGGGGGACCTGGGTAGACAGAACATCTTGGAGAGAGTTCTAAGGGGATGAAGTTGCTGGAGAAGAATAGAGAATAGGCTGGCCTCCCAGAAGCCTGCTGGGTGGATGTGGATAAGCTGATGGAGAAAAAGGTATAGCCTGAGAGGTTAGAAAATGGAAATGCCTTTTTTCAGTGCTGAAAAATCTCACTGAGTCTTACCGCTATTGCCCTTATGCAGACTTCCATCTTCCTCATTTTTCTGGAGCGGATATGAGTGATGCTCGCTCCTTCTGGACAGGAATGTAACTACTAAGCCCAGGGGACAGAAGATATGACTTCCAAGTGGGTCTCCCCATCACCATGCTCAGGAAAAGAGCATGAAAGTCTCCATACATCTGAATGTGAATTTTTGGATGCCAATCATTTAGAGGAAGGCTAGGGAAAATACCCCTTCTGTGACACAGACTAGGATTGGGTGTAAGCTGAGGCAGAGGAACAGACTAGGGAATTTAAGGGTTCATTAGAAGGAAGCACAATGGATGATGGAGAATGGAAGGGGCAGTATTGAAACAAGAAGTAAAAAATGTTTAACTTGGGATATCTGTTCTCAAAGAATGACCTTTGAGACACTTCCTCCTCCAACCTCCAGAGCTCCAAATAAACCATCTGACTCATGATGTGAAAACCTACATCATTCAACTGTACCATTAACAGAGGCCAGTGGCGCTGCAGGACCACTGCTGATGCAATCTATATTCTCTGTGTTTCCAGGAAACTGTAACTATAAAACAGAATAAAAAGTCTCAACAGGTGCTGTTTAAATCTCCATGGGAACTCTCTCATTGTCTAAGGCAGTGGTTCTCAAAGTGTGGTCTCTGGACCAGCAGTGTTAGCATAACTTGGGAAATGGTTAAAAATGCAGATTCTCAAGTCCTACCCTGACTTACTGTATCAGACACTGGATCTTACCTTTGAGCCTTACAGGTCTTCAACACCTAGCCAACTGAAAACACATCTCCCCCAAAGTTCTGTAATCCCCACCCTGTGTCCCTTAGATTTAACCAGGTTACTGCTTGGAATTGTTAGGAATTTTAAAAATTGGGGGGGCATGTTTCATCCTTCTCACTTTGAGCACACAAAGGAATATCTAATAAATTGAAAAAACTCAATGCTTCTCTCTCCTCACCCATTGCGAGAACTCTTAGCACATAAAATAAAAAGATAACTTTATAGTAAAGGAAATCCATAGCAAATTGGAAAGCTGCAAATGCCACATTAAGATAAAGATCTTGCAAAATGCTTATTCTTATGGGATAAACAGAAAGTTTGTAAAATTCATGGAAAGGGAAGAAGAAAGCAGGGTGGAGAGGAATGGGCTGCAGAGGCATCAGTGACCCCTGCTGCTCAGCCTCTGCACCTTCCTGCAGGTGCCCTCACTACTCATCCTTGAAAAGGGTGTTTCTCACCCTGAAAGCAATGCTTCCCCAGCAGGCCTGCTCTTACTACCTGGGGCATCTTCACCTTCTGCTGCCCCAAGTACCATCCATATTTTCTCCCTGTGCCTCCCTTTCCTCCTTTCTTTTGGGAGATTGCCAGTACCTTCCTGTCTATGCTGGGCCAAGGTAGAACACATCTTGGCCCTTCCTACTTCTACTGGCCACCAGATGATATGTCCCCCTCCCATTACCTTTATTGTGGCATTGATGGGAGAGAGCTATGTTTATTCAACACGTACATACTCCCTTTTAGCTAAAGAATGACGCAATTTTAATAATGCTTTACAGGTTGCTAGATTTTCCAATTTGAAATGCATATAAGTATGTCCCCCTGCTGTATAGCATGGGGAACTCTACTCTGTGGTACTCTGTGGAGACCTGGATGGGAGGTCAATGCAAATGGGAGGGGATATGTGTATACATATGGCTGGTTCACTTCGCTGTGCAGCAGGAGCTAGTACAACATTGTAAAGCAACTATACCACAATTTAAAAAACCAGATATGTCCCATGCAATATTTGGGATGCAGTTATACTAAAAAATTAGTTGTTGTTTATCTGAAATTCAAATTTAACTAGGTGTCTTGTATTTTACCTGGCAAGCTCACTTCCAGGGAACTTCCACTTTCAGTTCCCGTTTCAGCAGCCTAACCCAGGACAGACAATTTCTCTTAGAAAGGATCATCTTTAGTCATAAAATGACAGGCTTATCAGTGTACTAGCCACGTGTTGCTACATACTGATTACATATTGAAATGATAATATTTTCATATATCAGATTAAAATTTCTTATGAAAATTAATTTCACCTGTTTCTTTTTACTTTTAAAATGTGACTACTAGAAATTAAAAATTTTGCTGGCATTTGCAGCCTGCATTACATTTCCAATGGACAACTCTGGTCTAGAGTGGAAGCCAAGTCAGGGAAACCTGCTGACCATCACGCCAGAAGCCAGGTGCCAGTCTGCATAGAAGTAGTTAGATTCTCCCTATTAGAAGCTTGTGTGGCTGAAATGGTTGGGGGTGTACAGAAACCTTGAGTGTAGTGTGTGTTCACATAGTTTTCTTTTTCTTTTCTATTCTGACCAAACCTCGGTGGTTTTTGAGTGATTACTGAACAAATAGGACTGGGACAGATGTGTCTATTAAGTATATTTGCAGTTGAATTATGACATTAGATTGAGACACAGTGGGAGGAGGCAGGATGGGGCTGATGCAAGAGGTTAGTTGGGAAAGGTTCTGATTCCTGGAAGCTCTGCTGAGTTGTTCTTGTTTACTCCTTTTTCTTTCTTTGGTTTTATGATTTCACATTGTTGGTGGTAGGACAGCTCTGACTATATTTGCTAGAAGCAGATGTCCACATTAATTTAGAATTTTAGAGATTGGAAACCATAGAGGGTGGCACTATGAAATATGGAAGAGGCAAGTGAAACTTTTGTCAGCGATGTTCAATCTCGGTGAGTCTCCTGACTTCTGAAAACTATTTACAGAACTGGGTTCTTGGAAGTGGGACATCTTTTTATAACAGACAATATTTTAGGGTTTCAAAGTTTAGATCTAGGACTTAAATTCTCCCTGATCTCCCACTCTCTTCCTCCACCAACTGCCTAAGCTTCTTTTGAAGTGCTTGGGAAGTAAGGGAACATCAGTGAGAGCAAAGAAACAAAAACCCAAGACCTCGTGGATGCCAAGGGCTCAGGCTATGGTCAAATAACCTGGCCTTTACCAAGTTTCATTTAAAATCTCTATGCCAACCATGTCAACCTGAAGGATCAGCTCTCGGAAGCAGGATCCACTATCTCGCCATTTCCACTTTTCCTCCTTGGTCTCATTACTCTCTGCTGGGTTGCCACATTGCCCCTCACAGATGCTTTCTAGAATATGATGTCCAAGATATCAGGCCAGTGGGAAGGAGTTGCTGCCACAATGCTTTATCAGCTGGCAACTTAGTGAATCTAGTGGTTATTTCACTAATCCACAGCCTTCCCCCAACCCTAAGTCTTCTTTTTGGCATTGTTATTAATTTGAGGACTACTGTAGTACACGTGTGACACATAGCTTTTCAGTAAGAAGAACTGATTCAGTAATAGACTGGCATAATGAGACACAGGGCTGTGTGCCAGACCCATTTTGGGAGAAGGAGAACATCTCACTTTCTTTGAAGGCTTGATATCTCAGACCCAAAGGAGACTGAGACTGAGGGTGTAGAAGGGGTAGTGGGTGCTGACCAGGAAATATGAAAGTGTGAGAAAATATTGCTACTAGCTGCACTCTTTTCCTCATGGGGAATCCTGGCTTGTCTTAAGGG
>NW_006778424.1:114917-121786 GCF_000442215.2 Lipotes vexillifer | reverse complement strand
CTCATGGGGAATCCTGGCTTGTCTAGAGGAGTCTGAGGCAATGGTTCTGCCTCAGTGAAGCTGGAGATTTACCAGAAGCTCACCATCTACTGGCCACTGGTCCTTGTCCTGGATGAAATGGAAACAGGAGATGTAGTGTAACTTTCTAGATATAAGTGCCAGGGCAAATAAAAACAAAACAAAAAATTCAGAAGTCTCAGGCTCAGCTCATCATACCATATTGCCAAGTGTCAGTCTGTCTCCCTTTTCCTTATTTACTGCCTACTCATAATCATGTTACTCACCACTGCGTTTGTGCTATTTTGGGTTTCATCCATAAGGCAGTACAGTTTAACATGTCAAATCAGATCCAGTAAGGGGAGGGACAGGGTCTGGATCTTAGCTTTATATGTTGTGATGGTGGTTGGAGATAGCAAGACATGAAAGGAACAAGACCCAAGGTCACTGCAAACGCCAGTCCTGGTTGAAGCATGAAGTGGTGGAATGCCCCAGCAACTACAACAGTGATGGCAAATATAGATAGGTGGTTCCACTTATGTACTGCAGAAAAATAAACCATCCCAAAGTTAATGGTGTAAAAAAAAAGTTATTATGCTCATGAATTCTGTGTGAGATGGCTTGTCTCTGGTCCACATTGGGGCTTCAGCTGAGAGGATTTGAAGGCTGAAGATGACGACATCTAGGGCTAGAATGACCTATATATTTGTTCACTCACCTGTTTTGTTGGACTTTAGCTCGGGCTGCTGGCCTGAATACCTACACATGACCTTTCAGTATGGCGGCTTGGGCTTCCTCCTTGCATGGTGGCTGGGATCCAAGAGCAAGAATCCCAAGAAAAGCAGGTGGAAACTACATATCTCTTTCTGACCTAACCTTGGGTGTAACACAGCATTACTTCTGCCATACTCTCCTAGTTGTAGAAGTCCAAGCCCCTGATTAGAATCAAGTGAAGGGGACATAGACACCACTTTTCAATGGGAGAAGTGATAAAGAAATTTGAGGTCATGTTTTGAAACAAAGTCTATCCTCTGACCACAATTGTTTGTATTCCTCCCATATGCAAAAAACAATCCTTGCCAGCCCCTACAAAAGTCTCACTCCATTATGAAATCAGGTTCAGCCTCAATGTCTAGGTGCAAATGAGGCTCCCTGGGTTCCTCAAATCCAGATCCTTGGGTACCATTTTCTCAATCTGAAGAACTGTGAACAGAAGAGATTATCTGTCCCACTGTGGTGAGACAGGCATGGGGTAACTGCAACAAACAGTCATTTAAAATGATGGAAAAAAGGATGCACACAGCAGCCACTGAGCCTTCCCAATTCTGAAATCCAGCAAGGCCCATGTGACCAATTTCTTATTAGGGCTCAGTGCTACTATCTGGGAATATTAATTCAGTGGCTCTTGACTCTGCTCTCCAGGATCTTAGGTTTTTTTTGTTTTTTTCAGAATCTTAGTTTTATCCTCAGAGTTACTCTTCCGTGTCCACAAGAAATAGACTCACAGGTAATGCAAGGAGTTTGGGGAAGGGAGGCAGCCAACACCTGGGCTACCTGTCCATACGGAGCAGAGCTTTGACCCCTGGGTTTGGTTTTGGAGTAGAGATGTGGCCGTTCCTGTGCTTAGAGACTGGTGTTAAAGTGAGACATACGGCCCTGATCCTTGTTGAGGGGACCAGAGAGAAATTAGTGTCCAATATCCCTCACACAAAGTGAGGTAGAGCGGAGGATCCAGATAGATGAGGGAATTTTATTATATACAAAGAGTGAAGCTATTTCACTCCCTGTGAAGTTGGTCAAATCAGCAAAAACTTCACGCTTGTTTTTTTCCCCAAGCTTAATTCACTTCCTAGAAATCAATCAGAGCCATTTGAGAGCTGTATTCTTCACAACAATATTAAAATAATGTACCTACGCGCTGTTTCCAGGTGGCACAGTAAAGTAATTTAACCTGAATTAGTTTTTATTCAGAGCTACGAGGACATTTTAATTATCTCCTTACAGTTTATATATCACTTACTTCCAAATGGGATTGAGGCAGTATACGTTAAGAAAAAAACAAGACTATCAACGTAAAAATAAATGATCAAAAACTGTGTAAATAGTATGCTAAAAATGAGAGTTACTTTAGTAACAGTAATTGATATTCAATTTGCTCTGAACTTCATTCCACAAAAAGCTTTCATGCAGCTTTGTGTGTTTGACTTATCTTTGACAGTGTACAAAAGTCTAAGTATTTGCTTCTGGAAATATTTACTTCCAGCTTCTTTAAAGATGAAGCTTCTCTTAGTGTATTTAGAGCATTGTTTAGAAGTTTATTTTGAATGGAATGTTTGAATTGGAGGGGTCTTGAGAGGTCATTAATTCCAGTTCTTTTTTTCTGCAGATGAAGGTTGGAGGATTTAAAGAGATTCAGGGGTTTGCTCAGAGGTCAGATGGATTGAGCAGATCTCGGACTGACTGATAGCCCCATATTCTGCTTATACCATAGAGGAGAGATTCTCAGGTCCTAAGTTTTCAGAGTTATTGCTAAAGCTTAGTGAGAAATGAAAAACAATAAATATTTGAAGTAAGGAATTATGATTTGATATACATTGGTCATATTTCAGATATAAAGGGACTCTAAAGAGACATGAACCAGCATGGCTCGACAGTGGTGAGTACCAGGGGACTGAGGAAGCAGAATAGAGAGAGAGAGAGAGATAAGGGTGAGATTGTAGACAGATGCCAATGAAGCCAGAAGTCGCTGCCTTACAGGGAGGCTCCAGAAAAAATGAGAGATTGAGTCGGGATGCTACTACCCTCTTTGAGGTGAAGGGCTTTACAAAGCAGGATTTGAACAGGTCAAAGAATTTCAACCTCCACCTGTTGTTTGCTGGCTTACCTCCTCCAGTAACTAGTTAAGATTCAAGCAGAAAAGTGTGGCCATGTAAGCGTTATAAAGGATTTATTACAGGGATGAGTCGTCATGCAATTGTGGGAGCTGGCTGAGTAGTGTATGTGAGTTTGCTACCCTGTGTCTGTGCTGGGCCTGAGGACACTTAGGTCAGCAGTCCAGAAGGGAAGATGAATGTGAAGCAGGGGCAAGACAGGACAAAGTAGAACCACAAAGACAAACTGGAACCCACAACCGTCTCTCGATGCCTCCAAACTTCCAACCTCAATGATGTGGATGACCTGCTGACACACTTCACTCCAACGGTGCTCATGAACCTGGCCCAGGATTCAGAAAGCTAAGGAGGAGGTCCAGTGGGAAGTGGACAGAGCTGTGAGCCTGAGGCTGCCCAAAGCCAAGGTGGGCCATGATATTGGTGAGTGTGAATAGACTGCAGTCGCACCTTCCCTGAAACACATCACTTCCACACTCATGTCTCCTGCACACTTTCCTGTGGGTGCAACCCTAACCCAGAACCGTGCAGGGAAGGGAATTGTGGGAAATGTTGTTCCATTTTAGCTAAAGACACTTCATACCCACCACCACATCTATGAATTAAATTATCCTCCTTATCCTCCCAATAACCATATATTCAGTGTGCTAGCTATGGGGTTGGCGGGTTAGCTTTTTTGTGGAGATTTTTAGGAAAGCTTAGAAAGGAGTTGCGTATGTCAGGAAGGACAATATTTCATGAAGCAAATTAGCAGAGGCATTCATGAAAGGGCACACTGATGAAGGCGTTACACAGTAACTTTTAAGGAACAAACTTTTCCATAAATGAGGCACATCTTTACCTGAAATTATAACTTCTAAACTAGAACAGTGCAGTCAGAATAGCTTGAATGTACTTTGTAAAAGAGCTTTTGTTTCATTTAGAGAAAAAAATTGAACCCTGGGAGAACCTTGATTAATTTGAGAGACAGAGGAAAGAGAAGAGAGACAAAGAGAAAGAGTGAGTTTGAGAGTAAAAAACAGCAGTCATCATGACCTCGGGGCAACATAAAGCAGATGGTTTTCTCTTGAAATGTCTTTGTTATGGAATGCAAGTTCATGTGCCCAATGCACAATGAGGCAAAACAGACTGAAACATTGGGGTTTGGAGCAGAGAAATGTTTATTGCAGGGCCATGCAAAGGGAACAGGTGGCTTGTGCCCCCCCAAACCCCAAACTCCCTGAAGGGTTTCAGCAAAACATTTTTTTAAATTGAAGTATAATTTGTTTACAATGTTAATTACTGCTGTAAAGCAAAGAGATTCAGTTATACATTTTAAAAAATATTCTCTCCCATTATTGTGTTTTATCATAGGATATTGAATATAGTTCCCTGTGCTATAACATAGGACCTTGCGTATCGATTCTATATATAAAAGCTTACATCTGCTAACACCAACCTCCCACTCCATGCCTCCCGCAATGCCCCTCCCTCTTGGCAACCACCATCTATGTCCGTGATTCTTTTTCTGTTTCATAGATATGTTCGTGTCCTAATTCAGATTCGACATATAAGTGATATCATATGGTATTTGTCTTTCACTTTCTGACTTCACTTAGTGTGATAATCTCTAGTTGCATTCATGTTGCTGCAAATGGCATTATTTCATTCCTTTTTATGGCGGAGTAGTATCCCACTGTATATTTGTACCACATCTTCTTCATCCATTCATCTGTCAATGGACATTTAGGTTGTTTCCATGTCTTGGCTATTGTGAATACTATTGCTCTGAACATAGGGGGGTACATCTATCTTTTTTTTATTGGAGTATAATTGCTTTACAATGTTAGTTTCTGCTGTACAATGAAGTGAATCAGCTATATGTATACCTATATCCCCACTCTCTTGGACCTCCCTCCCACCCTATCCCCCATCCCACCCATCTAGGTCATCACAGAGCACCGAGCTGAGCTTCCTGTGCTTTATAGCATGTTCCCGCTAGCCATCTATTTTATGCAAGTAGTATATATATGTCAATCCTAATCTCCCAATTTGTCGCACCCTCTCCTTCCCCCTCTGTGTCCACATGTCCATTTTCTATAGCTACATCTCTATTCCTGTCCTGTTAAGAGGTTTGTCTGTACCATTTCTCTAGATTCCACATATATGTGTTAATATATGATGTTCTTCTGGCTTCCTTCACTATGTATGACAGACACTAGGTCCATCCACATCTCTACAAATGACCAAATTTCGTTCCTTTTTATGGCTGAGTTACATTCCATTGTATATATGTACCTCATCTTGTTTGTCCATTCATCTGTCATTGGACATTTAGGTTGTTTCCATGTCCTGGCTATTGTAAATAGTGCTGCAATGAACATAAGGGTACATGTGTCCTTTTGAATTATGGTTTTCTCTGGGTATTTGCCCAGTAGTGGGATTGCTGGGTCATATGGTAGTTTTAATTTTAGTTTTTAAGGAACCTCCATACTGTTCTCCACAGTGGCTGTGGAGAACAATTTACTTTCCCACCAACAGTGTAAGAGGGTTCCCTTTTCTCCGCATCCTCTCCAGCATTTATTTGTAAATTTTTTGTTTATGGCTATTCTTACCGGTGTGAGGTGATACCTCACTGTAGTTTTGATTTGCATTTCTCTAATAATTAGTGATGTTGAGCATCCTTTCATGTGCCCCCTTGGCCATCTGTACGTCCTCTTTGGAGAAATGTCTATTTAGGTTTTCTGCCCATTTTTGATTGGCTTGTTTGCTTTTTTGATATTGAGCTCCATGAGCTGTTTGTATATTTTGCAGATTAACCTTTTGTTGCTTCATTTGCAAATATTTTCTCCCATTCTGAGCGTTGTATTTTACATTTGTTTATGGTTTCCTTTGTTGTGCAAAAGCTTGTAAGTTTAATTAGGTCCTATTTATTTTTATTTTTATTTTCATTACTCTATGAGGTGGGTCAAAAAAGATCTTGCTGTGGTTTATGACAAAGAGCATTTTCCCTATGTTTTCCTCTAAGAGTTTTATAGTGTCCAGTCTTACATTTAGGTATTTAATCCATTTTGAGTTTATTTTGTGTATGGTGTTAGGTAGTGTTATAATTTCATTGCATCTGGATATACGCCCAGCAGTGGGTTTGCTGGATCATATGGTAATTCTATTTTTATTTTTTTGAGGAACCTCCATACTGTTTTCCACAGTGGCTGCACCAACTTACATTCTCACCAACAAAGTAGGAGGATTCCCTTTTCTCCACACCCTCTCCAGCATTTGTCAGTTGTAGAGAGCAAAGCATTTTTAAAGGCAAGGTGAGGGAAGGATGTGGTTAGTTGTTGCAAACTTTTTGGTGTAGGAATCCCTTGTTTTTGCAGCTGTCCACATAGGTCAGGTCACCACGTTCCTGTAAATCTCCAATAAGACAAATGTTATTCTCTATTCTGCAACTTTTTACCTCTATATAGTAGAAAAGTGTTATACCCTTAAATGTCAGAGCCTTGAGAATGGGCTATCCTGTATATTTCAGGCTATAGGCAACATTCTTAACTTGAAGCAAAAGGAATAGAATACCAAGGTTAAAGTAAAAGAAACACATCTAATATCAAGTCAAATTTGTTCTTTCTTATTACATCTTGAGATATAACCGTACCTTTTGGCCCATCTTCCCCTTGACAATTCATTTGGGTGCCCTTTGATTGGGACTTTCTTTCTCCCTCCCATTTAATAAAACTAACATGCACACTCCCCAACTTTCTTATCTGTCTGCAGGCTTAACGGAACTTGCAAGGTTTTCCTGGACCACATGCCAACAGAAAAGAATACCTGGACAGAGGACAGATGTATTTGCAGGTTTGCACACAGGGCTCAATCCAGAGGCTGCATCTGCAAGAGCAAAAAAATAGAGGATAATATTAGCTTTATTTTGCTTTGTTGTTAAGTGAGTACAACAAAAAGGGGCTAAAATCAATGACACAGTGACCATCTAGAGAATGAAGAGCG
>NW_006778424.1:109289-114907 GCF_000442215.2 Lipotes vexillifer | reverse complement strand
AGCGTCACATTGTGCTGTGTCCTGTTGGGAACAGTGAGAGGCATTGGATTTGCTATAAATTTTGAGGAAGAGTTTGTCACGGTCTGTGAATCAGTCAAAGTCTGTTCACAGACTTTAGAACCTTACCATCAAGTGAGACAAGTGCTTACGTGTTCCTGCCATTTCTGCAGTGTGCATATGTTTGGTTTTTTGAGGTGGGGTGCTTTATTACTCAAGTTCTTTCTAATATTAGAGCATAGATTTTTTTGGTAAATAATACATAACATTATACTTATCATGGCAATCATCTTTAAGTGTACAGTTCATTAGTGTTAAGTATAATCATATTGTTGCGCAACGGATGTCTAGAACTTTTTTTCTTGCAACATAAATCTTTGGAACTCAAGCCAGATTACTTGGCTCCTGTAACTTGTAGTTTAAAAACATATGAACTTTTACTTTTGTTTATGTTTTGACAACGAGAGCAAATTCTCATGCGTGTGAAGGGAGCAAGGAGTTAGGAATACAACAACAGGTCAGCTTAACCATTGTTACTGGACCCTCATCTTGTGGCGGGTGCTGTTCTGGGCCTCATGAAGTATATGAAATCTCAACTATATGGACAGGAGCCTAAGGCCAGTACAAGTCCAACAATTCCTCCCAGAGCATGTCCTGTGTACTAGGGGTCTCCTGAGAAAAAGAAGCAATAAAATGTATATATGTATATAAAAGTACTTATGATAAGTAATTGACTCACATGATTATGGAGGTTGAAAAGTCCCAAGGTCTGTAGTCAGCAAGCTGGAGATCCAGATGAGTTGACGTTTCAGTTTGATTCTAAAGGCAGGAAAAGACTGATAGCTCAAAGTAGTCAGGCAGGAGGAAGTCCCTCTTGATTTTTACTTATTTTTATTGAAGTATAGTGATTTATAATGTTACATTTTTTTCTGGTGTACAACATAGTGATTCAAAATTTTTATAGCTTATATTCCGTTCAAAGTTATAAAATATTAGCTATATTCCTTGTGCTGTACATTATACCTTTGTAGCTTATTTAGTAGTAGTAGTTTGTGCCTCTTTAACCTCTTCTCCTCTCTTGCCCCTCCCCCTTCCCTCTCCCCTCTGCATCTGAGTCTGTTTCTGTTTTGTTATATTCCTTCGTTTTTCTTTTTAGATTCCACTTATAATTGATAACATATAGTTTTTGTCTTTATCTGACTTATTTTACCTAGCATAATACCTTCCAGGTCTATCCATGCTGTTACAAAAGGCATAATTTCATTCTTTTTTTATGGCTGAGTAGTATTCCATTGCGCACACGCACGTGTGTGTGTGTGTGTGTGTGTATCATGTCTTCTTTATCCATTCATCTGTTGATTGACAGTTTGGTTCCATGTCTTGGCTATTGTGAATAGTGCTGCTATGAATATAGGGGTGCATGTATCTTTTTGAATTAGTTTTGTCCAGATATATGCCCAGGAGTGGGATTGCAGGATCATATGGTAATTCTATTTTTAGTTTTTTGAGGAACCTCCATACTCTTCCACAAATTTACATCACCACCAACAGTGAATAATGGTTCCCTGTTCTCCACATCATTTCTAACACTTGTTATTTGCAGCCTTTTTTATTTACTTGATCTTTCTATTTAGTTCTTCAGTGGATTGGAAGAGGCCTACCTAAAAAGAGAGGATCCATCTGCTTTACTCCTTTACCAATTCACATGTTGATCTCATCCAGAAACACCCACATAGACACATCCTGAATAATGACGCCAAATGTCTGGGCACTGTGTGGCTCATTCAGATGGACACATAAAATTAATTATCACACTGTGGTTATCACTGAGTGCTTCCAAGATGACTTTGGGGACCGTGGACAAATTTAACACCTGTGTGACCTTAGACAAGTTATTTAACCTCTCTGTGCCTCAGTTTCCTCATCATAAAGTAAAGATGATAATTGTTCCTCTCTCATTGAGTTGTCTTAAGGATTAAATGAATCAGTATTTGTAAAACACTTAGAAGGGTGCATGGCAAGTTGTAAGTGTAACATGTGCTAAATGCAATTTTAACAAATACCCAAAGCTCTGTATTTGCTTTGATGTGCAGTACAAAGAAATATAATTGGCCTGATTTCAGAGATATTTTTGCTTAGGATGAGGCTAAATAAAAAACATTAAGTTGATTTAAAGACAAGTATTAAGTAAATACTAGTATAGGATGTACGCAAAATGGTTAAAAAAAATGAGAAAGTGGAAAGTGAATGATTAGGTTTTGGAAATACTACGAGTGAGAAAAAAATAAGTCATATCTATGGTGACCAAACAACCACAGCCTGCTTTTCTGAGGGATTTCCTGAGACGCAGGGCATTCAGTGCAAAAACCAGAAGAATCCCCAGCAAACCAGGACACTTGGTCTAGCTATATAACTACAGTTTGGTATTTATCCCACAAACATTTATTGAGCACCTGCATCATTCCAGGCACTGGGGGCTTCCAAAGAGCCTCTAAGGAGTTGGCAGTGGAATGGACCCTTGGTTCTGCTCGTCCTACTGTTATGTCTGACTTTAAACAGAGCTCTTCATTTTCACTCCATCTGTTTCTTAGTCTGCAAAGGAAGTGGTTGGAATAAATGATCTCTAAATCCTTTCCAACACTGGGGTTCTTCAATATGAAGCACACAGGACATCTGTTACTGCTAAAATCTCTACTCCCACTAACGTCCAGGGTGAGAAAAGAACAATGAGCAAAGAATGCATGTGATTCTTTTCTTAGCTCTCAATTCCAGCCTGAGGTAGGGGAGAAAATGAATGTAATTGAGACTCTCCCCTCTCCTGGGGTCCCAACCAACCACCACCATGACACACTAGGATCCTTTGAAAAGATCTCAATAATGCTTGTTTCCAGGAAATTGGCAGAAGAGAGCCTTCCTTACAGGTTTAAGCAAGTAAGTTTCCATGAGAAGCACCTGAAGAGTTCATCAGGGGGAGAAGAGATGTTTATGATGCTCAGAGATACAGGGTGCTTCAACAGTGGTTTGTTTGGAAATGAAAAGGAATTTTTGGTGGTAGGAATAGGATAGGTGATTTAATCAGTAAAGAGGCACTTGTTTGGAGCCTTAGTTCTCTTCATCAAATGACCTTTTGGATTTGGCAGTATTCCAAGTTTCAGGCAAGTTATGTTTCATAAGAGTGTATCTCCTTGACCATCTGACTTTGTGTAAAATCATCTTACAGTTATGTCTTGGAAAAGCTGTCTCACACAAATTATACAATATTTTTCCAGAATCAGTTTAATGTAGCAAATGTCTATTGACTGCCGGTTATGAGCTCAGTTCTGTGAAGTCAGAAGAGCAATGAGGATCTCAGCTGCTGGGAGCCATGGCTAAGGAAGCATGACAGGAATCCAATCCTTACATTATACTGATGGTGCTATTTGTGGAAAACCTGAGGATTTTTATCTGGAACCAAGGTTCACTTTGTATGAGATATGGCAGACAGCAGAGGCTTTGGGTATGGAAAGTCTAAGTTTCTAGGCTCAGAGAACTTAATTCTCAGGAGTCAGGTCTTTTTTCATAATGAAATTCTAAGACATGATATGCCCAGACTTCTTCCAGGCCGCATTCTAATTATAGTTCCCCTGAGTTACTGGTGTTTGGAATCATAATTTTGAGAGAGAGAGAGATTATGAAAGCAAGTCCATGCCAGTGGGGGTATAGCTCAGGGATAGAGCATTTGACTGCAGATCAAGAGGTCCCTGGTTCAAATCCAGGTGCCCCCTGCATATTCTTCATGCCTTAGAAAAATACGTATTGATTTTGACTTTTATCTTCTGTGGCTCATGGCTCTTTGAATAATCACTAATTTCCCTTTTGTATATGCCAGGTGGCAGACTATGTTCTTTATGTTAATTACCTCCTTCATTTCTCATCAAAATTTTACAAGACATATTATCTCCGTTTTGCATGAGGAGTCTGAGACTTGGAGATGCTACAAAGCTCAGGTCCAGGATTTGAACGAGTAGAACACGTTCTCAATAACTTCATTATACTACTTATTCTGTTCTCCTTCTGTTAAAAGCTTTGTCACAAATTTCCACTTAGCAACGCTCCCAAAATGCTACAACTGTCCGTAGCCTTTTAGAACCTTTTGGCTGCAGGGCAAACCCAGTAACTTAGTGATGGTGTCCACACTTTACAGTGTCCTGGGGGCAGTTGGGGAATAGAGTCCTTGTTCACAGAACACTGGATAAACATGAACTGGCTTCAGTTTAGGGTACTGCACTCCTTTCCTGATCTAAAGTTTGAGGACTTTCTATTACCTTTCGATCTCCAGTTCATTGCCTGTAGTGAGCACCCCACCTTGGGTTCCTGCATTCTGGACCCAAGCTGGGGCCAGAGGTCATGCCTTAGTCTAGGATTAACTCCTGCCTGCAGCTCAGGCACTGCCTCATTTTAAAATCAGTTTGACATACACTAAGCCCCTACTACATTCCAGAATTGTGCAGATTGTGAACCCAGAAGTGAATAAGACACAGCCCCCGGACTCACTGTGCTCTCAGCCAGGAAGCAGGCCTGTAAAATAAGAAGTCAGACAACTGTGAGCTGGACCGCGCTTGGCCAGCTTCAGGAATACAGAGGAGGCAGCTATTACCTCTCTCCAGAGGAGGGAGGTTACAGGAGGCTTCCAAGAGGAGCTGATGGCAAGTCAGGGTCTCACAGAAGAACAGTATCGCACCAGAGGGAGGGTGGAGGAGAGGGAGGGGTGCGGTGAGTGACGGTTGTCACTGGCAGAGAGAACTGCACAGGCAGAGGCTAGAGCCAGAAGGATGCAGTTGGAGGCAGCTGGAGCACAAAATGTGCTATGGGGAGTGTCAGCAGAGGAGGGTGAAGCTGAGGAGGCAAACAGGGATCAAAATATAAGAACTCTTGTGCTAAGAGTCTTGCAGTTTATCATTGAAGGCCTTTAAGAAGAGTGGCTTAGATACACTTGGTTTTAAAAATGACTGCTGTGGGAGCAGTAGGGGATGGATGTCAGGGGTGGAGGCTGGGAGGCCATTTAGGAGGTGGTGGCAATGTGGTGCCAGGGTGGGAGTGGGCTTAAGTGATGTCAAAGCTAAAATCAGCAGTACCCAGTGATTAACTTGCACTGGGAGAAGAGGTTGGAAGAAACTGAGTTATGTTACATGCTTTGGCCAAATGACAGTACACAGTGGTGTCACCAACCAAGACATAGAGGTGGTTAATCAGATGGTTACATAGGCAGGCCTGGCACCCAGTTCTGAGCCCACAATGAAATCCCGGCCCCACCACATCCCAGCTGCGTGGCCACTCTGTGCCTCAGTTTCCTTACTTGTAAAATCAGTATGCTAACAGTAATACCTGTCCTGTGGGAGTTTTGTTTTGTTTTTTTTTTTTGCGGTACACGGGCCTCTCACTGTTGTGACCTCTCCCGTTGCGGAGCACAGGCTCCAAACACGCAGGTTCAGCGGCCATGGCTCACAGGCCTAGCCACTCCCCAGCATGTGGGATCTTCCCAGACCGCGGCATGAACACGCGTCGCCTGCATAGGCAGGTAGACTCTCAACCAATGCGCCACCAGGGAAGCCCCCTGTGGGAGTTTTTGGTGATGATTCAGC
>NW_006778424.1:92831-109255 GCF_000442215.2 Lipotes vexillifer | reverse complement strand
CAGGAAGTTATGGCTAGAACTTTTAGTACTGAGCTTGGCACATAGCAAATGTTTAGTAAATATAGACTATTATTATTACAACAAAGCAAAATAAGAGGAGATGCAGGTTTGAGCAGGAAGACAGCAAGTGTAGTTTGGGGCACACTGGGATTGCAACTGAAGTTTCTGTAGACCCTCAGAGTGGAGCGGCTGGGAAGGGTCGTCTACAGTCCTCAGAGAGCTGTGAGCTGGAGCTCTGGGGGCTGTGGGCTCCTTAGTTTCACAGGAGCTGCCAGGCTTCATCAGGGAGAAATTACTGCAGTGACAGATGTTTCCTTGACCTTTCTTCTCAATCTTGGAGATACACAAGATTGAAAGTTCTCAGACTAGAACTCAAGGAACTAGGAATCAGTGGTGTTCAAAGGTGAATTTTGGACTTCCTAACTGTTTTTTTTTTCCAGCTGTAAAATGAAACAGTTCACCTGGATGAGATCCCCTTGAAAATCTGATGAAATCATGTACAATATACAATCCATGCACACACACAATATTTGCCTGTAATTCAGAGTTGAACATGAACCTCTGTAGTCTAGTTGTGGATTCCGTTAAGACCACCTCCATGTCCAATACTTGATGGCAGCCCATGATATTTACAACATTCACTGATGTGCCTGGAGATTTATGGGCAGTTGGTGGTGTATTTTAAACACTGGAGGGTTGGACTGAGAATAGAGCACTGAGCTTTAAGTTCTGAGAATAGAATGAACATACATGCTCTGGGAAAAGTAGGAGGTGATGTGGCTAGAAGGGAATCAGGGATGAAATTAAATCTAGCAGGAATCTCAGCCACACAGATATTTATGAAGTATGATGAAACTCATACAAGTGGAATAAGGACTTATATGGGGCATTAATAGCATCAGGGGGTATAGCTCAGTGGTAGAACATTCGACTGCAGATCAATAGGTCCCTAGTTCAAATCCAGGTGCCCACTGTTTTTTCTTTTGTTCTTCCTGGCAGCTTCTTTAAAAGACTGGATCTAGGGCTTCCCTGGTGGCGCAGTGGTTGAGAGTCCGCCTGCCGATGCAGGGGACACGGGTTCGTGCCCCGGTCTGGGAGGATCCCACATGCCGTGGAGTGGCTGGGCCCGTGAGCCATGGCCGCGGGCCCTGCGCATCCGGAGCCCGTGCTCCGCAACGGGAGAGGCCACAACAGTGAGAGGCCCGCGTATCGCAAAAAAAAAAAAAATTAAAAAAAAGACTGGATCTAGGATGAATTAAGCAAGGTGCCTAGGGCTAAAAATTTAAGGAGACGCTCACTCTCAGATTCATGGAGGCGCCTTGGCTTACATATTCCCTCACAGTAGAACTATGTGCTCATGTAAACCCACCCTGCCTGCACCAGACACACACAAACACAGCCACACACCCAGAGACACCCAAAGACACCCCCATACCAGATGTCCCCCAACCACCCACACACACAGATCCACACACAGACACACCAATAGAAAAAAATATACACACACATGCACTTTTATGTACCTATAGTTATTTTATTTTTTTGTTCACTTTAGCTTTATTTGTTTATTTTGAGCTGTTCAGAATGCTTATTACTCCAGAAATGATTTTTTTAACATCTTTATGGGAGTATAATTGCTTTACAATGGTGTGTTAGTTTCTGCTTTATAACAAAGGGAATCAGTTATACATATACATATGTTCCAATATCTCTTCCCCCTTGCATCTCTGTCCCTCCCACTCTCCCTCTCCCACCCCTCTAGGTGGTCACAAACCACCTAGCTGATCTCCCTGTGCCATGAGCTGCTTCCCCCTAGCTATCCACCCTACGTTTTGTAGTGTATATATGTCCATGCAACTCTCTGAGAGCTTCGTCAGAGCTTACCCTTCCCCCTCCCCATATCCTCAAGTACATACTCTAGTAGGTTTGTATCTTTATTCCCGTCCTACCCCTAGGCTCTTCATGACATTTTTTTTTCTTTCCTAGGTACATTTATTTCTACTGTTCTGTATATTCAATGTTTCTGCTTTATAACAAAGGGAATCAGTTATACATATACATATGTTCCCATACCTCTTCCCTCTTGCATCTCTGTCCCTCCCACTCTCCCTCTCCCACCCCTCTAGGTGGTCACAAACCACCTAGCTGATCTCCCTGTGCCATGCGGCTGCTTCCCCCTAGCTATCCACCCTACATTTGGTAGTGTATATATGTCCATGCAACTCTCTCACTTCGTCAGAGCTTACCCTTCCCCCTCCCCATATCCTCAAGTACATGCTCTAGTAGGTTTGTATCTTTATTCCCGTCCTACCCCTAGGCTCTTCATGACATTTTTTTCTTTCCCAGGTACCTATTATCAACCAGAAATTTCCAGCTTCCTTTCTACAAACTTTTTATCTTTTAATAATTTTAGAGTTACAGAAGAGTTGTAATGATAGTACAGAGAGGTCCCCTATAACTTTCACTCATCTTCCCCTAATGTTGACAAGCTTACATATCTGTGGCATATTTCTCAAAACTATGAAACATCAGTGCAGCACTGTTAACCAAACCAAAGACTTCAGATATCACCAGTTTTTATACCAGTGTCTTTTTTCTTTTCCAAGATTGAATACAGGGTTGCATTTAGTTGTTGCATTTAGTTGTAATGTCTTCTTAGCTCCTTCAGTCTCTGACAGTTGCTCAGTCTTTCCTTGAGTTTTTTTGTCTTTGTGTTTTTTTTGTTGTTGTTTTAACATTTTTAAAAAGTCCTGGTCAGATATTCTGTAGACTGTCCCTCATTCTGGGTTGGTCTGATGTTTTCTCATGATTAGACCAGGGTAATTAACTTCTGGGAAGAACATTACAATGGTGCCATGTCCTTTCTGTCACACCTTAGGTGTGGAAAAAAAAACAATGCAAAAATTAAGAGTCAGCTATATTGATAAATTTTTAGATGTGTGATGTGGGAGGTATGTCAGGTTATGCCTTCTAAAGTGAGAGACACCACACAAAACAAGGTATGTCACTTGGTGAGCCTCTTTGGGTTTTGGTGGCAATGTATTTGGGTGTGTTTCTCTGGTATTTTTACTAGATAAAAATAACCGATGAGATTGTCAGGTTTTGTGTGGATCCCAAAGCAAGAAAATTGTACTCAATCTGTGGTGAACAGTAAAGATTTGTATCCTATTCATGCAAAGTCTGATGCAGGTCTTGTGGTCCTTGTCCCTCTTGTAGCTATCTCATCTAGCAAAATGTGGCCTTAGGATCATCGTTCCAGGGGTAGAGAACATCAGTTCATAGCTTCCTTAGTCCAAGGGTGACGTACATCTCTTCTGCTCACAGTTCATTGGACAGAACTATGGCCCCAACTTCATTGCACTGGAGGTTGCAAAAGGTAAGAAATATTTTGAGTACTTGGTGAGTATGAATTTTCTTCACTATAACCTATCTACCCTTCCAATATAGGCCCCTAGTTGGTGGAAATTTTTCCTGATTCTTCTTGTTATCACCAGTGACTGGCAAGGACCTTGCCCATAATAGGGTCTCAGAAAGTATTTGGTGAATAACAGCTATTCAGTGAATGAATAAATAATGAAGCAAGTTACATAAAGTACATTTTTAAAACACTTGGAAACGAATTTTATTATAAGGAAAGAGTTATACTTCTCACATTTAGAAAACTACTTATTGATACTTTTGTAAACAATCTCTTAAAAGATTCAAACTTCATTAAAGTAAACATCGTTTCATGATGTGTACCCAGGGCCTGGTTTGGGGTTCACACCCATGGCTAGGAAGTGATCAATTCCACTTAAGAACTTTGGACCCCAAGATTCAAGCCAGCTTTCCTGAGCATGCTCATCTCACACATATTCTTGTACTTCCCGGCTGGAGAAGAGGATGCATTCGCTGCATAGGGAGGACAAGAAAGCCTGCTTTTGACCTCTCTAATCTTTGCCTGTATATATCTTTTTTCTGTTATTTCTGCCCTGTATCCATCTTTTGCAGTAATAAATCTTAGCCATGACTAAAACTACGTTGGGTCACGTTAGACCTTCCAGTGAATCCCCAATCTAGCGGGAATGGCTGAGAAAACTAACACCTCAGAAAAATCCCTTCTTCCTCCTTTAAAATCAGTATGTCTCCCAAGAATAATTACCGTCTTGACTTCTAACAGCATAGAGTAGTTCTGCTCGTTTGTGAACAATATATATTTGGAATCATGCAGTCTGGGCTCTTTTCTTTTTTTTTTTTCGTTACGTGGGCGTCTCCCGTTGCGGAGCACAGGCTCCGGACGCGCAGGCTCAGCGGCCATGGCTCACGCGCAGCCGCTTGGTGGCATGTGGGATCTTCCCGGACCGGGGCACGAACCTGTGTCCCCTGCATCGGCAGGCGGACTCTCAACTACTGCGCCACCAGGGAAGCCCTGTGCTCTTTTATACCTAACTTTTTCACTCAAAATTTTTTGTGTGAGTCATATATGTTATGTGTGTAGTTGTAGTTTATTCATTTTCATAGCTGAATTATTTTCATTGACTATATTACAATTTATGTTTTATGCCTCTGTAGATGAACAACAGGGTTATTCTAAGTTTTAGATTATTATCAGTGTTGTTGCTGTGTATATTTTGATGTCTTTTGGTGAACATGTGTATACTATTCACATTAATTCTATTTTTAGCTTTCTGAGGAACTTCTGTACTGTTTTCCATAGTGGCTGCACCAGCTTACATTCTCACCAACAATGTAAGAGTGTTCCCTTTTCTTTTTGTGGGTTTTGTTTTTGTATACTTAACACTTTTTAAACTCTGGGTCAGATATTTTGTAGAACATTCCTCAATTTGTTTTCGTATGGTGTTTTCTCACGATTAGCCTGGGGTTATGTACTTTATGCAAGATCACAAATATGTTGTGTCCTTTTTAGTCATATCTTATTAGGGGCAGAAGAAAAACACAGTAGCAAATTACTGCTAAATTTGTAAAATGTTTAGGAGCCCAGTGTCTGAGGCACATCAGGATATGCCTTCTACAGTGAGAGACACCACACAGAACAAGGCGCATCACTCAGTGAGCCTCTTTGGGTTTTGGTGGCAATGTGTTTCTCTGGTATGTTTACTAGATAACAATAACCCATAAGATTGTCAGGTTTTTTTGTGTGGATCCCAAGGCAAGAAAAGGATCTGCACACAGGCTGTGCTGGACAGTAAAGATTGGTATCCTTTTCCTGCAAGGTCTGATGCAGGAATGGTGACCTTGTCCCTCTTGTAGCTATGCCGTCTAGAAAAATGTGGCCCTAAGGTCACCGTTCCAGTTCATAACTGCCTTAGCCCAGGAGTGACATACATCACTTCTGCTTACAGTTTGCAGTACAGAACTAGTCATGTGGCCCCAACATCATGTACTGGAGGTTAAGAAAGGTAAGAAAGCATTTGGGTACTTGGTGAGTATGAATTTTCTTTGCCATAATCCATATTATCCATTCCAATATGGACACTTAGTTGGTGACAATACTTTCTGATTCTTCTTGTCAAGTGAGTGGCACGGTCCTTGCACACGGTAGGGACTCAGAAAGCATTTGGTGAATAACAGCTACTGGCTAATTCAGTGAATGAATAAATAAATGAAGCAAGATATACAAAGTGTATTTCTAAATTATTTGGAAACTAATTTTATTATAAGCCAAGATTTTACCTTTCACATTAAAAACTACTTATTGATGCTTTTCTAAACAATTTCCTAAAAGAGTCAACTTTTTATTGAAGAAGACAACGCTGTCTGTGCCCATCATGTAAAATACAGAATAATAATTTTTTCTACCAGTTTGTTTTACTCTGAGAAATGTTTCCTACTCTGCCTCCTTTTCTAAAAGTGTCCACATGACCTTCAGCCATTGTAAAATCAAAGCACCTTTATTATATAAAATTTTAAACATATATCAAAGAATATAGGAGGGAATAAAAATTGGTTAGCTCTTCACCACTCTCTTTAAAACTGTTGTCTTTTTTTATATGTGATGGTGTTTGTACATGTGTGTGTTTTTTTGTGTGAATGTATGTAAATATTTATTAAGCAAAAATGCATCAGGCATATCTTAAGCAGCATCACAGATCCTCTAGGCCTTGACCATTTCTGAGGCCCTTAACCACCTTTTCTGCCCTGGCTACCACTTGCGTAACAATTTAAGGACCTGTCAGCTCCATGCAGGCATGCCCGGCAGCCTTCCCTCCTGTCCAAACTGGATGCCCTGGCCTCCCACTCTCGGCTTCCTTCATGCTTTTGAGGTGTGAGAGGTCACGGGCCCAGTTGGTGCCCCCACATACAGAACCTGGAATTGTTAAGGAGCTCATGCATCATGGGGAAACCTTTCACCAATGAGATGCAGAAGCTGAGGCTAAAATCTTCTCCTCGTTTCTTAAGACAGATTGTCTGGGGATACAGCTGTTCACACATCCTCTCAAGAGAAAGTTTTATATCAAGCAACTAGTACATTTGTTACCACGTGGAAGCCAGCTTCGAAATTCATCTTTGAACTTATTGAAGCTTCTTTCTCTACCTCCTTCCCTTTTCCCTCACTCCTGCTCCCTGGGATGGCACTTTCTGAAAAACAGCACACAAGCTTTTCTCAAGCTCAAGGTTCTGGGATTCACAGGTACAGCAGACACTCTGGATGCTTTGCCAATTATTTTCCCTTCAGCCCTCCCCACACAGTTCACCCTGGCCTGACTCCAACTGCCAGCATCTGCTTCTCTTCTCCTGAGGGTTTTTATTTTGTTTTGTTTTGTTTTTTAACCAAGAGCCTACTTTGCATATGTTCATGGTAATGTAGAAGTGCCAGAGAATTAATGGCCCTTGGGAACAGCCCTCAAACAATGACTGACAGAAGCAGTTGTTTAACCTTGATTTCTTACACCTTCCACGGAATTACTGAGTCATGATGCCTTCCGCTTGGGCTCCAGAGTTCCCAGTGGAATTGAGTTGGGTTGTCCATGGTGGTAACTTGCATGATGGTACAGTCTTTAGTGGTTTTCCCTTTTCTGTCCCACTCCCCCTCTCCTCACAAGTGTGCCCTGTGGTCCTCTCTCAAATAAGTTACTAGAAGTTGAATTCTTGACTCGAGTCTGCTCCTGTGGGAACCCAAACCAAAATATCAGCCTAAGATATATTTTTTAATTAATTAATTAATTAATTAAACTTGGGGGAGCCAAGTTCAGGACAGTAGTCCACGGGAGACCACCAAGCTCCACATAATATCATACCGTGAAAATCTCCTAGAGATCTCCATCTCAACGCCAAGATCCAGCCCCACTCAACGACCAGATTTACAAGATTTACAAATTTACAAGATAGGCATCATGAGACATAAGGCTCTTGTGTATTTCTGTGGTTTAGAAGGGTGGTTGGCACATTTAGCATTGTGGTAAGTCAGTAGAGATAACTGTGAATTCAACTCCACACTAATGAGGACCCGTACTATCTGCACGGCAGCTTTCCTGCATTTCTGTTTACTTGAAACTTTAGTGACACACATGGCCTAGATTTCTTCCCTTTTATGAATTGCCTAAGTTTTGTGCCATCACTATATCTTACAGAATACCTGCAGGTAGTTCATTTAAGCAAGCTGGAATAGAGGTCCACAAACAGTGTTTCCTGCTGTTTTTGATCCACTTAATTACTAGATCACCCATCATGTCACCCCGAAACTTTTCCAAAGAAACAGAGCCAAAATCAAGAAGGGAGATTTAATGGTTGCCAGCATGTAACTGCATTTGGGGGCCAATGAATTCATCTTCAGGCTGCAAAGGCAAGTGGGTCTTACCTTCTCTTAGTTTCATAGAGGGCAGATTCTTTAGACATGCTAGGAGTACAGAGAATGCAAGCAGAGAATTCTAGCTGCTAATTTATAAATCTCTATCTTATATTCTGTCCTATTGGTTGTCCTGAACTACGTAAAATCTAATTGGACAATTTTCCATCTGATATTCTCTCCAAAACTTATGTGCCTTTTAATCTTCTCATTTTGAAGCCTAATGAGTGGGATTGGGCTCATACTTATCAGCTGGTATTCTTTAGGTCTACAAAGCCATCACCAGGGTGAAAAATCACAGGTAAACAGTTCCAGTTAGGAGAATGAGTAACTTTCTTCTAAAAGAACCAAAAACAGTACCTAGGGGCAGGACAGGAACAAAGATGCAGACGTAGAGAATGGACTTGAGGACACAGGGAGGGAGAAGGGTAAGCTGGGACGAAGTGAGAGAGTGGCATGGACTTATATATACTACCAAAAGTAAAATAGATAGCTAGTGCGAAGCAGCCACACAGAACAGGAAGATCAGCTCGGTGTTTTATGACTGAAGAAGGGTGAGAGGGAGACACAAGAGGGAGGAGATATGGGAATATATGTATATGTATAGCTGATTCACTTTGTTATAAAGCAGAAACTAACACACCATTGTAAAGCAATTATACTCCAATAAAGATGTTTAAAAAACAAAAACAAAACAAAAAACAGTAGCCTGTGTTACATTTGCTTTTGACTAGTTCTTGCTTTCAGTACCTAAGCCAGGGATGCCTTCTGATAAACAACAACAAAAAACAGTATTTTTAAAAAATCTGAAAAACCAAGATGTAGTCTGTCTAGCACGCTAAAAGCTTTGGAAATGACCAAAACACAAGCACAAAGTAGATTATTATAATTACTTCTTCTCTTGCATTTTTATAAACATGACCTAATGAGCCTATTAGAAGGGATGCGTTTGAAAAGACAGTTTGAGTAATGCAGATGACATGTAATGAAATCACAAGGTCAGATTACGTTTGCCTTTGTTTTGGTATCGTCTGTCTCTCTCAGTTTTACTACCGACTCCTTGGGGGGGGGGGGCTCCACCTTCCTTTTTTCACTGGTAAAATTCTACTCTCCAACTCCAAAGTTACCCAACTCCATGTTACCTAAGCCAATCAAATCTTCTTGATTGTCTTCTTGATTGTCTTCTTGAATTAGGGTTTTCTCTGGGTATATGCCCAGTAGTGGGATTGCTGTATCATATGGTAATTCAATTTTTAGTTTTTTAACGAACCCTTTTGGATTATGTTTTCTGCATGGTATATATCAAGTAGTGGGATTGTTGGGTCACATGGTAGTTCTACTTTTAGTTTTCTAAGGAACCTCCATACTGTTCTCCACAGTGGCTGTATCAATTTACATTCCGACCAACAATGCAAGTGGGTTCTCTTTTCTCCACACCCGCTCCAGCATTTGTTGTTTGTAGATTTTCTGAAGAGGCCCATTCTAACTGGTGTGAGGTGATACCTCATTGTAGTTTTGATTTGCATTTCTCTAATAATTAGTGATGTTGGGCAGCTTTTCATGTGCTTCTTGGCCATCTGTATGTCTTCTTTGAAGAAATGTCTATTTAGCTGTTCTGCCCATTTTTGGATTGGGTTGTTTTTTTAATATTGAGCTGCATGAGCTGTTTATATAGTTTGGAGATTAATCCTTTGTATGTTGATTTGTTTGCAAATATTTTCTCCCATCTGAGGGTTGTCTTTTCATCTTGTTTATGGTTTCCCTTGCTGTGCAAAAGCTTTTAAGTTTCATTAGGTCCCATTTGTTTATTTATGTTTTTATTTCCATTACTCTAGAAGGTTGATCAAAAAGGATTTGCTGTGATTTATATCAAAGAGTGTTCTTCCTATGTTTTCTTCTGAGAGTTTTTTTTTTTGTTCTTTTGTTTTTGTTTTTGTTCTTTTGCAGTACGCGGGCCTCTCACTGTTGTGGCCTCTCCCGTTGTGAAGCACAGGCTCCGGACGTGCAGGCTCAGCGTCCATGGCTCACGGGCCCAGCCGCTCTGCGGCATGTGGGATCTTCCCAGACGGGGGCACGAACCCGTGTCCCCTGCATTGGCAGGCGGACTCTCAACCACTGCGCCACCAGGGAAGCCCCCTTGGGAAGCCCCCTCTGAGAGTTTTATAGTGTCTGGTCTTACATTTAGGTCTCTAATCCATTTTGAGTTTATTTTTGTGTATGGTGTTAAGGAGTGTTCTAATTTCATTCTTTTACATATAGCTGTCCAGTTTTCTCAGCACCACTTATTGAAGAGGCTGTCTTTTCTCCATTGTATATCCTTGCCTCCTTTATCATAGATTAGTTGACCATAGGTGTGTGGGTTTATCTCTGTGCTTTATATCTTGTTCCATTGATCTATGTTTCTGTTTTTGTGCCAGTACCATACTGTCTTGATTACTGTAAATTTGTAGTATAGTCTGAAGTCAGGGAGTCTGATTCCTCCAGCTCCGTTTTTTTCCCTCAAGACCGCTTTGGCTATTCGGGGTCTTTGGTGTCTCCATACAAATTTTAAGATTTTTTTCTAGTTCTGTAAAAAATGCCATTGGTAATTTGATAAGGATTGCATTGAATTTCTAGATTCCTTTGAGTAGTATAGTCATTTTCACAATATTGATTCTTCCAATCCAAGAGCATGGTATATCTCTCCATCTGTTGGTATCATCTTTAATTTCTTTCATCAGTGTCATACTTTTCTACATAGAGGTTTTTTTTTCTCCTTAGGTAGGTTTATTCCTAGGTATTTTATTCTTTTTGTTGCAATGGTAAATGGGAGTGTTTCCTTAATTTCTCTTTCAGATTTTTCATCATTAGTGTATAGAAATGCAAGAGATTTCTGTGCATTAATTTTGTATCCTGCAGCTTAACCAAATTCATTGATTAGCTCTAGTAGTTTTCTGGTGGCATCTTTAGCATTCTCTATGTATAGTATCATGTCATCTGCAAACAGTGGCAGTTTTAATTCTTTTCCAATTTGTATTCCTCTTATTTCTGTTTCTTCTCTGATTGCCATGGGTAGGACTTCCAAAACTATGTTGAATGATAGTGGTGAGAGTGGACATTCATGTATTGTTCCTGATTTTAGAGGAAATGCTTTCAGTTTTTCACCATTAAGAATGATGTTTGCTGTTTGTTTGTCGTATATGGCTTTTATTTTGTTGAGGTAGGTTCCCTCTATGCCCACTTTCTTGAGCGTTTTTATCATAAATGGGTGTTGAATTTCGTCAAAAGTGTTTTCTGCATCTATTGAGATGCAATATGATTTTTCTACATTTTGAGACAATTCACACTCATTATTCCTTACATTTTTTTCTCATTATCTTGTTAGAATTTAGAAGACTATGTTTGAACTTGAAAGCCATACAAAAAGAATGAGGTTCCCATTGTTTTTAATGTACCCTAAATATTCCAGGGAGAATCAGCCAGGGTGAAGAATATTTTATAAAAATAACCCCAAGTCAGTTTGTTCTCTCTCACCTCTGCCCCCACCTGTCTGGTGGGATCTTGGTTTCCTCTCAAGTGTTCTTGAAATCTCTGGCTCAGGTCTCACACGTGATCTCAGGCCCCCCACCAAATCTGCCTTTAGCCCTTTCCTCTCATGCTCTGATCTGGTGTGGTGATTGCCTCAAAGCCCTGCCTTCCTCCCCAGGAGCTATTGCTGCCTCAGTGGTACCAATCCCCATCCAAAGCCACTGACACTAACTCAGTGTGTGCTGTCACCACAGAAACTGCTGCTCCTCATGTCCTCTTAATGACTCAAGGAGACAACAAACAAAAAAATTTGCACTTACTCACTTTTTATTGCAGCTCTCCCTCCCATTATTCAGAAATGAGTCTACGGAGGTTCTGGAACAATCCCAGGAATGACTTCTCTTCTCGGGAGCAGAAGATCTCCACTGCTCACAGCCTGAGCCCTGCCCTTGAACAACACTACCCCTCTTTCCCCTAGGTCATAGCACACTTCAGATGCCCAGGCAGCCCAAATCCCATGGCAAAGGCATCTTGGGACAATTCTCATGCTGGCTGCCACTAATAAAATCCAATAATTTAAAAAATCAAGCAGATCATTTTATTTGAAGTGGGAAGCACCTTACAAAGAAGGCTATGTAGTTCCTATTTCCAGAAGATCCTTACAGTTTGCTAACAGGCTCCCAAACTACTCCATAGGTTACACCAGACATGGGTCCTGAAGTCACTTGTGGGTTTGAATCATACCTCTGACATTTGATTAGCTGTATGACATGGGCAAGATGCTTAAGTTCTATGAAATATGATTTATTCATCTTTAAAAATAAGGATAAAAATAACTTTAAGAGTCAATTTCCTTATTTAAAAAAATTGAAGTATAGTTGATCTACAATGTTTTGTTAGTTTCAAGTATACAGCAAAGGTTCAGTTACACACACACACACACACACACACACACACACACACACATATTTGTTTGTGTTTCAGATTCTTTCCCTTTTAGGTTATTACAAAATATTGAATATAGTTCTCTGTGCTATATATTTTATATGTTAATCTCAAACTCTTAATTTATCCATACGCCCCTTTCCCCCTTGGTAAACATGTTTGTTTTCTAGGTCTGTGGGTCCATTTCTGTTTTGTAAATAAGTTCCTTTGTATCTTTTTTTTTTTTTTTTTTAGATTCCACCTATAAGTGATAGCATAAGGCATTTGTCTTTCTTTGTCTGGCTTACTTCACTTACTCCCTTACTATGATAATCTCTGGGTGTACCCATGTTGCTGGAAATAGCATTATTTCATTTTTTTAATGGCTGAGTAATATTCCACCATATATACATATATCTCACATCTTGTTTATCCATTCCTCTGTCGATGGACATTTAGGTTGCTTCCATGTCTTGGTTATTGTAAATTGTGCTGCAATGAACATAGGAGTGCGTGTATCTTTTAGAATTATGTTTTTTTCAAGATATATGTCCAGGAGTGGGGTTGAAGGATCATATGGTAGGTCTGCTTTTGGTTTTTTATGGAACCTTCATACTGTTCTCCATAGTGGCTGTACAAATTTACATTCCCACAAACAGTGTAGGAGGGTTCCTTTTTCTTCACATCCTCTCCAACACTTATTATTTTTTATGAGCTGCTTATGAGCATGTATTGGTATTTATAAGGTTTTTAATAGAGAATGTGGCCCATAGTGAACATTATAATGCCAATAGCAATCTGTACTCATCATGGCCCTTTGGTCTTGAAATAACTTGAAAGAAGGCAAAGATTATTTTCCTTACAGTAACAAGGGAGAGTTTTAATATTTTTGTGAATTCAAAGGAAAGACAAAATGAGATACCTCAGGCCTGCCTCAAAGTGTAAAATTTTGTCCTGTAATTAACATTCAAAAATAAGAATATTAATATTTATAACAAGAAATCTCTCTTCCTTGCGCAAAGGATGACCGAAGGGAAACATCACTAGTTGAGGTGGGACAGATTAGCTAATTTCTGCCTCTTTTCTCTGGAAGGTGCTCTTAGGGTTGCGAGATGTAGCAAAGAAAAATACAGGACACCAAGTGACGTTTACATTTCAATTAAACAACAAATAATTTGTTAATGTAAGTAGTCCCCAAATGTTGCACGGGCGTCCTGTATTTTGTGTGCCAATCTTAACCCTTCTACCTCTTCTCTTGAGATCCTGGCAACATAGGGCTTTCTGCCCTGGACATTTTTTCAGACATCTTGGTAATGTGATTGTCTCCCATGTCTGTGTCAGAAGATCAGCAGTTGCCCTGAATTACAGAGTTCACACATCAAGACAAGAAAGCAAAATCTCCTAATACTAAAGTCTGGAGTGTGGGTTATAACAGGCTGCTCTGTTTAATCAGTGAGGAGATGCTGGATAGAGGGTTTCTGCCTGGCTCAGACCTTGAGCATTATCCTAATCCATCGCCCTTAAATATGCAGCTCAGGATATACCTGCCTTTGTTGCTGAAGCTAACCCCCCAAAATATGTGACAAATAATTGTGGTTATTGATATTTGTCCCCATATCACTGGATTTGGTGATCACCTGGAACCATCTGCTCTAGCTCCACTGTGTGAGGAGTCTTGAAGGAAATGCCTGTCAATAACAGCTGGGGCTTTGGGGAATAGGATTGATGGCAATTTGTTGACAATATTTATTTGAGAAGCTGCATTACTCTGTGATAATTACAGAACCATGAGTAAATCACACTTCTTCCCCTCCTTTGTATTAGTAATTAGAGCCACAAGGACATGTAGAAATTGCAATGGTAATTTTTAATGATCTCTCTAGGAAACTCCTTTTCTCAGGCAGCTGGAATGTGTTTGGGGACTCGGCAGGCTCAGTGATGGCAGCTGCTCCTCATTTTTCCAGAATGAACACAATAGTCTGGAACTTCCTTAGGGCCTTTTAGTGGCCACCTGCCTTCCTTCCCTTAGTAACAGTCCCTCCTGACTTAGTGGGGAAGCTGGAATTATTAATAAAAATTCATTGAAGTTTGCAAAATCAATAATAAAACTTGACATTTGTAGGGATTCTTAAAAGATTCCTTCATGCCTTTTATCCCTTTGTTCTTTCATAGCAATCGCTGTAATCCCCATTTCACAGATGAACAAGTACTAGGGCTTCCTAAAGGTAGTTAAATTTCTAGGATTAGAATCCAGGTCACCTGACCATTGACGAGGGCACATTCTATCTGACTTCCTTTTATGGTTACCTTTTAGGAGAGGAAAGTTTATTTCATTAGCACTTGAAGAAAAAATTCATGGTCCCAGAAGAAGATACCATTCCCATTTGGCACAAAATTTCATTTAAAGCACCATGGAACTCAGAAAATATTACAAATTGTCCACCTCTCCCTAATCAGTTATTAAACAATTACCAGTATACCATTGCTAACCCTACAAGACACGGCTTCTCTCCTCTGTCAGTTTATATAGTCAATATTTTCTAAAATAACTGTTTTCTCTACTACACCTACATTGTCTAGCACGGAAGCACTAGGCATGTGTGTTTACTGAGCACTTGAAGTGTGGCTAGTTTTATTTAAATATTTTTATTTATTTATTTGGCTGTGCTGGGTCTTAGTTGCCACACGCAGGATCTTCATTGCTGTGTGCAGGATATTTAGTTGCAGCGTGCGGGATCTTTAGTTGTGGCATGCGGTACTTTTTAGTTGTGGCATGTGAGCACTTAGCTGTGGCATGCAGGATCTAGTTCCATGACCAGGGATCGAACCCAGGCCCCTTGCATTGGGAGCATGGAGTCTTAACCCTTGGACCACCAGGGAAGTCTCGAAGTGTGACTAGTTTGAAGTGAGGTGTCCTGTAAGTATAAAATATACACTAGATTTTCAAGATTTAATATGAAAAAATATATGATATCTCATTAATAATTTTAAAACTATTGACTACATGTTGAAATGATAATATCTTAGATATGTTGTTTTAATAGAATATATTATCAACCCTTTATTTTTCGCTTCTGCTACCGTGGTTACTAGAAAATGTAACAGGACATGCATGACTCAAAATATACATCTGCTGAGCAGCATTGCCAGACTGTAAGCTCCTTGAGGATGGAAGCCATGATTCCTCGTAAATAATAGTGTCTGCTATACAGCAGGAGCTTAATAAATATATGTTGATTGAATGTCTGGAAGAAGGTAAGCAAAGAGAATAGCTCTATAGGATGATCGAGTGGGATCTTATCATCTATAGACCTGCACAACCGTTAGAGCTGGAAGGGATGAGAAGTCATATACATAGACCCAGTTCTCTGCTAGGGACAGAACACCCTCTTGGGATTCCTGATGGAGGGAGCCCGTATCTTTAGGAAAATGGTGACTGAGAACCTAGTGCCTCAGGAGGGCTGTCTGCCCCTTGTGGGGCCTTTATTTGCTCCAAGAATCCCCGCTGCATAGGCTTGGGCACACAGACACCCACAAGTTCCAGCAACTGCCTCTTTGGTGAGAGTGACTCCAGGTTCTAATTCTCTCCCTCTTCCTTGTTGGCTCCACTGTTGGCCTCTTTCTGGGGCCTTTGTCAAGCTCTGGTTGATTTGTTGATGTATTTGCACGTCTTCTGGGATTCTGAATGAATACCTTCCCAGGCAGCACTGCCTCTTTAATTTCTCCCTCAGCTTCACACATCCCAGCTTTCAAACAAAGGAAAGGCTCAGCTTCACCCTCAAATGACTTTTGTGGGTAAAGACCACTGACTTAGGGCACCATCCAGATCTCGTGCTGCTTGGACAGGGGAACTAGGACAGTAGCAGTTCCATTGCTGGAGGAGTTTTTCCAGGGGAGAGCTTCCCTCTAAGGGAACTGACTCTGTCTCCTAGAAATTTCCACCCATTAGTCTATCTTTCTCTTCCTCCTCTTCCTCCACCTCTTCATCATTTAATAAAAATAGCTAATAGTTATAGAAAAATTCCATAAGCCATTGGCTCTGCTAAGTGTTTTACACCCCTTATCTTTAATTCTCACAATTGCCCTATGAGACAAGTAGTATTTTTTTTTTTGGCTGATTTACAATGTTGTGTTAATTTCTGCTGTACAGCAAAGTGATTCAGTTATGTGTGTGTGTGTGTATATATATATATATATATATATATAT
>NW_006778424.1:76454-92786 GCF_000442215.2 Lipotes vexillifer | reverse complement strand
ATAGTGCTATACAGTAGGACCTTGTTGTTCAGGTAGTATTATTAATTCCATCTATACTGATGAAAGAACTAAACCTTAGAGAAGTTAAATAACCTGCCAAAGGTCATCCATAAAGATTGGCAGGACTGAAATTTGACTCAAGTTTAGTCAAATTCCAAAGCCTAAACTACTAAGCACATTGCTATGGTGTTTTGCAAGTAGTTAATTCTACATTCTGAGTTTCACATTTTCTTCCTGCTTTCCTTCACAAATCTCTTCCTGCTTTCATAGGGTAGTTTTTCAAGGGTTTGAAGGAAGCAGTCACCTCAACCATGGCCTAATTCAATTTTTTTCAGACTGATCACTTTTACTTTCTTCTACTTTTCCTCCTCTGTTTTTGGCTGTTGAACTAGTCCTTAGCCAGGTGTTGCTCATGCTTACATTTTAGAATTAGAAGAAGGATATATGATAAAATAGCAACATACAACTGTTAAAAAAAGAATTTTTAATATACTCATCTTGAATTTCACAGCAACCTTGAGGAGTAGCCTTAATGTTTTCAGATATTGCGACAATTGCAGACAAGAAATAGTGACTTATCCAAGGTTGTACGTATGATGGATAAAATAATTAGAACTTTAAACCTAGACCGTCCTGCAAAGTCCATCTTTTCCCAACTTTAAGTGCACTAATACATGATGTTGGGGTCTTTATATTTATTGGCACATTAGCCCTGGGGGGCTTGGTTTCATGAGTTTTTGTACCAGAGCTCCTTGGAAAGTCTGACATAACTTTGACAGCCAGATTCACTCTTTCAGAAATATTACAAAAAGATTGCCATTTATTTATTAAGATGCAAAATTTTGAGAGAGTAACTTCAGCTTTCTAAAAAGCCTTAACTTTCGTTGAGAAACTTACTTGGATAGCTGAGAAGAGAGACAAGAGACTGAAGGAAACTATTACAAACACTTTGGAGAACCAAAACTCACAGCCCTGTGGACCCCGGTAGAGCATTTAGTAAAGTCCCTGGCATGTAGTAAGCCTTCAGTAAGTGTTAATTTCAATGAGAGCTCACATAGCCTTACAAAGGTGGAATAGAGCAGACTAACCTTTTTCTGTGTGCAGAGCAATCAGAGCCTGAAAAACTGAGGTCACTTCTGAATGATTAAGAATATCGAATATTTAATGACAAAGCTGAGGCCAGAGCTCAGATTTATGTATCTGGGCCAGCCCTGGCTTTGGTCACCACCTCATACCCCAGCAGAGTCCTTTAGAACTGGGGCCCCAACCCCCAGGATTCGGACCAGTACCGGTCCAGGGCCTGTTAGGAACCGGGCAGCATCACAGGAGGTGATCAGTGGGCGAGCAAGCAAAGCTTCATCTGCTGCTCCCCAGCATTCCCCATTGCCCGCATTACTGCCTAAACCGTCCCCTTTCCTCCCGTCTGTTGAAAAATTGTCTTCCACGAAACTGGTCCCCTTTTTTCTTTCCTTCCTCCTTTCTTTATTTCCTTTTTCCTTCTTTCTTTCTTTCTTTCTTTTAATATTCAAGACTCCGTTTTACAATTCTTTTCCATCATGGTTTACTACAGGATATTGAACACTGTTATAAAATAGAACCTTGATGTTCATCCATTGTGTATATAATAGTTTGCATCTGCTATTCCCAAACTCCCAATCCATCCCTCTCCCACCCCCTCCCCTTTTGCAACCAAAAGTCTGTTCTCTATGTCTGTGAGTCTATGTTTCATAGGTAAGTTCATTTGTGTCATACTTTAGATTCCATATATAAGTGATATCATACGGTATTTTTCTGACTTACTTCTCTTAGTATGATCATCTCTAGGCCCATGGCATGTTGCTGCAAATGGCATTATTTATTTTTTCTTTTAGACTAATATTCCATTGTATATTTGTACCACATCTTCTTTATCCATTCATCTGTTGGTGGACATTTAGGCTGCTTCCTTGACCTGGCTATTGTAAATAGTGCTGCTATGAATATAAGGGTGCATGTACATATCCGAATTATAGTTTATCCAGATATATGCCCAGGAGTGGGATTCCTGGATCATATGGTAGCTCTATTTTTAGTTTTTTGAGGGAAATACACACTGTTCTCCATAGTGGTTGCACAAATTTACATTCCCACCAAGAGTGGAGGAGGGTTCCCTTTTCTCCACACTCTCTAGGCAAGGACTGTTTCTAGCTTACAGTTATATGTCCCATGCTTCTTAGTACAGGGTCAGGTATATCATAGACACCCATCATATATTTACTGCTTTTATTGATGAATTGTTAAATTCACCAAAAATGTTGTTTTGGGAGCTTTTTTCAGAATAAGAGTTCCTTGAAGATAAGGATCATGACATTCATCTCTGTAGTCTCTTTACCTAGCATAAAGCCTAGCACATAGTAGGCACTCATTAAATGTTTGTTGAATGACTACTGAACCTTGCCACAACCCCAGGCTTTGCAGCCCTTCTGTGCTTACAGCTGTGGCTGGCTGGTTCTTCCTGCAACCTCAGCTTCTCCCTCAGGCTTTGAGACTTCGAATCACATTATGAAGACTTGTGTCTGACCCTCTGAGTTGGAGGCTGCCCTGCTTCCTCAGTCTGGTTGGTGCTGGGACCTGTCTTGGGTTTGTCAGGCTCCCTCTGCCTCCATCATCCTCTACATGATTAAAGTTAATGGCCCTCCTGGCTTTCTGAGCCCAGTCTCCCTTTGGAGTGCTTTGTCTTGGATTATGCCTTCCTTTGATTTACATGCTGTGGTGTCTTGGTGTAGACTGATTTCTGGCCCATAACCATGCTTACATGTCTTGAGATTTCCTGTTCCACTACCAGACTAGATTTCCTCCAAAGTCCTCCTCACTTTAGTTGTTTGGTTTGTGCAGTGGCAGGGCACACCTCCAGGGGGCAACATTCATTCACCCTAGCTATAAACAGTTATTTTGACAACATTCCAGCAGATGGCAGTAAAGCATTTTGAGCAAAGAAGTGCCTTTTTTCTAGTTTGCACAAGGCCTTCAAACCAGGATCTGGGCTGTCAGTGGGTTCTGTCGGCACATCTAGCAGGAGCTTCTAAGTTGTGGTTTCCTGTCTGTCTCCTCTTCCTCTTATACTGGTAATTAATTGTACTTGGCCAGGTATAAAGAAGATGTAAATAAATAGGAAAACCCTAAAATGCTTGGAGAATGACACATATTTCCTTAGGACATGTGTCACAGGCTAGCACAACATGGACCCTGCCTAGCCCTGCCTTGATCCTGGCACTCTTGTCTCATTCCCTCACTTCCTATAATTCATCTGTAGACAACAGGTGTTCTATCACAAGTCTGATTAAGAGTCCTTATATGGAACATCAGTATAGGTACCAATGGAACATGGCCCTGGAGATATTGTAACAGTCTATGCAGAACTGTTTTTAAGAGAAGGCTTTTTAAAACCATCAGTAGGAAAGAATGCCATTTGCAGCAACATGGATGGACCTAGAGATTATCATACTAAGAAAGACAAATATTGTATGATACCTCTTACATGTGGAAATATAATGATAAAAATGAACTTATATATAAAACAGAAATAGACTTACAGACATAGAAAACAAACATAATTACCAAAGGGGAAAGGGGGGGTAGGGATAAATTAGTTTGGGATTAACACACACACACACACACACACACACACACACACACACACACACACACTACTATATATAAAATAGGTAACAAGGAAGGACCTACTGTATAGCACAGGGAACTCTACTCAATATTTTGTTATAACCTATAATGGAAAAAAATCTGAAAAAGAATATAGATAGATGATAGATAGATACACACATACATGTAACTGAATCCCTTCACTGTACACCTGAAACTAACACAACATTGAAAATCACCTATACTTCAATTTAAAAAAATAAATAAAACCATCAAAAGGAAAATACAAAGAAACGAAAGGGAACTATTTAATTGTTCCAACAGAAGGAAGGTGTCCAAATGCTTGTGATGCTAATTTTCCTTTTAGGCCCAATCCTCGGGACTGTGGAGTCACATTTAACTGTGAGAGATCCATAAAGCTGTGAGCATCTCTCTGTGTGAGTCCATCAGGAGGAACTCAGCCCTCCGATTATTGACTCGCATGATGCAATTCAGAGTGCATTCTGGAAGGAGAATCTAGCCCCTGCAAGGGTAGACTCCATGCCTCCACCCAGTGGCCTCCAGGGAATAGAACATATCACAACATGAAGCATGTGGTCAGTTCTGTCCTGTTTCAGGAGCCAACTTCATCCCTGTGAATTCCCTTGTCCCCAACTCCCCTGGAAATGTATTCCTTTTTAGGAGAGCAGAACCAGTTATTATCTGGTTTTGTTCTTCTAGGATTGATTATTTCTTAGTGGTTTGTGGGCCAATCTGATATTAGTGACAAAAGGTCAACACCCACTGCTTGGGAAACTGCCCACTGACCTGACATAGTGGAGATTTTCTCAGATTTCTTTCTAGAAGCTATGTAACAGATATGGCTAAGATTAAAGATGTTTCATTGTGAAACATCCCTGATGGTAATAAAGAGAATTGGATGGGCAGAAAATAAAACTGAGATCTAACTTTTGTCTTGTCTCAAGTAGATATTTAGCTTCAGGAAATTCATCCTTTCTGAATACTGCTTCTCTCACATTAAATGAAAATTTGAAAGAGAAGTTTCCAGAATTCTCTGACTTTGTGTATTGTAAATGAGGCAGGCATTTCCAGTGGAAATACTGAATCATTAAGAGCAAGAATGGCAAGTGCCTGGCACGGCTGCTACATTGCCCTAAATCAATTGCACTATCCTTTCCTCTTGAGCCAGAATGTGGTCTCAGAATCTCTCACAACACAGTGCCCAGGAGACCACTATAAATTAACTGAAGTTGGCTTTCAAGATAGAATCTTCCTGCCATCCCAGACTGTGAGAGTTCAAGGTTCTGCCTCTCTCATCACGCTGGAATTTCCATTTCCCTAACAGCTCCTAAAGCTGGTTAGTTGCTCGTGACAACAAGGGTTTAGCTGACTCACCAAGATAAACTCACATTCCCTATCTTTGGCATACATCAAGGAAAGAATGTCTGAATGTGAAAATAAATGAAATGAACAGCAACAGTAATGACAGAAGCTATATATATCAATATAAGTGAATAACATTTGATTTGTGCTATATTAAGTAGGAGCAATAGAGAACTAAAAATAAAAGATTCTCAATCTTGTTTGGCAAAGTATCCTCACATCTCCAAATAGGGGGAAAATCCCTTTGGCTGATGATATTTAACAATTCTGTGTTGCTGACTTGAACACTGAAGGCTTTTTCTTTGCCTTAGTATAAACTAATGGACAGTAGAGCCTATTGTGTATGTTCTCCAGGGACAAGAACCACCACATCCAAGGCCTTACATCCTCTGTTCTTTAATGTTAATCCCTTGCATCTCATTTAGATGCAATATTGTACAGCTGGAACAGAATTTATATCATGATATCAGTTTTTACTAGTGGTTCTCAGACTTTATGTTTAACAGAATTTCATAGGGAGTTTGCACACAACGTAATTTCTTGGGCCCCATCTCCAGAGTCTGGCTTAACAGGTCTGAGGAATATGGTTTTTATCAAGTCCCAGATAGTTCTTCGGTCACAGTTTGCTAAAAAGTTGTCTATTTTATAGTGAAGGAGTACTTTCCTGAGTTTAAAACCAGATATCGATGTTTCCCATTTTTCATGTCAATGAGCCACATAGTACCATCATTTAAGTCTGCAGTGCCCAGTTTGCATCATATCTTGAAGAATAAATTCCAGAAGCTATATGGAGAACAGAGTAGTTCTTGAATATGAAAACCCTGAATGACAAAAATACTCATATATCCATGTGGTAATATTGTACTTTTAGTATCTACTGATGGAAAACATATGCAATAATAAGAAGATGCTATGAGCTCATTAACATTTTTAACGGCATTTATATTTCATCACCTGCATCTATACACATCCAATGGCATGTTTTATGGACTAGAATAAAAAATCTTAAAATTTGTATGGAGACACAAAAGACCCCAAACATCCAAAGTGGTCTTCAGGGAAAAAAAATGGAGCTGGAGGAATCAGGCTCCGTGACTTCAGACTATACTACAAAGCTACAGTAATCAAAACAATATGGTACTGGCACAAAAATTGAAACATAGATCAATGGAACAAGATAGAAAACCCAGAGATAAACCCACACCCTTATGGTCAACTAATCTATGACAAAAGAAGCAAGGAGATACAATGAAGGAAAGACAGCCTCTTCAATAATGGTGCTGGGAAAATTGGACAGGTACATGTAAAAGAATAAAATTAGAACACTCCGTAACACCATACACAAAAATAAACTCAAAAGGGATTAGAGACCTAAATGTAAGACTGGACACTATAAAACTCTTAGAGGAAAACATAGGAAGAACACCCTTTGACACAAATCACAGCAAGATTTTTCTTGATCCACCTCGTAGAGTAATGGAAATAAAAACAAAAATAAACAAATGGGACCTAATGAAACTTCAAAGCTTTTGCACAGCAAAGGAAACAATAAACAAGATGAAAAGACGGCACTCAGAAGAAGAGAAAATATATGTAAAGGAATCAACGGACGAAGGTTTAATCTCTAACATATATAAACAGCTCATGCAGCTCAATACTAAAAAAACAAACAACCCAATCCAAAAATGGGCAGAAGACCTAAATAGAGATCTCTCCAAAGAAGACATACAGATGACCAGGAAGCACATGAAAATCTGCTCAAAATTACTGATTATTAGATAAATTCAAAAAAAACTACAATGAGGTATCACCTCATACCAGTTAGAATGGGCATCCTCAGAAAATCTACAAACAGCAAATGCTGGAGAGGGTGTGGATAAAAGGGAACCCTCTTGCATTGTTGGTGAGAATGTAAATTGATACAGCCACTATGGAGAACAGTATGGAGGCTCTTTAAAAAACTAAAAATAGAACTATCATACGACCTAGCAATCCCACTACTGGGCATATACCCAGAGAAAACTATAATTCAAGAAGACACATGCACCCCAATGTTCATTGAAGTACTATTTATAATAGTCAGGTCATGGAAGCAACCTACATGCCCATCGACAGATGAATGGATAAAGAAGATGTGGTACATATATACAATGGAATATTAGCCATAAAAAGGAACAAAATTGTGTCATTTATTGAGACGTGGATGGATCTAGAGACTGTCATACAGAGTGAATTAAGTCAGAAAGAGAAAAATATCATATATTAACGCATATATGTGGAACCTAGAAAAATAGTACAGATGAACCGGTTTGCGGGGCAGAAATTGAAACACAGATGTAGAGCACAAATGTATTCACACCAAAGGGGAAAAGCCAGGGGTCGTGGTGGTGGTGGTGGTGTGATGAATCGCGCGATTGGGATTGACATGTATACACTGATATATATAAAACTGATGACTAATAAGAACCTGCTGTATATATATATATATATATATATATATATATATATATATATATAAAAAGAACCAAAACAGCAAAGACAATTTTGAAGAAGTTGTGGTAGTGATAAGGTTTGGAGACTTATTTATGCAATAACAAGACTTTAAAAATAACACTAGTATAATGTTGTCATGGGAGTGTACAAGTACTGTATTTCAATGTAACAGTTCAGAGCGCTCAAGAAATGACCCACATATAATAAGAACTTGATGTTATTATAAATTGCCATTATACTGATTAATCAGTATATTGTGCTAGATAATTTAGTATGAATAAAGTCAACTTAGTTCTATATCTGGGACTCTTCTTGGAGTTTCAGACTCATAATGTATCCCAAACTGAGCTGATTGTAACGTCAAACTATTCCTTTTGTATTCTGTGTATCACTAACAAAGAAATTTGAGAACCAGTATTTATTCTTCTGCCTCTTTAATTTATTTCACACATCCAAGCAATAAAATATTTTTTAGAGTTTATCTTCTGAAAAAAAATCAGTTGCATATATGTGTGAACGATATGGTTTATTTTTTATTTTATTGAAGTAGAGTTGCTTTATTGTTTTGTGATAATTTCTTCTGTACAGCAACGTGATTCAGTTATACATATATATATATATACATATATATACTTTTTCATATTATTTTCCATTATGGTTTATCACAGGATATTGAATATAGTTCCCTGTGCTATACAGTAGGACCTTGTTGTTTATCCATTCTGTATATAGTAGTTTGCATTTGCTAATCTCAAACTCACAGTCCATCTCTCCCCACTCCCTTCTCCCTTGGTAACCACGAGTCTGTTCTCTATGGCTGTGAAGCTGTCTCTTTTGAAAACATGTTCATTTGTGTTATACTTTAGCTTCCACATATAAGTGATATCATATGGTATTTGTCTTTTTCTGTCTGCCTTCACTTTGTATGATCATCCCTAGCTTTGTCCATATTTCTGCAAAGGGCATTATTTCATTTTTTTATGGCTGAGTAATAGTCCACCATATATATATATATATATATATATATATATATATACACACACACACACACACACACACACACACACACACCCCAGATCTTCTTTATCCATTTCATCTGTAGATGGTTATTTAAGTTGCTTCCATGTCTTGGCTACTGTGAGTAGTGCTCCTATGAAAAGTGGGGTGCATGAAGATACTGTTTATTTAATCTACATACAACAGATGAGGAAACACTGTGAAAGAATTCCCTCAGCTACCCCATATGTCCCTCATTCTGTGTTCCTTGACACAGAAGCTTGAGTAATTTGGGATATGGAAAAGACCGGGGTACTTGAGTTTGAACTCCACAAAGGACACACACTGCCTTAGTTATGTAGAGACTTTATCCATAGATCTTGGTTTATTCTTCTGTAAAATAATCATAGTTAACATATTCCTAATGGGTTTAATGTAAAGATTGAACTATGTAATGTATGTACACTTCTTGGCCTGAAATGGACAATTAACATTGGTTTTCTTTCTCCCTTCATAAGAATTAATGAAGTGACTCTTTAGGATATAGCCACAGGAGAATCTGAGGCTTTATGCTTTTCCCTTAGATTCAGCTTGAATGACCCAGAAGCTGTCTTTCTCTACAGGAAATTGTTTAAGGGACATTCCACTTGGTGCTATACTGATGCTGTATTGTCCTGTGCTTAGTTTGTGCGTGTCAGTTGACCACAAGTCTATAAAACACAGTAATCCTGGGAAAATAAGGAGCAGAACTGAAGTGGGCTCTTGTAAGTTATGCGTATCTGACACTATTGTTCTTCATTAAAAAGATTCTCACCACTCGAGGAACGTTACAGAACAAACAACTACCCCATCTCCTTTCATTTGGAGAGGAACACAGAAGCATCACCCATAATTAGTGTGTTTTTGTCTTAATGTTCTCAAGTCAAGCCTACAGATGGATCCAAGTTAATTACATCCACGTGGAACCTCTTTTTCTGCCCCTCCTCAGGAGATGACAGGAAGAAGCTTGTGTTTCTCTCTTCCTCTGTAACTATTCTACAATTTGACACTAAAAACACTCAGGTTTAATTTGAATATCTATGGTCTAAAATTACCAGTGTTCACATTCCCTTGCATTTTCCTGACAAATTAATTGCCAATACAATTTTCTACAGCGCGGGTGTGTGGAGGGTGATTGGGTTGCTCGTTCAGTTTATGGAGGTAATTATGGGTACCCTTGGCCAGGAAAGAGCAGAGATGATACTAAGGGTCCAATGTTGAGGGTAACAGCACCTGCTCCTTTGCCTGCTCCATAAATCCATGGGAAACACATGTAATGTGTAGGATTTAGTACCTTTGGTACATGTAATTCAATCTATTCAACATGTAATTATCTGTAGCTGCCATGAGCTCTCTGAAATTACACCCTGTGTCACCAATACCTGGTTCTTAGGTCTTTGCTCTATTTTCTCAGCATTCAAAGTCCTTAAAACTTCAGGTTAAAGGTGTAAACAGTGAAACCGTCTAAAGCACAGGGTATATAAGGCTAAAAAGAAATTCTTCATTTTGCCTGGGTGTGAGGGAAGGAGCACTTTTGTTGACATATTTATAAGTAACTGGTCTCCCCTGAAAGACATGGGAAAACATTCTGTTGGGAAAAAGCATCTGACCTTTTAAGAACTAACCTCTGGTCTTCCATGGTGGCACAGTGGTTGAAAGCCCGCCTGGCGATGCAGGAGACACGGGTTCGTGTTCCAGTCCGGGAAGATCCCACATGCTGCGGAGCGGCTGGCCCCGTGAGCCATGGCCGCTGAGCCTGCACGTCCAGAGCCTGTGCTCCGCAACGGGAGAGGCCACAACAGTGAGAGCCCCGCGTACCACAAAAAAAAAAAAAAAAGGAGATAATCTCTGCTCATTTCAAAGCCTGCGTTGAAAAACCATTTCCCTGAAAGATACACTTTTGGAAGAGATGCATACGTTCCTTTTTCAGCCTAAGTCTCTCACAGTAGTTGTAATTCTTTTGTGTCAGAGGGATTTCCTGCTGGAGTTTTAATTTTTATCGTGCCTCATTGTAAAAACAAAAAAGAACAAACAGAGAGATTTTAAAAGCCAATAAAAATATCAAACTCGGGTGAGGAAGGCGTGGAGATAGTGAATACCAGAATAAATAGAAACCTTCAAGCATCTTCCTTACATTTTTTTCAAGTGTTTCAAATACTGGTACTTTTATAGATTTCATCTCAAAGATATTTTTAGAAATAAAGTGTTATAACATTACTCTGTGACAAGAAAAAACAACCCAAAAGCAGAGAAGTGTATACATATGACTTCATTAACTCTAGTTCTAGAGTTTTCCCTGTGATATCAGTTACTTTCAAAAATATTAAAGATATAATGAAGATGAGATAACACTTCTGGCATTTTAGTTCCTGGAATAATGGGATTGGAGCAAAAGGAGTGAGTTTCTTTGTTCGCCAAGGCTAATGAACAAGAGTTTCAGAAGAACGCAGGGGTTGTAAATGCCTAACCTGGAGCCCATCTATCTCCTGCGTCAGGTTGATCTCAGGCCACCTTAGACTCTGTGACCAAAGGTTCTGTGTTTATAGAGTCACTGAAGCAAGTTACTTACTTTCTTTGAGCTTAGTTTCTCTGTGAAATGCATGTAATATCAGCTTTACTGGGTAAAATTTAGGTTAATGGAGGTCACCTCTCTGAGACTTCTAGGACAGTCAGTGTTGATTTTCTTATCCTGTTGAGTACACTCCTGGGCTGTCCTTAGCATGCTCGGCCCTGATAATTTCATGCAGTGATAGTGAAATGTGAGAACTAGGGCCAGACTTGGGATGGACATCTCGGAGGATGAAAGGGGACACTAGCGCTGGGAGAAAGGAAGATTCACCTGAACACTGCAGCACTGCTTCCTGCATGCCACTCAATCTCCTCTGTTTTCTACATTTTCTACAAATACTACAGTTGACCTTGAGCAATGCAGGGTGCCAATCCCCGAACAGTTGAAAGTCTGCATATAACTTTACAGTCGGCGTTCAGTAAACATGGTTCCACACCCACAAATCCAACCAGCCAAGGACTGTACACTGTATTTACTGAAAAGAATCCTTGTATAAGTGAAGCCGTGTAGTTCAAACCCGTGCTGTTCAAGGGTCAACTGTGGTTGTATCATTTGTGATATATTGTGATTTACAATAAATATATATTTAGGTTTTGTCCATTCCTTTCACGGAACTCCTAAAACCCTTGCAATTTTTTCTGTGAGGAGGGCAATAAATGTGTCTTTTATTATGCTAATTGAAGTAGCATTTGGAAGACGTCTGAAGAGGGGGACTTGTTGCCTTGGGAACCAACCCTGTATTAGAGGGTTTAAACTTTCAGTTCCTGTCCCTCCCCAACCTCCAGAAGGCAGGAGGGCTGGAGACTGAGTTCAGTCACCAATGGCCAAGGATTTGATCAATCATGACTATGTAATGAAGCCCCTGTAAAAACTCAAGAGGGGGTGTGGAGAGCTTCCAGGTTGGTGAACCAGAACTCATCCACGTGCTGCTGTGCTGGGCCCCAAACTCCATGGGCCTAAAACTCCTTTGTTCAGGATCTTGCCCAATGTATCTCTTCCTGTGGCTGTTGTTTGGTGTCTTTTAACATACTTTGTAATAAGCTGGCAATCTAGTGAGTAAACTAGTTTCCCAAGTACTATGAGCTGCTCTAGCAATTAACCAAACCCAAGGAGGGGGTCATGGGAACCTCTGATTTGTAAGCAGTCAGAAGCACAGGTAACAACCTGGACTTGAGATTGGCATCAGAAGTGGGGGCAGTCTTGTGGGACTTAGACCTTACCTGTGATATCTGATGCATCTATGGGTACATGGTTCCAGTATTGAGTTGGATTGTAGGACACCCAGCCAGTGTTGGAGAACTGCTTGGTGAGGGGGGAAAAGAATCCACATATTGGAACTGGTGTTAGAATCATATTATTAGGGGGTGGAGTCAAGATGGTGGTGTGGGAAGACTCAGAGTTCGTGTCTCCCCACAACTAGGGTGCCTGCTGGACGCTGGTAGGGGACCTCAATGCCCAAGGAGACAAGAGGAACCCCCAAGTGATGGGGTAGGACATGGGGGTACTGAGGGAGGTGGAGAAGTGGAGGCCAGAAAGGACCTGAGGGGTGGTTGGGAGGGGTTCCCATGCTTGGAGGGACCTCGGGGGCTCTGATCAAGGGAAAAGCGAGCATGCCTAGTGTTTCCCCTGCCTAATCAGCTTGGGAAGCTTGCCCCGCTCTAAGACCAGGTCCTACGCCCTCAGGGTCCCCCTCTGGGCTGTGTGGGTCCTAGGGGCATAGGAGGGACGTTGGGGGAGAACAGGAGAGGCAGGAAGGAGGGTCCCTCCAGGACCAGAGGAGCAGGAGAGGAGCAGAGAGCATTTTCCCAACTCACTTGGGCCCAGAAAGCCTGCTGAGCTCCCAGGCCGGGTCCCCCACCCTCCGAGACCAGAGGCATGCCCAGGCCCTTCCTGTTATGTTGAGCCTAAGCACCGTCCCCAACCCCCCCAGGGGTTTTTCCAGCCCTAAGCATAGGCCCCACTCACAGCCTAAGCCCGGCCTCTGCCTAAACCCCGCCCCCACAGCCAAGGCCTTTACCACCTTTTTTTTTTTTCCCCACTTCTTTTTAGTAATTGTGGTTCTGTTTTACTTTCTGGTTGTTATTTCATCTATATTTTTATTTTTATATTCTTTCTAACATATCTCTTAGTTTCCTAGTCTAATCTTAATTTTTAATCTTTGTAAATGTTCTCCTTTCTTTTCTTTTCTTTTTTTTTTGCCAACCTGCATGGCTTGTGGGATTATTGTTCACAAGCCGGGGGTCAGGCTGAAGCTCCTGTGGTGGGAGCTCTGAGTCTGAACCACTGGACTAACAGAGAACCTCAGACCCCTGGGAATATTCATCAGAGTGAGGTCTCCCAGAGGTAGACAGAGCTCTACCCCACAGCCTACAAATTCCAGTGCTGGAAGCCTCAGGCCAAACAACCATTAAGACAGGAACACAATCCCATTCATCAAAAAAAAATAAAAAAGGGATGGCAAAAAAATATGGCACAGACGAAGGAGCAAGGCCAAAAACCTATAAATGAAGAGGAAACAGGAAATCTACCTGAAAAAGAATTCAGAGTAATGATAGTAAATATGATCCAGACTCTTGGAAATAGAATGGAGACATGGATTGAGAAAATACAAGAAATGCTTAGCAAAGATCTAGAAGCCCTAAAGAAAAATCAGAGATAACAACACAATACCTGAAATGAAAAATACACTAGAAGGAATCAATAACAGAATAACTGACACAGAAGAACAAATAAGTGAGCTGGAAGACAGAATCATGGAAATAACTGCTGAGGAGCAGAATAAAGAAAAAGAATGAAAAGAATTGAAAACAGTCTCACAGACCTCTGGGACACTAAATGCCCCAACATTTGAATTATGGAGTTCCAGAAGAAGAAGAGGTAAAAAAAAAAGGTCTGAGAAAATATTTGAAGAGTTTATAGTGGAAAACTTCCATATTATGGGAAAGGTAGTAGTCACCCAAGTCTAGGAAGAGCAGAGAGTCCTAAACAAGATAAACCCAAGGAGAAACATACAAAGACATATATTAATAAAACTATGAAAAATTAAATACAAAGAAAAAATAAATAAAAGCAGCAAGGGAAAAGCAAAAATTAACATACAAAGGAATCTCCATAAGGTTATCAGCTGATTTTTTAGCAGAAACTCTGCAGGCCAGAAGGGAGTGGCAGGATATACTTAGGTGATGAAAGAGAAAAACCTACAACTAAGATTACTCTACCAATCAAGTATCTCATTCAGATTTGATGGAGAAATTAAAAACTTTACAGACAAGCAAAAGTGAAGAGAATTCAGCACCACAAAACCAGCTTTAAGGAGCGTTTTTTTTGCGGTACGCCGGACTCTCACTGTTGTGGCCTCTCCCGTTGCGGAGCACAGGCTCTGGACGCACAGGCTCAGCGGCCATGGCTCATAGGCCCAGCCGCTCCGCGGCATGTGGGATCTTCCTGGACCGGGGCACGAACCCGTGTTCCCTGCATCGGCAGGCGGACTCCGAACCACTGCACCACCAGGGAAGCCCAAGGAGTAACATCTTCGAAAGGGGAAAAGAGAAAGTGGGATTGGGCAAAGAGAGTTTAGATTGTGATGCTGAATTGGCAAAGTGTCTGCTAGCCCAATGGGGAGTTTGGGGTGTGGTGGAAATTGTCCACTAGAGAAGTCCTGCATTGGTTGGAAATGGCTAGTTCTTATACCACGTGTCTTGCTTAGTGGGGACTAACCCCAGGATAGCAAGACCTCCACTACCATTGCTTTAGTGAGTCATTGGCTGGGGACTGTCCCCACAATAGTATGCCCTTGGCTTGAAAGTGTAGGTAGCCCATGAGAGTGCTTACAGCTGGAAGGTGTCAGCCAATCATAATCCTTCTAGATGGGCCGTGAGTACTATCTTGAAGGAGGATCTGAGTAGTGCTTCTCTGTGTCTGACACAAGTAACTTATCTTTCTCTAATAAAAAAAAATTCTTCCAAGTGGTGTTGCAAAATCAAGATGTTCTCTGCTGTTTATTTTATCATCAGATTCTTGGTTGCAAGTGTTTAAGAGCAACTTGAACTTGCATAGGTGCAAAGAGGAGTTTATTTTTCATGTCATCAAACCATGGCAAAGCCAGAAATGCCTGAAACCAGAAACTCAGATGCTCCCAAGGTGGTCACTGATTCTTTTCTCAAATTTTCTTAATATAGTGGATTTGTCTTTGAAAGTGCTAGAAAATATATCTGCCTGGCATTCTCCATTCTCATTCCTATCAACAAAGAGGAAGGGTCTATTCCTCTTGGTTCTAGTTTTAAAAATCTCAAGAAAGGGGACTTCCCTGTGGTCCACTGGGTAAGACTCCGTGTTCCCAGTGCAGGGGGCCCAGGTTTGATCCCTGGTCAGGGAACTAGATCCCGCATGCATGCCGCAACTGAGAGTCTGCATGCCGCAACTGAGAGTCTGCATGCCGCAACTGAGAGTCTGCATGCCACAACTAAGAGCCCACACGCGGCAACTAAGAAGTTTGCATGCCACAACTGAGAAGTCTGCATGCCACAGCTAAAGATTCCATATGCCACAACTAAGACCTGACACAGCCAAAATAAATAAATAAACAAACAAATAAATAAATAATTTTTTGAAATCTCAAGGAAGTATTCTATGGGGCCTACTGGGGTTGTGTGCCTATTTCTGGATCAACCAGTGATGCCAAGGAGGCAAGGTAGAAAGCTGGCAACTACCTGATCCAAAGGAGCACATCCTAGAAGTAGGAATGGTGTTGGGAAGGTGATGCAAATAGTTGCCTACATTAACCCCTCCACACACTTTTCCCTAGTCCCAGCTTCATTTTCTAATTATTTCCAACAGACAGTCAGCTTAAAGGTGGACGAATGCTCAGTGTTAATCAGGCTCTTTGAACAGCTTTTAGGCCGCTTGAGGCTTCATAACTTGAGATCAGTGCTTCTCAGCCTGTTTTAGTTGGTGTCCCCTTGGAAAGAAAGTAGAATGTCAAAACCTCATTCTTCCAGCCAGGAGAGATACAGACACTCTTACCTCATCCACTGCTTTGAGAAACTCCACATCTTAGATTTGTTCAGTTTTGTTTTTCTGTAGTTTTTGTATCAGGAGCACTTCAAAACTCAGTGGCTTCAAATGTAGTTTTTGTATCAGGAGCACCTCAAAACTCAGTGGCTTCAAGTAACCGCATTTATTTTTGCTCACAGGTCTATGGGCTGGTTGGTGTT
>NW_006778424.1:69888-76375 GCF_000442215.2 Lipotes vexillifer | reverse complement strand
AGCAGGACTCACACATGCATCTGTGTTCACCTATGGGGTGGGTGGCCACTTTGATCAAGAATGGGTTTGCTCACATGTCTGGGTGGTGGCTGGTTATGAGCTGGTCTAGGTTGGCCTCATCTGAGACAGCTGAGCCCTGCTCCTCTGGGTGGGCTCTTGTCCTCCAGCAGGGTAGCCCAGGCTCGTTCATATGGTGGTGACAGCATTCCAAGAATGGAAAGAAATGTGCAAAGCCTCTTGATCTGGACCTGGAACTGGAAAAACATCAAAACAGTCCAGATTCAAGGAGTGAGAAAATAAACTCCACTTCCTGATGGAAGGATCTTCAAAGCCACGTTGCAAAAGATGCAGATGCAGGGAAACATGAAGAATTATGGCTAATTTTGCAAGAAACGTACCACAGGAATTAAAAAAAAGACAACTAAACACACCTTATATTTTTTCCAAAATATGCTCTTTTATTATAAAATTTTAAAATTACACTATACCTGCATTCTCCCTTTATTTATAGCTGCTTCACCTCCTACTACCCTCCGTCCCTTGACGCATCATCCACCTATACATCCCAGATGAGAAGGGCTCAGAAGTTGGAGAGATTTCAAGAGAGAAATCCTCCACTTGACTAAAAAAGCAACACAGATGCTGGATTTACTGTGAGTGGGAAGAGGACTCTTAGATATATCAATGAAATGGAAAAGGAGATGAAGTTATCTTTGCAAAATGAGGGGGTATGCCTGGATGACTCTTCACATGCTGCCAGAATGGCCCATATTGATTCCCTCTACCACTTTCCCTTTTCACAGATTCCCCCAAAATAGGGGGGTAGTCAGAGCAATGGGGTCTAAAAGGTACTCAAATTGTAAAACAAAATAGATTTGTGAAATAGAAGCATAGATTTGGAGACGGCAGAAGGGAAAACCAGCATTTATTAAGTTCTGATATGCTAGACTTTGAACTCTGCATCTGCTGATGTATTTCACCTTTCCCACAACCCGTGTACCAAGTAGTATCACCCCTATTTTGCAGATGAAATGGGGACTCAGCATTATTAAGAAATATGCCCAAGTCTCACAGTCACTGTTGTTTATTTACTGAAAGGTGAGGAATAGCATGGGGTTGGCAACAGAATTTTGCAGGCACTGGTCTGAGAGGAGTTGCCAAGCTCTGTGGTGATGATTGTGAGCTTTTGAAGACCTGCCCTGCATCACCTTCACCTTCGTATCCCATTGCTCAACACAGTTCCTAGAGGTATAATCATGTATTTTTCTGCAAATAATAACATGAGGGCTCTGTTGTGTAATGGTCAGAGCACAATTGAAGTGCTGGGGAACAGACATGAATGTGAGGCATGGTGAGGACCACGGGAAATAGAAATGAAAGCCAGAGCCAGGAGTCCACGGCTGCAGCAGGGAGCCAGGCCTAAGTGAGGAGGGAATCAACTGCAGTCCAGCTCTCTCCACCCAATGGAATTGGTCACTGAAACCCCCTGGAGTTGTTAGAACCAGTACCAAAGCTTCTCTCATGGCTCAAGAGAAGGAAACATCAGCTTTGCCACAGCTGAGGGGGAACAGTCAGTAATAATGGAAAAGAAAATATTCTGAGTGGAATGAAGTACAGGAAATCAAGACTAACTTTGGAATGCTACTGTTGGTCAGGAGGGAATACTGTGTTATCACAAACTGACAGACATCCGGCACTAATGTTACTGCAGCAGGGCATCCCTGCACTGGGAACACGGAGTCTTACCCAGTGGACCACAGGGAAGTCCCCTTTCTTGAAATTTTTTTAAAACTAGAACCAAGAGGAATAGACCCTTCCTCTTTGTTGATAGGAATGAGAACGGAGAATGCCAGGCAGATATATTTCACTTTCAGATTTTTCATCATTAGTGTGTAGGAATGCCAGAGATTTCTGTGCATTAATTTTGTATCTTTCTACTTTACCAAATCCATTGATTAGCTCTAGTAGTTTTCTGGTAGCATCTTTAGGATTCTCTATGTACAGTATCATGTCATCTGCAAACAGTGATACCTTACTTCTTCTTTTCCGATTTGGATTCCTTTTATTTCCTATTCTTCCCTGATTGCTGTGGCTAAAACTTCCAAAACTATGTTGAATAAGAGTGGTGAGAGTGGGCAACCTTGTCTTGTTCCTGACCTTAGTGGAAAGGGTTTCAGTTTTTCACCATTGAGGATGATGTTGGCTGTCGGCTTCTCATATATGTTCTTTATTATGTTGAGGAAAGTTCCCTCTATGCCTACTTTCTGCAGTGTTTTTATCATAAATGGGTGTTGAATTTTGTTGACAGCTTTCTCTGCATCAATTGAGATGATCATATGTGTTTTCTCCTTCAATTTGTTAATATGGCTTATTACATTGATAGATTTGTGTATATTGGAGAATACTTGCATTCCTGGAATAAACTCCACGATCATAGTATATGATCCTTTTAATTGCTGTTGGATTCTGTTTGCTAGTATTTTGCTGAGGATTTTTGTTCATCAGTGATATTGGCCTGTAGTTTTCTTTCTTTGTGACATCCTTGTCTGGTTTTGGTATCAGAGTGATGGCGGCCTCATAGAATGAGTTTGGGTGTTTTCCTCCCTCTGCTATATTTTGGAAGAGTTTGAGAAGGATAGGTATTAGCTCTTCTCTAAGTGTTTGATAGAATTCGCCTGTGAAGCCATCTGGCTTTTGTTTGTTGGAAGATTTTTAATCACAGTTTCAATTTCAGTCTGGCTAATGGTTTATCAATTTTGTTTATCTTCTCAACGAACCATCTTTGAGTTTCATTGATCTTTGCTGTTGTTTCCCTCATTTCTTCTTCATTTATTTCTGATCTGATTTTTATTATTTCTTTCCTTCTGCTAACTTTGGGGTTTTTTTGTTCTTCTTTCTCTCATTGGATGAGGTGAAATGTTAGCTTATTTATTGAAGATGTTTCCTGCTTCTTAAGGTGGGCTTTTATTGCTCTAAACTTCCCTCTTAGAACTGCTTTTGTTGCATCCCATATATTTTCGGTTGTTGTGTCTCCTTTGTCATTTGTTTCTAGGTATTTTTTATTTCCCCTTTGATTTCTTCAGTGACCACTGCGTTATTAAGTAGTATATTGTTTTGCCACCACGTGTTTGTATTTTTTACAGATATTTTCCTGTAATTGATATCTGGTCTTATAACGTTGTGGTCAGAAAAGGTACTTGATACAATTTCAATTTTCTTAAATTTACCGAGGCTTGATTTGTGATGCAAGATAGGATCTATCCTGGAGAATATTCCATGAGCACTTGAGAAAAATGTGTATTCTGTTGTTTTTGGATGGAGTGTCCTATAAATATCAATTAAGTCCATATTGTTCAGTGTATCATTTAAAGCTTGTGTTTCCTTATTTATTTAATTTGCCTTATGTATTGAGGTGCTCCTACAGTGCATAAATATTTACAATTTTTATATCTTCTTGTTGTGTCGATCCCTTGATCATTACGTAGTGTCCTTCTTTGTCTCTTCTAATAGCCTTTATTTTAAAGTCTATTTTGTCTGATATGAGAATTGCTACTCCAGGTTTCTTTTAGTTTCCTTTTGCATGGAATATCCTTTTCCATCCCCTTACTTTTAGTCTGTATGTGTCTCTAGGTCTGAAGTGGGTCTCTTGTAGACAGCATATATATGGGTCTTGTTTTTGTATCCATTCAGCCAATCTGAGATTCTTGCTGGGTAGAGTAATCTTGGTGGCAGGGTTTTCTCCTTCATCAGTTTCAATATGTCCTGCCACTCCCTTCTGGCTTGCAGAGTTTCTGCTGAGAGATCAGATGTTAACCTTATGGGGATTCCCTTGTGTGTTATTTGTTGTTTTTCCCTTGCTGCTTCTAATATGCTTTCTTTGTATTTAATTTTTGAGTTTGATTAATATGTTTTGGCCTATTTCTCCTTGGATTTATCCTGTATGGGACTCTCCGTGCTTCCGGGAGCTGATTAGCTATTTCTTTTCCCATATTAAGGAAGTTTTCATCTATAACCTCTTCAAATATTTTCTCAGTCCCTTTCTTTTTCTCTTCTTCTGGAACTGCTATAATTTGAATGTTGGTGCGTTTAATGTTGTCCCAGAGGTCTTTGAGACTGTCCTCAGTTCTTTTCATTCTTTTTTCTTTATTCTGCTCTGCAGTAGTTATTTTCACTATTTTATGTTCCAGGTCACTTATTCGTTCTTCTGCCTCAGTTATTCTACTATTGATCCCATGTAGAGTCTTTTTCATTTCATTTGTTGTGTTGTTCATCATTGTTTGTTTCATCTTTATTTCTTTTAGGTACTTGTTAAATGTTTCTTGCTTTTTGTCCATTTCCAAGATTTTGGATCATCTATACTATCATTATTCTGAATTCTTTTTCAGGTAGACTGCCTATTTCCTCTTCATTTGTTAGGTCTGGTGGGTTTTTATCTTGCTCCTTCATCTGCTGTGTGTTTTTCTGTCTTCTCATTTTGCTTATCTTACTGTGTTTGGGGTCTCCTTTTTGCAGGCTACAGTTTCGATGTTTCCGTTTTTTTTGATGTCTGCCTCCGGTGGCTAAGGTTTGTTCAGTGGTTTGTGTAGGCTTCCTGGTGGAGGGGACAAGTTCCTGTGTTCTGGTGGATGAGTCTGGATCTTGTCTCTCTAGTGAGCAGGTCCACGTCTGGTGGTGTGTTTCGGGGTGTCTGTGAACTTATTATGATTTTACGCAGCCTCTCTTCTAATGGGTGGTGTTGTGTTCCTGTTTTTCTAGTTTTTTGCCATAGCTTGTCCAGCACTGTAGCTTGCTGGTTGTTGACTGAAGCTGGGTGCTGGTGTTGAGACGGGGATCTCTGGGAGATTTTTTGCCATTTGATATTATGTGGAGCTGGGAGGTCTCTTTTTGACCAGTGTCCTGAAGTTGGCTCTCCCACCTCAGTGGCATAGCACTGACTCCTGGCTGCAGTACCAAGATCCTGTCAGCCACACGGCTCAGAATAAAAGGTAGAAAAATTAGAGAGAGAGAATTAGTAGAAGTAGGAAGAAAGAAAGAAAGAGAGAGAGAGAAAGGAGGGAAGGAAGGAAGAAAGAAGGAAAGAAGGAAAGAAAGGAGGGAGGGAGGGAAGGAAGGAGGAAGGAAAGAAGAAAGGAGGGAAGGAAGGAAAAAAGAATGAAAGAAGAAGATACAGTAAAATAAAATAAAGTATAATAAATTTATTAAATTAAACAATAATTATCTAGAAAAGAAAAAGAGACTTATAGACTCTTAGGACAAATGGTGGTAGCAAAGCTATACAGACAAAATCTTACACAGAAGCATACACATACACCCTCACAAAAAGAGGTAAAGGGGAAAAAATCTTAAATCTTGCTCTCAAAGCCCACCTCCTCAATTTGGGATGATTCATTGTCTAAAGGCGGGAAGGAAGGAAAGAAAGAATGAAAGAAGGTAAAGTATAATAAAGATATTAAAATTAAAATTAATTAAGAAAAAAATTTTAAAAAGAACGGACGGATAGAACCCTAGGAAAAATGGTGGAAGCAAAGTTATACAAACAAAATCTCACACAGAAGCATACACATACACACTCACAAAAAGAGGAAAAGTGGAAAAAAATCATAACTCGCTCTCGAAGTCCACCTCCTCAGTTTGGGATGATTCATTGTCTATTCATGTATTACACAGATGCAGGGTACATCAAGTTGATTGTGGAGCTTTAATCCGCTGCTTCTGAGGCCGCTGGGAGAGATTTCCCTTTCACTTTTTTGTTCTCACAGCTCACAGGGGCTCAGCTTTGGATTTGACCCCGTCTCTGCGTGTAGGTCGCTGGAGTGCGTCTGTTTTTTCTCAGACAGGACGGGATTAAAGGAGCCGCTGATACGGGGGCTCTGGCTCACTTAGGCCAGAGGAACGCGAAGTGCGGGGCGAGCCTGCAGCGGCAGAGGCCAGCGTGACGTTGTACCAGCCTGAGGCATGCTGTGCGTTCTCCCGGGGAAGTCGTCCCTAGATCCCAGGAACCTGGCAATGGCAGGCTGCACAGGCTCCCTGGAAGAGGGGTGTGGATAGTGACCTGTGCTCGCACACAGGCCCCTTGGTGGCGGCAGCCGCAGCCTTAGCGTCTCCCGCCCGTCTCTGGGGTCCACGCTTTTAGGCGCGGCTCGCGCCCGTCTCTGCAGTTTAAAGCCTTTAAAGCAGCGCTCTTAAACCCCTCTCCTCGAGCACCAGGAAACAAAGAGGGAAGAAAAAGTCTCTTGCCTCTTCGGCAGCTCCAGACCTTTTCCCGGACTACCTCCCCGCTAGCCATGGTGCACTAAACCCTTCAGGCTGTGTTCACACAGCCAACCCCAGTCCTTTCCCTGCGCTCCGACCAAAGCCTGAGCCTCAGCTCTCAGCCCCCACCAGTACCAGCGGGTGAGCAGACAAGCCTCTCAGGCTGGTGAGTGCTGGTCGGCACTGATCCTCTGTGCAGGAATCTGTCTGCTTTGCCCTCTGCACCCCTGTTGCT
>NW_006778424.1:62965-65758 GCF_000442215.2 Lipotes vexillifer | reverse complement strand
GAGGGAAGGAAGGAAAAAATACAGAAAGAAAGAAGATACAGTAAAATAAAATAAAGTATAATAAATTTATTAAATTAAACAATAATTATCTAGAAAAGAAAAAGAGACTTATAGACTCTTAGGACAAATGGTGGTAGCAAAGCTATACAGACAAAATCTTACACAGAAGCATACACATACACCCTCACAAAAAGAGGTAAAGGGGAAAAAATCTTAAATCTTGCTCTCAAAGCCCACCTCCTCAATTTGGGATGATTCATTGTCTAAAGGCGGGAAGGAAGGAAAGAAAGAATGAAAGAAGGTAAAGTATAATAAAGATATTAAAATTAAAATTAATTAAGAAAAAAATTTTAAAAAGAACGGACGGATAGAACCCTAGGAAAAATGGTGGAAGCAAAGTTATACAAACAAAATCTCACACAGAAGCATACACATACACACTCACAAAAAGAGGAAAAGTGGAAAAAAATCATAACTCGCTCTCGAAGTCCACCTCCTCAGTTTGGGATGATTCATTGTCTATTCATGTATTACACAGATGCAGGGTACATCAAGTTGATTGTGGAGCTTTAATCCGCTGCTTCTGAGGCCGCTGGGAGAGATTTCCCTTTCACTTTTTTGTTCTCACAGCTCACAGGGGCTCAGCTTTGGATTTGACCCCGTCTCTGCGTGTAGGTCGCTGGAGTGCGTCTGTTTTTTCTCAGACAGGACGGGATTAAAGGAGCCGCTGATACGGGGGCTCTGGCTCACTTAGGCCAGAGGAACGCGAAGTGCGGGGCGAGCCTGCAGCGGCAGAGGCCAGCGTGACGTTGTACCAGCCTGAGGCATGCTGTGCGTTCTCCCGGGGAAGTCGTCCCTAGATCCCAGGAACCTGGCAATGGCAGGCTGCACAGGCTCCCTGGAAGAGGGGTGTGGATAGTGACCTGTGCTCGCACACAGGCCCCTTGGTGGCGGCAGCCGCAGCCTTAGCGTCTCCCGCCCGTCTCTGGGGTCCACGCTTTTAGGCGCGGCTCGCGCCCGTCTCTGCAGTTTAAAGCCTTTAAAGCAGCGCTCTTAAACCCCTCTCCTCGAGCACCAGGAAACAAAGAGGGAAGAAAAAGTCTCTTGCCTCTTCGGCAGCTCCAGACCTTTTCCCGGACTACCTCCCCGCTAGCCATGGTGCACTAAACCCTTCAGGCTGTGTTCACACAGCCAACCCCAGTCCTTTCCCTGCGCTCCGACCAAAGCCTGAGCCTCAGCTCGCAGCCCTGCCCTCCCCGGCGGTTGAGCAGACAAGCCTCTCGGGCTGGTGAGTGCCGGTCGGCACCGATCCTCTGTGCGGGAATCTCCCCAATTTGCCCTCCGCACCCCTGTTGCTTTGCTCTCCTCCATGGCTCCGAAGCTCCCCACTCCGCCTCCCAGTCTCCGCCCACGAAGGGGCTTCCTAGTGTGTGGAAACCTTTCCTCCTTCACAGCTCCTTCCCACGGGTGCAGGCCCTGTCCCTATTCTTTTGTCTCCGTTTTTTCTTTTGCCCTACCCAGGTACGTGTGGTGTTTCTTGCCTTTTGGGAGGTCTGAGGTCTATCTGCCAGCATTCAGTAGTTGTTCTGTAGGAGTTGCTCCACGTGTAGATGTATTTCTGTTGTATCTGTGGGGAGGAAGGTGATCTCCGCGTCTTACTCTTCCGCCATCTTCCCCTCCACCCTATTTGAAGATTTTTAATCACAATTTCAATTTCAGTGCTTGTGATTGGTCTGTTCATATTTTCTATTTCTTCCTGATTCAGTCTTGGCAGGTTGTGCATTTCTAAGAATTTGCCCATTTCTTCCAGGTTGTCAAATTTATTGTTAGTAACATTAACGTGAGGATAGAGGGGAGCATGGGTTGTTAGGATTCTTGTGAAGATGTTGTGTGCAGAACAGAGCTCAGTAAATTTTCATAGGTTAATAGATTGAGTAACCCTGCAAGAGCCATGTCCACAGTTGGCTGCCTTTAAAATGCCGTTATGTTTTTCTACTTATGCCAAAATGATGATGTCTCAGTAAACGCCGGTCCCTGTGAGTCATCTCCCCAGAATTTCTTTATCATTCTTACTTGCCTTCATTATCTTCCCATTAAATAGCTCAGATGAACTGATGTGGCACATAGTCCCAATATCTCTTAGAAAGTTTCTCTTTTTAATTAGGAATATGTTCATCTGAAAATAAAGACCAGCTGAGAGAAGTTTAAACCAAGGATTTGTTTTTCTCACTTAATTAAAAGCACCAAGGCATTGGTACAGCTGCCCTGTCCCAGAGATGGGCCTGGGGATTCAGGCTGTGTCTCCACCCTTCCTGGGTCAGCCTTCATCCTCCTGCTTGTCACCTTCTGGTTGAAGATGGTGAGGCAGGTATGTCTCCAGGCCTCACGACTGAAGGTAAAGTGAATGGTGCAGGGGTGTCTTTTTAGCAAGGCTTAGCTATTTTATCCAGGGATGTTTGCCTATATTTCATTGGTCAGACACATGCAATAGGACTACTATTATCTACAAAGAAGGCTGGGAAATTACAAATTTTAGATGGCCACATTTTTACCCTGAACAAATCAGGTTAGTGAGGAGGAAGCATGTGTGTGAGTTGAGGGGGAAGATGTAAGGAGTGGGTGATGTAATGGGAGAATGGCCATTGGATAGATAATTAGCAGTGTCTATGCCAGTAATTCACCTGTCACATGGTTTTGGCGATAGGTTCTCTATTCTGGCTTACGCAAATCCTGGAGACTGCCCTGCTTTATTCTCATACAGACATGGGTAAGTCAGTGGGTAGGTTCAGCAGA
>NW_006778424.1:41276-62955 GCF_000442215.2 Lipotes vexillifer | reverse complement strand
TTCAGCAGAGGGTCCTGGAAGTAAGTTAAACTCTCTGGTTTGCTTCTATATGTATTAAAGAATAACAGAGTATGAGAGAGTCGCTCATTTTGTAGGAAGTTTTGGAGACAGTAATTGGGGTGCACACTACATCTGGCAAGTGAAAAAATCAATCCTCCTCTTGTTGCAGTGGGAAAAAATAAAGAGAAGCACTAGTCTAACTGCTGGGGGGCTTTAAAAATGGGAGTATAATTCCCCACCAGATAAAGGAACTTCCGCTGCACTGTTGGCTTGGACTTACCTTCTGTCTTAAGAGTATCATTCTCGAGTTTTTCTCACTGCAGCCTAACAGCTCACAAATAGACCACCCTTCTCACTGAACCAAGAAGCCAGAGTCACATTAGAGAAATGATGAAATCATTTGCATTTAAAGAGCTCCTTGCATTTCATAGCCTTTTCTGTATGCATCACTTTTAATTAGATTTTCACAGTCACTTGGTAGGAGTTGGGGGTATGGCAGTAGAAAAGAAAAAGACTCTCAATCACTCTCTTTGTAGATAAGCAGACTGAGGCTGAAAGAGAAGTTAGTTAAATCCACCTAACTGGTACTTGCCCAACTTCTGACCCTCACCCCACTGAACCAGGATCTCACTTATGGAACCAGCTCTTGCTTAATTTAAAAAGCCAAAAATGCTAGCTGACATTTTTGATGATTTGATGCTCACCTTCTGCTTTATTATCTTTTCTCCCTGAATCTCTATTTTTGACTCTGTACATCTTCCCAACTTGATTTCTGTACATCTTCAATTCTCTTCTTGATCTTCAACCTGGAACACAGTTGCTGGTTTGATGTGCCCTTAGTCTTTGTCTTAGTGAGTCAAGGCCTCTTTGGGCCACCCCATATGGGGTAGCAAACCATGCTGGGTCCTTTGTATCAACTTGCATCCTCATCTTTATACCGTCTTACAAGTCACAATGCAGTTGTGTGGAATAAAACCATAACCAGAATAATACTGCTCTTCAAACTTTTAATTATTATAACAAACACTAGCTTTTCAGACTGGCATTGCATAGTTTTTTTATTAAAGTTTTCTTTATTATTTATGGCTGCATTGGGTCTTCGTTGCTGTGCGAGGGCTTCTCATTGCAGTGGCTTCTCTTACTGTGGAGCATGGGCTCTAGGTGTGCGGGCTTCAGTAGTTGTGTCTCACGGGGTCTATAGCGCAGGCTCAGTAGTTGTGGCGCATGGGCTTAGTTGCTCCATGGCATGTGGGATCCTCCTGGACCTGGGCTCGAACCCGTGTCCCCTGCATTGGCAGGCGGATTCTCAACCACTGCACCACCAGGGAAGCCCCAGACTGGCATTGCATTTTACGTTCTGCTTATCACTGGCCCCCCTGCAGCACATCTCCCAATCCCAGATCAGGAAGTCTAATCATGCTCTTGCTTTTGCTTGGCAGTGGCCCAAACAGTTTTCTCCCATTTTCACATCCACCTTGTTCTCAGGATTTGCATGGATTCTGTTCCCTGTTTTCCATATCTTTCTTATCTGGAAAACCTGTGTAGCAATTTGAATTCTGTTCTCCCACCCTCCTCTGCCAGGGGCCTACCCAACCAGGGTTTTAGTAAATTCTTTCCAGCTACCTTGAACTTATTTTCTATCCCGGACCTCTATTTTCTTGTCACTGGCAACAATGTTCCTGGTGCTTCATATCTAATTTTCAATTTCCCCATCGTGCCTCTTCCAACAAAGTGCACTTACAGTGCAGTGGGAAACCTAGGAAGGAAAAAAGTTCTAGGTGACAGCAGGCATTTGCTCTGTCTTCATTCTTGATTACATATCTGCCTGCCAGCTGTCCCCACAATTTCCTTGCCAACTGCAGCTTCCTTAGCAGGGGGCCTTGTGCCCCATTTCTGGATGAAGTTACTGCTGGCATTTCTCCCTCAGTTATTCTCCAGCTGATAAAAATGGATTAAGAACTTGTGGCCAGCTTCCTTGGCCCAGAGCCAGGAAGAAGAAGGGTTGAATAAAAATTTGAAATTCTTTTCAGAATCTGGAAGTTAAAATCGTCTCAGAGTCCTCATCTTGGCTTGGAAGAGGAAAAGACAGCAGTTCTACATCTAATGGTTCATGTGAAGTGCAGCAAAGGAATTGGAGGCCAATAGAATGAGCACAACTAGATATTGGTGAACCTGTATATTGCAGCCTCTGTGCTAACCAACTAGTTGTGTGACTTGGAAGAAATCGGTTCACCCTTCTGAGGCTTATAAATCGACTACTTATCAGTATGTTTACAGCTTTAAAATGCTAACAAAGGAAGAGCGAAATGAGCTTATCTCCCTTTATGGCATTAGCTTATTCCTCTACGTTTCATGATCAAAATGTATATATCAATAGAAGTAGGAACCGGGGTCTGAGCTAGAGCCTATCCAGGATCTGCACTCTTTTTATGAAGAGTCTGCCCCACTCAACACCTTTTTCATTTTACACAGTAGGCCTGTGTCCTCCTTTGTTGTGAATCAGTCTGGCACAGGGCAGGGGTTCTCAAATTTGGGCATGCATCAAATTTACCCACAAACCTATTAAAATATAAGTTGTATGCCCCACTCCCAGAGTTGCTTTACAGAAGGTCTGGGATGAGGCTCCAAATTTGCATTTGTGACAAGTTCCCAGGTAATGCTGATACTGATGGTGTGAGGCTCACACTTCCAGAACTTGACGGTGCAGTGAGCCGAGGTTTTCCACGCAGATAGGGGTTCAAATGTTGACTCTGTCATTTACTGTTTGTGTGACTTTGGGCAAGTTATTTCATTTGTCTAAGCCTTGGTTTCCTCACCCATAAGTAGGACAAAAAATATTTTCTAGGTTGCTGTAAGAGTTAATTGTTCCTTTATACTAGTGTCTGGTATTTTTCCAAAATTCATTTCCTATTCCCGTGTTCTTTTTCCCCTCCATTTGAAATCTTCTAGGGAAATAATCAAATCATGGATTATTTTTGTAGTGACCATAATCTCACAAGAAGAATTAAGGGAAATAAACTTCTATTCTAAAAGCCTTCTGAAAGGACATAATTTTAGCGAGTTTAATAAAAAAAACTTTTTGAACACTCAAAGTATTTCACGGGAATCTTCCCATTTAAAAGTCTAATATTTTTCAGTTACAGCATATACGACCAATGCATTAGCCTTTTTTATCCATCCAGAGTTTTAAGAGAACCAGAACAAGAATAAAATCTTGAGGAAATAGGTAATTGTCATTCATTTTCATTTTCTCTTAACCTAAACATGTGGGACTTACATATCTGAGTGGAAGACTAAGAATGTTTGGTACTTATTAGATAAATTACCTGTTCTCTTACCCCAGTCATACAATGAGTCATAGTAGGGATGAGATAGCAGGGATATCTGGATTAGGCAAATACAGAAATCATTAGTAAAGAGAGTTGAATACTATTATAGATATAATAATAGGGGAAAGTGTTCAAATATTCCTTTAATCCAGAGTCACACACTCAAATATCTGAAGTTGTTCAGATATGAATCCTTGTTATGATTTGTTTCATTAGACCACCTTAACTTACATTTATTTAACTTAGATTCACTTTTATTATTTTTAAGATATTGAAGCCAGAGGGAGAGAAGCAACTCTAACACAGAAATAAGTTTTCTCTTAATCCCTTAAAAGGCATGGCTTTCTAGATTTTGTTTTGTTTTGTTTTGTTTTGTTTTTTTCTCTTCCAACTTATTTTAGACATGTGAAGACAAATTTGATCTTACATTTAACTTCTTTAATAAAAATAGCAGCACAAGTATGGTGATAAATGGAAACCATTGCTCAGTCTCAGGGTAAAGGAGACGAAAGGGAAGGGGAGGGATGGTGAGTAACTAAAACCTCATGCCCTACCTTTAGGGGCAGCTGCTACATGCCCAGAGTAGATCTCTGCCAGGTGAGAAGGTAGGTCCGGTGTTGTCATATTTTGATATTTTAAAAGAGATGTAGGAAATGGTTTTTATGTGAAAATGATTGATTTTTAATGTTAATAACAAATTAAGAAAAATACCATGCATGTTCTTACTGTTTATGAAACAGAATCTGCAGGCTGGCTCTGCTGCATGCTGCTAGGTATCACCCTCTGTTTAACCCACCTGACGGTCCTCTGAAAAGGCAAGTGATCCTCCAGGACCACCATAGTTCAGGAGGCTAGAAGCGGGCCTAGGCTGAGAGGATATGCGTTTCAGTCTTGGCGTTAGTAGCTAGACTTCCTGCAGCTACTCCCAGGCTGGGAAGTAATGTTGAAATATTTCCAATGAAAGGAAAACCATGTGGATGAAATGAATCGATGTCACCTTTTAACATCTTGAGCTCACACGATGTAACAAAGAGTCTTTTGTGACAGGGGATGACATGACATTCCTCCTTCCCTTTAACAAAGTTAAATAAAAACATTAATATATAATTACAACACTAAAAACAAAGTGGTACATAAAATTATTCAGGGGAGTCGACCTCCACCTGGTCCCACACTCTAAACTTAGCTACTCTGAATACTAATTGATTCATAGTAGATCCTTAATAGATCCTTACAAACTTCCTCTATGCCTTTCTCTGTTAACTATATAAATGCAAATATTTATTGCATATGTTAAATATAGGACTATGCTATATGTAATTGTCTGTCCCTTGTTTTGCTTTTCTCAGCTACAAATTGGCACTTTCCATTGGCACTTGCCATCTACCTCTACAAGGATTAAATCATGTGCTACTGCAGCTGCTGACTTTCAACACCCCCTGAAAGGAGTTCAGGGTGGAGAGCTGAAATGAGGTATTCTGTGCTCTGGGAAAAACTGGCAGAACAAGTCTTCAAATATATATTTTCAAGAACCAATTTTTTGAGGCCAATTCTTAGATCGCCTCATATCTAGAAAAGCACTAAAATCCTTCATGGTGACATCTGCTTCCCGTGACTAGCAGTAACCTGCACGATACTAGCAGAAACCTTCTGTAAAAAATATGTGCTTGTCTGCATGTATTCCCCCATCACCAAAATCACATATATACTGACCTTCCCCCCTGCCTCTGGAGCAGTTTCTCAGAGCTATCTGAAATGCTGGGCTGCGGTCCTCATTTTGCCCCCAAATAAAATTTAACTTGCAACTCTCACATTGTGCACTTTTAAAAAGTCGACAGTTATGGCGACCACTAATAAAGGGACCCAGAGTGGACTTCTGTCTTTATTCCAAACTCTGTGAGGAACTGGGGCTTTGGTACCAGCAGAGGCCCCTTGCACCATCCACCTCCTCGGAGAGTCCAGACGAATTTGGACAAGTCTCTCCTGGTTCTCAGATCTCCCATATTGGTTGATGATCCTGAGTTTTATTTCGTGGTGTAGCAGGTACCTGCCGCCTTCTAGCTGAAAGATACTGGGGCTGGGGGGAGCACCTGGTTGAATGATACCAGGGAAATACCCACCCAGTGGAAAGATGCTGGATGGGGCTCAGTTGAAAGATACCAGGCTTTGCTCAGTTGAGGAGACTGAGTGGTCTGCATTGAGTGGTTAGGTAAGAGCCTGATTAGACGCTTTTCCTCAGTTCAGCTGCATTAGTAGAATTTGTCAGGATAAAAGTGTAGATACTACATGAGAGTTTTGCCCTGAAGAAAAGGGACAAGACAGCTCCTGGCTGGTTAACAGCTTTCTCAGGCGACTGAGAACTTTACAGGAGTGGTGGAGGCAGAGTCCTCATACTGTGCAGTGGTCCCATAGGGAAGCCTACTGATTAATTAAAATACTTGCTCATCCAGGGGTTGCGGATAAGAATTGGCCATTCAGAGATCTAAGCACTAGCGGTGGTCTTAGACTGCCGAAGGGAGAAAATGAGACAAGTAAGAGGGCTGAAAGGACTCCAGGGTGATGTCTAGAGGAGTTAAGCTCACAAACAGCACTCTGGCCACCATAAAATTTCATTAGTGTTTTATATCCCCGACAAATTCAACTTTAAAATGGGAACTAGAGCCTCTCAAACACAGAAACAAGGGGCGTCAGAAAGCCAACCTCTGACTAATACTCCAGCCAGGTTTATGTATGTACAAAAACTCATACTTGCAACTATCTACTTAATTGGGGAACTCATACTAAAGGAGATCTCAACCTAAAATGACCAATTTGTGTCCTTTTTATGTTCGAAAATTATTTTTGCAAGCACAGTTAGAAAAAAGACAGACTGAATGAAATGCTTACATTGATTGGTATTTAGAAACTTCTAAAAGAAGAAATGATAGAGTAACTTATTTGCAGGAAACAATTAACTACTTGAAACTCTGTCAGACCAACTTTTCAAAATAATTAAAAAAAAAGAAGGGGGGTATCTATGAAAATTATAAACCTTCAATTGCACCAATTAAGTACACAATGCCAGTCGAAGGTTAACCAACCGCCATTCAATTCCCAACCAGTAGAGAAAGCTAGCTTGAAGGAAAAAAATTTCTCTTCAGAATTCTGACCCTAAAGGAATAAGTCCTACTAGGAAAACCTGATTTTTCTCTCCTTGAGAAAAGAGCTTGAGATCAGCGCTCTCAGTAAAATTTATCTTATCTAGACTACATCTAATTCCTGAGATTGGGAATTAAAAAAACTGGAAAAAGACTTTTAAAATTGTTTCTTATTCCAACTGTTATTTATAAACTAGTGAGTTTATACTATGATATCTAATTCATGACTAAATTTAGAAAATGCAGAGATCTCTTGCTGTGTCTCTGGATATATGTATGTCTCAGTATGTGTCTTTGGATAATATTGCTGTGGTTAATTTATAAATGAGCTCTATGTAATAGGCTTAAAGAAAAGTAAGCACTTACAAATTAAACAATTCTAAATACAAGAGAAATTAAGCTAAATAAATTTCAGGTTCGTGTGAACTGGGAAATATTCAATATTAATATCTGGTATTAATGTTTAAGTTTGTTGATCTTATTAATATAGACATGTCTTTAGAGTCATCAACATTAAGTATAATACTTTATTGTTCCTAGGTTTAATATAAGCTACATAAAATCTTTTTATATCTGGTACAAACGTGTCAACAAGGAAAGTAACTTGATGTGAAGAAACTTTTAAGGAGAGAAAATGTAAATGAGATAAGAGCTTTCAGATAAATTCTGTTAAGAAAAATTATGCTCTAGGAATGTCTATCTAAAATAGTCTCTCCAGATTCTGGTAACTTGAGATTCTAGAGCGGTGCTAAATTAAGTAATGGAAGCTTGTTGAATAGTTAAGTCATTCCCAAATAAAATAAGGTACTGAAACATTAATTACTGAACATCGGCTTCCTTTTACAGAGAAACAAAAGGTATTTAGGCTATCAATGAATATATTTGGTGCCACATTCTCTAAACAAAACAAATGTTTTAAAAAATATCTCCGGTATTTATGGTCACCAATCTACAGAATGCTAATGTGAAAGTTCATAATTGCTTATTTCTTAGTTTTCACAAAATAAATTAAGGTTTTAAGAGCTGAGGATTCTAACTTAAACATGTAAATAAAGCTAACAGAAAGAGTAAAGGAAACATTTCAGTATACAGTAGGAAAGTAGGATGTATGTTTTCAGTAAAGAAAGCATGAGGAACGGAATTACATTTTATTAAGAGAAAAGGAAGTAGGTTTGACTTATAGGTGGCTGCTCCTGGATGGGAAATAAAGTAATGTATAAGAAAGTGATAAAAAGCTTTGCGGAAAGTGGACCCTGAGAAAAGAGTTTTGTGCATGGTTAGGAATGACTATGTTTAGAATAAATTTGGTTGAGTAAATGAATTTCAAAAGTAAGCTGGTGCAAAGTTTGAATTTGGCTTCTCTCTCTCAAGAGGACAAGTTTTCTTAAAATGTTGAATTGCCTTTGATAACAGATTTCAAGTTTCTTTACTTTTTTTTTTTTTTTTTTATTTTACGGTACGCGGGCCTCTCACTGTTGTGGCCTCTTCCATTGGGGAGCACAGGCTCCGGCCGTGCGGGCTCAGGGACCATGGCTCACAGGACCAGCCGCTCTGCGGCATGTGGGATCTTCCCGGACCAGGGCACAAACCCGTGTCCCCTGCATTGGCAGGCGGACTCTCAACCACTGTGCCACAAGGGAAGCCCCATCAAGTTTCATTAACTTTTAAGTGATCTGTTCTGCATTCATCTTGGAAATCTTTTACTGTTACATTGGCTAAGTGAATAACTGTTGTTTCACAGTAACCTGTGATACTATCTGACTGTTATAAACCCTTTTGTTATTTTTTGACAAAACTTCCTAAATCAAATTCTAATGAAGGCTTTTTGACCTCTACCTAACTTTGGGATGTTTCATGTTTCAAAGGGTCCCTGAAATATCCCAAAGAGAGATATAAACTAGGTTCATTTGGTACATTAAGTTACATGGGAAGTATTGTCAAATGAGTAATAAACCATCTTAAGTTTTAGTGTATGGTAAATATTAGTAGTATATATATTCTAGAAATTATATGGAGTTCCTAAGTCTGATATGTCCTGGTAAAATGTTATCAGTCATAATTCTAGTTATTATCTTAAAGTGTTGTATGTCACAGCAGTAACCAAACTCCTTTGTTGATTGCCCTGTAATCAGACATTGAATATGCCTTCTTAAGTTTTTGTCATTATAGACACAGTTTCATTCTAATGCCTTTGCAAAAATGCTTCCTCTTCAAGAAGATTTATAAAAAGCATTTTTGGATAAATGCATGTTTCTGACTTTCAGACCATAATGCTAAATTGGGTAAGAAATTAAAGAATCCTAATGAGAAAGCTGATGGCTTCATAAACTGTTAACAAAAAGAGTTAGTTACAGGGCTTCCCTGGTGGCGCAGTGCTTGAGAGTCCGCCTGCCGATGCAGGAGACGCGGGTTCGTGCCCCGTTTTGGGAAGATCCCACATGCCGCGGAGCGGCTGGGCCCGTGAGCCATGGCCGCTGAGCCGGCGCGTCCGGAGCCTGTGCTCCGCAAATGGGAGAGGCCGCAACAGTGAGAGGCCCGCATAACGCAAGGAAAAAAAAAAAAAAAAAAAAAAAAAAAAAAGAGTTAGTTACATAAGACTGAGTGAACTGGTGAATACAGTAATAGTTTTTATGGTTTCTACCTAAAAAATTAGTGGTTTAAATCTGTGTTTTCCAGGTGTAAGGAAAACCTTCCCCTCAAACTAATTATGACTTACAATAATTTGGTAAATTATTCCTTTTTAAGCAGGATTGAAACATTTATCTTTTCTCTCTATCTGCTCTTCCCAGAGACTGGAAACTCTTTGGTTCCCAACAGCTTTATCAGATAAATTAGGAAGGCCACTCAACAACAGGTACAGAAATCTCAAGGTATTTTGGGAACCTTGAAAAGGGAAGAATTCACCTAGATCTGTTAGGTGAAATCTGTGATAAGCCCTTTGTGTGACTTTCCTAGCCCTGAGAGGTCTTTTAAAAGTCCAGTCTGAGGTTCCTTACAAAATTTCAGCAAGCAAGAATCTTATACTATCAATTATAGTAGTATAAATAATCAGGCCAAGTTTATTGAGGCCAGATTTATTTTGCAAATAAATTAGTCTTAATTTGGCTATATTTGTTAGAAATTACAGTAAATTTAGAGAGAAAAAGATCCTTCAATTAATGTTTTGTTAATGGACGTCTGTATTTACTAATTTCCTAGGTAGTTTATTGCTGTTACATTATATTAATGTAAAGTTAAATTGAATTACTAAAAGGACAGTCTAAGTTTGTTCTCGAAGCTTATCTCAGTAATCTATCTTTGGATGAATATCAGATGCCCCACGACCTGTAACCAGGGAACTATGTATATTGGAAAAGACATCATTTAAAGGATTCACTACAATTCAGATGGGAAGGCCCACAGCAGGTTCTCCTAACTAGCTCATGTGTAGCAAAACTAAAGTGAATTCACCCTTGGATTCATATTTCCCAATTAAAAAGGGCCCCTGCACCATACTGGTCTGAGCTCAAACTCACCTTAAAATGACACTCAAACAGAGGAAGCTACACTCACACCAGGATGAGAAGATGACGTCACAAGTAGAAACCTGACCCAAGATGCTGGACCTGACTCATATGATCTTTTATAATGTTTTCTTGACTTGTTGGACCTTTGCATATCAGTCAAATGTTTTCCTATATGGACACGATCCTATGCTAGATTTAAAAATCAATCCAGGAGGAAAGGGAAGATGGCGGAAGAGTAAGACGTGGAGATCACCTTCCTCCCCACAGGCACATCAGAAATACATCTACACGTGGAACAACTCCTATAGAACACCTACTGAACTCTGGCAGAAGACCTCAGACCTCCCAAAAGGCAAGAAACTCCCCACGTACCTGGGTAGGGCAAAAGAAAAAAGAATAAACAGAGAAAAAGAATAGGGAAGGGACCTGAACCAGTGGGAGGGAGCCGTGAAGGAGGAAAGGTTTCCACACACGAGAAGCCCCTTCGCGGGCGGAGACTGCAGGTGGCGGAGGGGGGGACTTTCGGAGCCACAGAGGAGAGCGCAGCAACAGGGGTGCAGAGGGCAAAGTGGAGAGATTTCCGCACAAAGGACTGGTGCCGACAATCATTCACCAGCCCAAGAGGCTTGTCGGCTCACCTGCCAGGGCGGGCGGGGCTGGGTTACGGCTTCGGTTGGAGCGCAGGGAGAAGACTGGCGGAGTGAACACAGCCTGAAGGTGTTAGCGCACCACAGCTAGCTGGGAGGGAGTCCGGGAAAAAGTTTGGACCTGCCGAAGAGGCAAGAGACTTTTTCTTCCCTCTTTGTTTCATGGTGTGCGAGGAGAGGATTAAGAGCGCTGCTTAAAGGAGCTCCAGAGATGGGTGCGACCACTGCTAACAGCGCGGACCCCAGAGACAGACATGAGATGCTAAGGCTACTGCTGCCGCTACCAAGAAGCCTGTATGTGAGCACAGGTCACTCTCCACACCTCTCTTCCGGGGAGCCTGTGCAGCCCGGCACTGCCAGGGTCCCGGGATCACTTCCCAGGGAGAACGCACGGTGCGCCTCAGGATGGTGCAAAGTCACACCGGCCTCTGCTGCCATATGCTGGGCCCGCACGCCGTAACCATCCCTGCCCCCAGAATGAGTGAGCCACAGCCCCCGAATCAGCAGCTCCTTTAACCCCGTCCTCTCTGAGCGAAGAACAGACGCCCTCCGGGACCAAATCCAAAGCTGAACAATGGAAGCTGTGCGAAAAGAGAAGAGAAAGGGAAATCTCTCACAGCAGCCTCAGGAACAGCGGTTTAAATCTCCACAATCAACTTGATGTACCCTGCATCTGTGGAATTCCTGAATACACAATGAATCATCCCAAATTGCGGAAGTGGACTTTGAGAGCAAGATTTATTATTTTTTCCCCTTTTCCTCTTTTTATGAGTGTGTATGTGTATGCTTCTGTGTGAGATTTTGTCTGTATAACTTTGCTTCACCATTTGTCCTAGGGTTCTACTGGCCTGGTTTTTTTTTTAAGTTAAAAGTTTTTTTCTTAATAATAATATTTTTATTTTAATAAATCTATTTTATCTTACCTTTATTTTACTTTATAGTCTTTCTTTCTTTCTACTTTTCCCCCTTTTTTCTGAGCCGTGTGGATGAAAGGCTCTTGGTGCTGCAGCAAGGAGTCAGTGCTGTGCCTCTGAGGTGGGAGAGCCAACTTCAAGACACTGGTCCATAAGAGACCTCCCAGTTCCATGTACTATCAAAAGGGAAAATCTCCCAGAGATCTCCGTCTCAACACCAACACCCAGCTTAACTCAACCACAAGCAAGTTACAGTGCTGGACTCCCTATGCCAAACAACTACCAAGACATGAACACAGCTCCACCCATTAGAAGAGAGGCTGCCTAAAATCAAAATAAGACCACAGACACCCCAAAACAGACCACCAGACATGGACTTGCCCAGCAGAAAGACAAGATCAAGACTCATCCACCAGAACACAGCCACTAGTCCCCTCCACCAGGAACCCTACACAACAAACTGAACCAACTTTAGCCACTGGGGACAGACACCAAAAACAATGGGAACTATGAACCTGCAGCCTGCATAAAGGAGACCCCAAACACAGTAAGATAAGCAAAATGAGAAGACAAAAAAACACACAGCAGATGAAGAAGCAAGAAAAAACCCCACCAGACCTAAAAAATAAACAGGAAATAGGCAGTCTACTTGAAAAAGAATTCAAAATAATGATAGTAAAGATGATCCAAAATCTTGGAAATAGAATAGAGAAAATGGAAGAAACATTTAACATGGACCTAAAAGAACTAAAGATGAAACAAACAATGATGAACAACAAAATAAATAAAATTAAAAATGCTCTAGAAGGGATCAGTAGCAGAATAACTGAGGCAGAAGAACGGCTGAATGACCTGAAATATGTAATAGTGGAAATAACTAATGCAGAGCAGAATAAAGAAAAAAGAATGAAAAGAACTGAGGACAGTCTCAGAGACATCTGGGACAACACTAAATGCACCAACATTCGAATTATAGGGGTTCCAGAAGAAGAAGAGAAAAAGAAAGGGACTGAGAAAATATTTGAAGAGATTATAGTTGAAAACTTCCCTAATATGGGAAAGGAAATAGTTAATCAAATCCAGGAAGCATAGAGAGTCCAATGCAGAATAAAACAAAGGAAAAACACGCCAGGACACATATTAATCAAACTCTCAAAATTAAATACAAAGAAAACATATTAAAAGCAGCAAGGGAAAAACAACAAATAACACACAAGGGAATCCCCATAAGGTTAACAGCTGATATTTCACCAGAAACTCTGCAAGCCAAAAGGGACTGGCAGGACATATTTAAAGTGATGAAGGACAAAAACAACCAAGATTACACTACCCAGCAAGGATTTCGTTCAGATTTGATGGAGAAATTAAAAACTTTACAGACAAGCAAAAGCTGAGCGAGTCAGCACCATCAAACCAGCTTTAAAACAAATGCTAAAGGATCTTCTCTAGGCAAGAAACACAAAAGAAGGAAAAGACATATAATAATAAACACAAAACAATTAAGAAAATGGGAATAGGTACATACAGATTGATAATTACCTTAAATGTTAATGGATTAAATGCTCCCACCAAAAGACACAGATTGGCTGAATGGATACAAAAACAAGACCCATATATATGCTGTCTACAAGAGACCCACTTCAGGCCTAGAGACACACACAGACTGAAAGTGAGGTTATGAAAAAAGAAATTCCATGCAAATGGAAACCAAAAGAAAGCTGGAGTAGCAATTCTTATATCAGACAAAATAGACTTTAAAATAAAGACTATTACAAGAGACAAAGAAGGACACTACATAATGATCAAGGGATCGATCCAAGAAGATATAACAATTGTAAATATTTATGCACCTCAATACATAAGGCGATACTAAAAGCCATAAAAAGGGAAATTGACAGTGACACATTCATAGCAAAGGACTTTAACACCCCCCTTTCACAAATGGATACATCATCCAAAATGAATATAAATAAGGAATGATAAATTAAATGATAAATTAAATGATAAATTAAAACAGATAGACTGATATTTATACGACATTCCATCCAAAAACAACAGAATACACATTTTTCTCAAGTGCTCATGGAATATTCTCCAGGATAGATCATATCTTGGGTCACAAATCAAGCCTTGGTAAATTTAAGATAATTGAAATTGTATCAAGTTTCTTTTCTGACAACAATGCTATGAGACTAGATATCAATTACAGAAAAAGATCTGTAAATAATACAAACACATCGAGGCTATACAATACACTACTTAATAGCGAAGTGATCACTGAAGAAAACAGAGGAAATCAAAAAATACCTAGTAACAAATGACAATGGAGATACGACGACCCAAAATCTATGGGATGCAGCAAAAGCAGTTCTAAGAGGGAAGTTTAGAGCAACACAATCCTACCTTAAGACACAGGAAACATCTCGAATAAACAACCTAACCTTACACCTAAAGCAATTAGAGAGAGAAGAACAAAAATACCCCAGAGTTAGGAGAAGGAAAGAAATAAAGATCAGATCAGAAATAAATGAAAAAGAAATGAAGGAAACCATAGGAAAGATCAATAAAACTCAAAGCTGGTTCTTTGGGAAGATAAACAAAATTGATAAACCATTAGCCAGACTCATCAAGAAAAAAGGGAGAAGACTCAAATCAATAGAATTAGAAATGAAAAAGGAGAAGTAACAACTGACACTGCAGAAATACAAAAGATCATGAGAGATTATTACAAGCAAATCTATGCCAATAAAGTGGACAACCTGGAAGAAACGGGCGAACTCTTAGAAATGCACAACCTGCCAAAGCTGAATCAGGGAGATAGAAAATATGAACAGACCAATCAAAAGCACTGAGATTGAAACTGTGATTACAAATCTTCCAACAAACAAAAGCCCAGGACCCCATGGCTTCACAGGCAAATTCTATTAAACATTTAGAGAAGAGCTAACACCTATCCTTCTCAAACTCTTTCAAAATATAGCAGAGGCAGGAACACTCCCAAACTCATTCTACCAGGCCACCATCACCCTGATACAAAAACCAATAAAGGATGTCACAAACAAAGAAATCAACCGACCAATATCTCTGATGAGCATAGATGCAAAAATCCTCAACAAAATACTAGCAAACAGAATCCAACAGCACATTAAAAGGTTCATACACCATGATCAAGTGGAGTTTATCCCAGGAATGCAAGAATTCTTCAATACACGCAAATCAATCTAAGTGATACACCATATTAACAAATTGAAGAAAAAAACCGTATGATCACTCAATAGATGCAGAGAAAGCTGTCAACAAAATTCACACCCATTTATGATAAAAATCCTGCAGAAGGTAAGCATAGAGGGAACTTACCTCAACATAATGAAGGCCATATATGACAAACCCACAGCCAACGTTGTCCTCAATGGTAAAAAACTGAAAGCATTTCCACTAAGATCAGGAACAAGACAAGGTTTTTCACTCTCACCATTTTTATACAGTATAGTTTTGGAAGTTTTAGCCAGAGCAATCAGAGAAGAAAAGGAAATAAAAGGAATCCAAATCGGAAAAGAAGAAGTAAAGCTGTCACTGTTTGCAGATGACATGATACTATACATAGAGAATCCTAAAGATGCTACCAGAAAACTACTAGAGCTAATCAACGAACTTGGTAAAGTAGCAGGATACAAAATTAATTCACAGAAATCTCCAGCATTCCTAAATACTAATGATGAAAAATCTGAAAGTGAAATCAAGAAAACACTCCCATTTACCATTGCAACAAAAAGAATAAAATATCTAGGAATAAACCTACCTAAGGAGACAAAAGACCTGTATGCAGAAAATTATAAGACACTGATGAAAGAAATTAAAGATGATACAAACGGATGGAGAGATATACCATGTTCTTGGATTGGAAGAATCAACATTGTGAAAATGACTCTACTTCCCAAAGCAATCTATAGATTCAATGCAATCCCTATCAAACTACCACTGGCATTTTTCACAGAACTAGAACAAAATATTTCACAATTTGTATGGAGACACAAAAGACCCCGAATAGCCAAAGCCATCTTGAGAACAAAAAATGGAGCTGGAGGAATCAGGCTGCCTGACTTCAGACTATACTACAAAGCTACAGTAATCAAGATAGTATGGTACTGGCACAAAAACAGAAAGATAGATCAGTGGAATAAGATAGAAAGCCCAGAGATAAACCCACGCACATATGGACACCTTATCTTTGATGAAGGTGGCAGGAACGTACAGTGGAGAAAGGACAGCCTCTTCAATAAGTGGTGCTGGGAAAACTGGACCGCTACATGTAAAAGAATGAAATTAGAGCACTCCCTAACACCATAAACAAAAATAATCTCAAAATGGATTAAAGACCTGAATGTAAAGCCAGGCAGTATAAAACTCTTAGAGGAAAACTTAGGCAGAACACTCTCTGACATAAACCACAGCAATATGTTTTTCAACCTATCTCCCACAGTAATGGAAATAAAAACAAAAATAAACAATGGGACCTAATTAAGTTTTGCACCGCAAAGGAAACCATAAACAAAACGAAAAGGCAACCCACAGAATGGGAGAAAATATTTGCAAATGATGTGACCAACAAAGGATTAGTCTCCAAAATTTACAAACCACTCACACAGCTTAATATCAGTAAAACACACAGCCTAATCAAAAAATGGGCAGAAGACTAAATAGGCATTTTTCTAAAGACATATGGATGGCACATGAACAGAAGAGACATGTGAAAAGATGTTCAACATCACTAATTATTAGAGAAATGCAAATCAAAACTACAATGGGATATCACCACACACCAGTCAGATTTTTTTTTTTAATCTTTAAAAAAATCCACGAAAAATAAATGCTGGAGAGGCTGTGCAGAGAAGGGAACTCTTACACTGTTAGTGGGAAGGTAAAATGGTATAGCCACTATGGAGAACAGTTTGGAGGGTCGTTAAAAAACTTAAAAAATGAGATACCATATGATCCAGCAACCCCGCTGCTGTGCATATATCAGGAGGAAAACATGGTCTGAAAGCATACATGCACCCCAATGTTCTTGCAGCACTGTTTACAATAGCCAAGACATAGAAGCATTCCATCAACAGAAGAATGGATGAGGATGGTACATATATACAATGGAATATTACTCGGCCATTAAAAAGAACGAAATAATGCCATTTGCAGCAACATGGATGGACGTAGAAATTATCATACTGAGTGACGTAAGTCAGACAGAGAAAGATAAATATCATATGTCATTGCTTATATGCAGGATATTTAAAAAAATACAAATGAACTTATTTACAAAACAGAAACAGACTCACAGACTTACGGAATGAACTCATTGTTCCCAAGACAGGAGGTGGGGGAAGGGATAAAGAGTCTGACATTGACTTGTACACACTGCTATATTTAAAATGGATAACCAACAGGGAACTACTGTATAGAACAGGGAACTCTGCTCAATATTATGTAACAACCTAAATGGGTAAAGAATTTGTAAAAGAACAGATACATGTATATGTATGAGTGAATCTCTTTGCTGTACACATGAAATTAACACAACTTTGTTAATCATCTATACTCTGATATAAAATTTAAAGTTTTTTTAAAAGACAGATCAACATAAAGGATCAAATATGGACATCAGATAGAAATTGAATTGAAAAAAATTAAACAGAGCCTTGAGGATCTCGAGACAATAACAAAAGATGCTCCATTTTTGTCATAGGTGTTCCAAAGGGAAAGGTGAAAGAGTTCAGGGCTGAAAAGTTATTTGAAGAAATAATGCTGAAATCTTCCAAAATTTTGCAGAAGATGTAAACCCAGAGACTAAAAAAGGTAAGCAACCTCCAAACAAAATGAACCTAAAGAAATCCATGTCCAGACACATCATAATCAAATTTCTCAAAGCTAAATACAAGGAAAAAAATTCTTAAAAGCAGAGAGAATGACACAACAGTTATAAGGGATCAATGATTTAACTGATAATAGATTTCTCTTCAGAAACTGAGGCCAGTCAAAAGCGATCAAGCATTTTTCAAGAACTGAAAGAAAAGAATACTTTATCCAGTGTTAAGTATCCTCCAGGAATGAAGGTAATTGATGAGATTAAGGGAATCTGTCTGTAGCAGAACTGCTCTGAAAGAATTGCTAAAGGGAGTTCTTCAGGTAGAAAGTAGTGCTAACAGAAGGAAACCTGGAACATCAGGATGAAGTAAGAACAATGTAAAGGGTGAATATAATGGATTATTCTTCTCTTCCTGATTTATAAAAACAATGTTTGATGGCTGAAAGTAAAATGAAAACATTTTCTGAAGCAGTTTTCAATGTATATAGAAGTAATACTTAAGGCAGCTGCATCATAATGGAAGGAGGATAAAGGGACATAAAGGTGTAAAGTTTCTAGTTTCCACAGGGAGTGATAAAATATTGATATTAGTAGACATAAATTAAGAATAGATATTGTATAGAGAAATGCAAGTGCAAATCTAAATATTCTGACACTGGTCAGGATGGCCATCATTAAAATGTCTACAAATAATAAATGCTGGAGAGGGTGCAGAAAAAAAGGAACCATCCTACACTGTTGGTAGGAATGTAAATTGGTGCAGCCACTATGAAGAACAGTATAGACGTTTCTCAAAAAACTAAAAATAGAGCTCCCATATGATACAGCAATCCCACTCCTGGGCATATATCTAGACAAAACTTTAATTCAAAAAGGTACATGCACCCCTATGTTCATGGCAGCACTATTTACAATAGCCAAGACATGAAAACAACCTAAATGTCCATCAACAGGTGAATGAAAGAAGATGTGGTATATATATCAATGGGATACTATTCAGCCATAAAAAAGACTGAAATAATGCCTTTTGCAGCAACATGGATGGACCTGGAGATTATCATACTAAGTCAGAACATGAAAGACAAATACCATATGACATCACTTATATGTGGAATCTAAAGTATAACACAAATGAACTTATCTACCAAACAGAAACGGACTCACAGACATAGAAAACAGACTTGTAGTTGCCAAGAGGGAGGGAAGGACTGGGAGTTTGGGATTAGCAGATGCAAACTATTATATACAGAATGGATAAACAACAAGGTCCTACTATATAGCACAAGGAATTATATTCAATATCAGTGATAAACCATAATGGAAAAGAATATGAAAAAGTACATATATATATACCCGAATCACTTTGTTGTACAGCAGAAATTAACACATTGTAAATCCACTATACTTGAATAAATTAAATTTTAAAAAAATGTAATGCCAATCTACCAGGAAAAAAATAAATGATATTGTAATCCCTATAGAAATCAGTAAATTTAATACACCAGACACACATACATACACCCCAAATTACTAAAATACATTAAAAGTGGAAGATTAAAAATGTTTCTCCTGCCACAGGAAGACAGGAAAGGGGAAACATTAATGGTAAACAAACAGAAAACAACAAAATGTCAGACAAATCCTAACATAACAATAATTACATTAAATGTAATTATAGCTTATGGGTCAAATCTGGCCCCCAGCTCATTTTTGTATGGCCCAGGAGTAAAAATGTTTTAAAATATATTTTAAAACCTTTTTCTTTTGAGATAATTGTAGATTTATATGCAGTTGTAAAGAATAATACAGCTAGATCCCACCACATTGCCTTAGCGACATTCTCCCAATGGTGATCATGCAAAGGTAGAGTATATCGCAGCAGGATATTGACATTAATATAACCCGCTGACCTTAATTGTATGAATTTCACAAGGCTTTGTATGTGTGTGTGTGTGTGTGTGTGTGTGTGTGTGTGTGTGTGTGTGTGTGTGTTGTGGGGGGGCATATTTAGTTCATGTTACCACCACAATGAAGCTAAGATTCCATCAAAGCTACCCTTTTATGACCATAACTACCTTCCTTCTTGCCTTCCTCCCTCCCCCAGTTACCACTAATCTGTTTCCTAGGTCTATAACTTTGTCATTTCAACAATGTTGTATACAAATGGTTTACAAATATCTTCTCCCAACCTAGAGCTCGTATTTTCATCTTCACAGTATTTCACAAAGCCAAAGTTTTTAATATTGATGAGTTACAGTTTATCACATTTCCATTTCATGGACCATGCTTGTGATGTCATGTCTAAAACACTTCACTTAGCCCTTAGACCTGAATATTTTCCCCTATTTCTACAAAAGTTATATAGTTTTACATTTCACAGTTCAGTCCATGATCCATTTGAGTTAATTTTTTGTAGGAGGTGTGGGCTAGGTCAAGGTTCAATTTTGCTTACGCATGTCCAATTGCTCCAGGACCATTAGTTGGCAAGCTATTCTTCCTCCATTGAATTGCTTCCCCACCATTGTTATTGAGATATAATTGACATATAATAGTATTAGTTTAAGGTGTACAGCATCATGATTTAAAATTTATATATATTGTGAAATGATTATCCCAATGTTCAGTTGACACCCATCACCTAAAATTGCTCCAGGACCATTAGTTGGCAAGCTATTCTTCCTCCATTGAATTGCTTCCCCACCATTGTTATTGAGATATAATTGACATATACTAGTATTAGTTTAAGGTGTACAGCATCATGATTTAAAATTTATATATATTGTGAAATGATTATCCCAATGTTCAGTTGACACTCATCACCTAAAATGTTTACAATTTTTTTGTGTCATGAGAACTACTTACTCTTTTAGCAACTTTCATCTATATGATAAAATATTGTTAACTATAATCACCATGATGTATACTACATCCTCACAACTTATAACTGAAAGTTTGTAACTTTTGAAAAATTTACCCATTTTTCCCATTCCCATTGCCCCATCTCTGGTAACGACCAATTTGTTCTGTTTCTAATAGTTTAGTATTTTAGATTTCACATACAATTGAGATCATACATTTGTCTTTGTCTGACTTATTTCACTTAGCATAATTCCCTCAAGTTTCATTCATGTGTTTGCAGATGGTAGAATTTCCTCCTTTTTTATGGCTGAATAATAATTACATTATATATATTTTCTTTATCCATTAATTGATGAACATTAGGTTGTTTCCATATCTTGGCAATAATAAACATGGCAGTGCAGATATCTCTTCAAGATCCTATTTCCATTTCCTTTGGATAAATATCCAGAAGTGGGATTGCAGGATCATATGGTAACACTATTTTTAACTTTTTGAGGAACCTCCATACTGTTTTCCTTAGTGGCTGTACCAATTTACATTCTCATCAACAGAGGATTCCTTTTTCTCCTCATCCTCACCAATACTTCTTGCCTCTTGTCTTTTTTTTTTTTTTTTTTTTTTTTTTTTCCTTGTGTTATGCGGGCCTCTCACTGTTGTGGCCTCTCCCATTTGCGGAGCACAGGCTCCGGACGCGCAGGCTCAGTGGCCATGGCTCACGGGCCCAGCCGCTCCGCGGCATGTGGGATCTTCCCGTAACGGGGCACGAACCCGCGTCTCCTGCATCGGCAGGCGGACTCTCAAGCACTGTGCCACCAGGGAAGCCCCCTCTTGTCTTTTTGATGATAGCCATTCTAATAGGTGTGAAGTGATATCTCACTGTGGTTTTGATTTTCATTTCCCTGATGATTAGTCATGTTGAGCTCCTTTTTATGTACCTGATGGCAATTTGTATGCCTTCTCTGTAAAACTGTCTATTCAGTTCCTCTGCCCATATTTAAATTGGGTTGTTTGCTTTTTTTGCTATTGGGTTCTATGTGTTCCTTGTATACTTTTTACATTAACTGTTTATCAATATATGATTTGCAAATACTTTGATTACACAGGTGGGCTTTTCATTTTGTTGATGATTTCCTTTGCTATGCAGATGCTTTTTAGTTTGGTGTAGTCCCATTTGTTTATTTTTGTCTTTGTTGCCTTTGCTTTTGGTGTTAAATCCAAAATATCATTCCCAAAACCAATTTCAAGTTGCTTACTCCCTGTGTTTTCTTCTGTGAATTTTATGGTTTCAGTTCTTACATTTAGGTCTTTAGTCATTTTGAATTGATTTTTGTGTATGGTGTAAGACAGGGGTCCAGTTTCATTCTTTTACATGTGGCTATCAAATTTTCCCAACACCATTTATCAAAGAGACTATCCTTTCCCTA
>NW_006778424.1:20324-41264 GCF_000442215.2 Lipotes vexillifer | reverse complement strand
TTTCCCTACTGTGTATTCTTGTCTCTTTTGTGGTAAATTAATCTATATGCATAGATTTATTTCTAGGTTCTCTATTCTGTTTCTTTGATTTTTGTGTGTTTTTCTGCCAATACCATATTGTTTTGATCACTATAGCTTTGATATATAATTTGAAATCAGAAAGTGTGATGCCTTCAGCTTAGTTCTTCTTTCTCAAGATTGGTTTGGCTATTCAGGGTCTTTGTGATTCCATACAAATTTTAGGATTGTTTGTTCAGTTTCTGTGAAAGATGTCATTGGAATTTTGAAAGAGATTGCATTAAATCTGTAGATTGCTTTGGATTGTATGGGCATTTTAACTATTAATTCTTCCAACCCATGAGCATGGAATATCTTTCCATTTATCTGTGTCTTCTTCATCAAAGTCTTGAAGTTTACAGTGTACATTCACCTTCTTGGTTAAATTTATTCCTAGGTACTTTATTCTTTTTGGTGTAATTGTAAATGTGATTATTTTCTTAATTGTTCTTTCTGATAGTTTGTTATTAATGTAGAGAAATATAACTAATTTTTGTATATAGATTTTGTATCCTGTAACTTTACTGAATTTATTAGTCCTAACAGTTTTCAGTGGAGTCTCTTTATATATATATATATATATATATATATATATATATATATATGTCATCTGCAAATAGAAGTTTTCTTCTTCTTTTCAGAAATTTGTTTTTCTTGCCTAATAGCTCTGGCTAGAATTTCCAGTACTATGTTGAATAAAAGCTGTGAGAGTGGACATTCTTGTCTTTCCTGATGTTAGAGGAAAAGCTTTCAGCTTTTCACTGTTAAGTATGATATTACCTGTGTGTTTGTCATATGTGGCCTTTATTATGTTGAGGTAAATTCTCTCTAGTTGCAGGTTGTGGAGAGATTTTATAATTAAAAGACACTGAATTCAGTCAAATGCTTTTTTTGCATCTAATGCCATGATTATATAACTTTTATTATTCATTTTGTTAATGTGGTGTGTCACATTGATTGATTTGCAGATGTTGAAGAGTGCTTGCACCCCTGGAATAAATACCACTTGATCATGGTTTATGATTATTTCTATGTAATGTTGAATTTCTTGGCTAATATTTCATTGAGGATTTTTGCATCTATGTTCTTCAGTGATACTGGCCTGCAATTTTCTTTTTTTAGTATCCTTGTTTGGTTTTGGTATCAGGATAATGTTGGCCTCATAAAATGAATTTGGAAGTGTTCTGTCTGCTTCAGTGTTTTGGAAGGTTTGAGGATTTATATTAATTCTTTTAATGTTTGGTAGAATTCACCAGTGAAGCCATCTGGTCCCTGACTTTTGTGTTTTGGGAAGTTTTTGATTCAGTCTCCTTACTAGTAATTGGTCTATTGTTTATTTCTTCATGATTCAATCTTGGTAGGTTGTGTTACTAGAAATTTATCAGTTTCTTTCAGGTTGTCCAATTTGTCAGTGTATAATTGTTCATAGAAATCTCTTATGAGCCTTTGTATTTGTGTGGTATCAGTTGTAATGTCTCTTCTTTCACTTCTAATTTTATTTGACTCCTCCCCCGCCCCTAAGTCTAGCTAGAGGTTTGTCTTGTTTGTTTTCAAAAACACAGCTCTTAGTTTCATTGATCTTTACTATTATCTTTTTAGTCTCTATTTCATTTATTTCCCCTGTGATCTTTGTTATTTATTTCCTTCTGTTAAATTGGGCTTAGTTTGTTCTTGCTTTCTAGTTCCTTGAGGTGGAAAATTTGGCTGTTTATTTGAGATCTTTCTTGTTTCTTAATGTAGGCATTTATCACATGAACTTCCACTTTAGAATTGCTTTTGTTGCAACCCATCAGTTTTGATATGTTGTATTTCCACTTTCTTTTATCTCAAAAATGTTTCTTCTTTGACTCATTGGTTTTTCAATAGCATGTTTGTTAATCTACACATATTTGTGAATTTTCCATTTTTCTTCTTGTAATTCATTTCTGGTTTCATAGCATTGTGGTCAGAAAAGATGCCTGATATGATTTTAATCCTCTTAAATTTATTAAGGCTTGTTTTATGGCCCAACATATGACCTATCCTGGAGAACTTTCCATGTGTGCTTCAGAAAAATGTGTATTCTGATGCTGTTTGAAAGGGATGGTCTGAAAGTCTGCTAAAGTTCATCTGGTTTATCACGTAAAGTTTGACATTTCCGTATGGCTTTATGTCTGGATGCAGGGCCAATTTATTTTTGACAAAGGTGTGAGAAAATTTCAATGGAAAAAGTATAGTCTTTTCAATAAATGGTGCATAATGCATTTGGAATCCATCCACACTGTTGTGTACTCACTAGCTCTTTCTTTTTTATTTTTGACTATTTTTCCATTGAATGGATGTACCACATTTTATTTATTCAGTTATCAGCTGAAGGACATCTGGGTTGTTTTTGATGGTAATGAATAGAGCTGTATAAGCAGTTATGCTTTGGTTTTTGTGTAAATGTAAATTTTCATTTCTTTAGGTAAATACTTAGGAGTGGGATTGTTGGATCATGTGGTAAGTGTATGTTTAGCTTTGTAAGAGACTGCTAAACAGTTTCCCCAAATGGTTGTATCATGTTGAATTCCCATAAGCAATGTCTGATACTTCTAATTGCTCTGCATTATCATCCGAACTTGGTATTGCTAATATTTTTTATTTTATCCATTTTACTGCGTGTAAAGTAGTATTTCATTGTACTTTTGCCTATTTTCTAATGACTAATAACTTAGACTAATGATTTCTAATGACTATATCTTCTTTGGTGAAGTATGTTCAGGTCTTTTGTCCATTTTGTGGGGAGAAGGTTGTTTGTGTTCTTCTTATTGTGTTTTGAGAATTATTTATGTATTTGAAATACAATTCTTATATCAGAAATGTAAATTGCAAATTTTTCCAAATGTATGGCTTATCTTTTCATTCTCTTAACAGAGTCTTTCAAAAGATAGAGGAGAAACTCTAAATTTTGATGGTCCAATTTGTAATTTTTTCTCTTATTTTTTGGTGTTGTATTTAAGAAACGTTTGGCTAACTCAATGTCACAAATTTGTTTCTTTTATATTTTTTTTCTATAAGTTTTGTAAGGTTAAGTTTTACCTTTAGGTGTTATCCATTTTGAGTTAATTTTTGTATGATATGTGAGATATGGGTCAAGGTTCTTTTTTTTTAATATGAATATTCAATTGTTCTAACATCATCTATTGTTCAGTTCACTAATATCTCTTCAGTTGCAGTAAGCAATGTTAAATCTCCATTGAGTTTCCATTATCAGCTATTATATTTTTCATTCTTAAAACTTATATTTGCTTATTTTAAATTCCACTAGGTCGTTTTGATATGCTTTTTTAAACTCATTTTTAGTTTTAACTTTCTTTTAAACATTTCATTCATATTTTATAGTCTACATCTGATAATGCAGTGTATTTTTCTGTAACTTTTATTCATGGTGGTTTGTTTCCCTGTGTATCGATAATTTTGTTTGTGAGATCATATTTAATTGCTCTTATTCTGTAGATTACTAAGAGCCTAAATTGGAGTTGCTGTCACCAAAGAAGATTTGTTTGTTTGTTTCTACTGGGAGCCTGTTGGGCTACTAGTCTGGGACCACTTTAACTTCCTCCAAAGGAATTTAAGCCACATACAGAGGATTTCGCTTAGGTCCCCACTTTGCCCTACGTCTAGTATCCGTTTCTAATGACGGTTTTAGTGTTTGCATTCATGGAAGCTCTGGGTTTTGCATTTCCTCGTTGTTCATGTTTTTTTGTTATAATTATTGTCTCTTTTCCCAACCTCCCTCCACCTAATATGACTTATTTCTTACTTTCTTGCAAGATCAGCACTACTTTGAAAAGATTGGTTTTGTAATTCATGCAGAATCTAGTTATATGTTAATGAGTGTACTTTTCAGAATATTTATTATCCACATTCCAGGAGGCATGGATCTATTTACTCTTTTTTTTTTAATACTGTGCCTGAAAATGGTCACATAAACCACTCTGAATATTTTTGTTACGGTTCAGACAAGAAACTCACTATTTCAGAATCACAATCCAAGTAGGTTCTAGAGCAGCCTTTCCCCCCTGCTTTTCAAAGCCATCTTGTTTTGACAACTGAGTGTAGACATACATTTAGCCATTCATCTTCAGAAAATCTGTAAGAGAAACATCTTAGAAAGCAAGCCAATTCAGAGTATCACTGGTTCTTTAGACTCCCTTGGGATAGAGAACAATAATTTTTACTCAGTCATCTTGAGAAAAAGAAAAACATGCTGTAAAGCACCAACTTCACTGACCCATCCTGTCCCATAGTTAGAAGCACTTATGACGTCCGTGGTCATAGTTTCACTAAGAGATGAACATGGGTGTCAGCCTGAAAATGGATGGGATATTTCATATGCCTCCCAGAGTTTAATCGCATCCCTCTTATACTAAAATAACTCTGTCTCATCTTAAATAAGCCACAGAAGGCTATCAAGAACTGGATTCAAGTGTGGACTCCATGCAAAATTTCAAGGAAATTGCAATCAGGAGATATAGCTATATTTCTTTCCCTGAGGCTACTTTTCTCATAAGAATTTTTCTTCTCAGTTTACTTGTTCTTTTCCAAAATCCATTTTGTTTAACACAGAGTTGGCCTTTCCCTCCTCTTTCTGTATCTAAAATAAAGTTTCTGTTTCTGAGAAAAGAAATAAGTTAATTACATGCCCACTGCAAGGCATGTTCTTATTTTTCCTAAACTGACACCATGAAGAGACAGAAGGTCACATGTTTTCAATAAAGATAATTTCTAAAATGTATTGCAAGTGTACACTGTGCCAGATTAGACTTGCCAGATAAAATACAGATGGCCTCTATATTTATTTGCTAAATCTAGCAAGCCTAGTCAGAAACCATTTTAAAGACTTTACATAGTTATCTTGAATATTTATCACAATTCTACAAAGTAGGACAAAAAATGGCTAAGCTGGGCTTGAATTCATGTGTCTTTTTCTTGTGTCTGGACTTCTGCTTCTTTCTGTTCCACATAATAAAGGCTGATGAGAATACACAGTGTGATTGATACCTATGCTTAGCTGATTTTCTCTTCTAGGAAGAAAGTGACTCATCTCACCTGGGAATTAAATCTCTATTCAGAAGTCAAAGGGGACTTGTGAGTAAATTGTGTCAAAAGGCTTCACTATCAGAAGAGAAGTGAGAAAAATCTTACATTCTTTGCTTTTTAAATTTTTATTCGCTATAGTTTGAGACATATAATGTTCTGAAACATGATTTTCATAGAGGCTAAAAATATATATAAAAAGCTATTCCTGTATCCCTACCCCATCCCCACAAATCCCTCAGTAGATTACATAATAATCTCTGATTTCCCTTTTAGCAAAAGTTCTTTTATTTAATAAAGTGAATATTTTTTTCTTTTCAAATTACAGAAAACAATGAATGTCTATTTTTCTTTAACTTTAAAAACATCAAAAATTTATTCCAAAGAAAATTATAGGTATGGTCATATCATAGACTTTAAGACAAACCATAATTAACTTCTGTGAACAAACCTGTGAGTAGTATTCATTTCCCAGAAGGGAAATCCAGTCCAGAAGTCTGAAGTGGCCTCTTCGGGGCTCTTCCATGGACCGATTATAATAATAATAGTGATCATACAGATGAAGTGAGATCATAGTGTCCCAGTGGGAAGGATGAAAGTGAAGCTTAAAGCAGTGTTTGAGGGCTTTGCCCATTCATAGATCACCTCCAAGATTTTTTCAATTTCAATATCCTCCTTTTATTAATGTATTATTTTTTAATTAACTTTTTTTTTTTGAGAAGCATAACATTTTAATAGATGAAATAAATCTTCCAGTACATGCAAGGTAAAAACTTTACATTGGGGGGTGGTGTGGAATCATTCTATAGTGTAAATTAAAAAATAAAACACACCCTCACAGTAGCTTTTCCCCCTATTTGCAAATCACATGGCAAAGTCATACTCTTTCCACACCAAGTATGTGCCTAATCTATCATGACTGCTTAAAAAAATAACATACAAAAAGGGTAGCTACATCTGATCTCGGGTGACCTAAGCCTGCAGTGGCTTGAAGCAGAGTTTCGGTTCCCGGCCAGAGATTGAGGTCAGGCTGCAGCAGTGAGAATGCTGAACCCTAGCCACTAGACCATCAGGGACCAGTGGCCATTGACAAGGCCTTGAGCTGTGTAGAAATGAATTTCCACATAGAGACAGAAAGTAGTGAGTGAAGCTAGTAAAGTGTTTTTTAGGAGGGAAAAAGTACTTGTGGGTAGACACAGAGGCCAGCTCAGAGAGAGAGAGAGTCGTGCCCTTTTGGTAGTTTGAATCACTTTTATGGGGCATTTCTTCCAGGTTTGTTTTGACAAATCATCTTGCTTTGCCTGGTTCTGAGTCTGTTTTTGGTATATCTGGTATATCTAAGGGTCCTCCCCCGTGTGCGTGTGCATCTCTTAGCCAAGATGGATTCTAGAGAAGAGGCCCAGGGGTAGTTGACATCACTTTCTGTGGGGTGGTGTCCCCTCCTTTTTTGACCTCCAAGGGGCCTTTCTATGTAGTCAGGAAGGTCTCCTTGACTTCGAGTGTGAAGAATATGTGGTTTTTTATCTCTTATGTGGTCAGTGTCCAGCCTTCTGTCTCCTGTTGTTATGGAGTTTCTGTCCACAGGGAAGAAACTTCAGCTGTTCAGCCTGGGTCCCATCTACCTTCTGCCTCACATCCATGTCTAAGGAGTGAAAAGTGAGGTAACCTTTCTTTTAATTAGGGAAAAATAAAGACCAAAAAAGAAATGAACCCATGACCTCCTTCCTGCCCAAATAAAATTCAGTTGAGGAATTCCAAAAAAGGATCTGGGGTAGGGGGTGGGGGGTAATACCACAACCAGCAGATGACACATCTTCCATCTCTTGTTGCTACTGTGTATGGGCTGGTGGGCCCCGGGGGCCCTATTAGTGTGTGTGTAAATGGTATGCATTGTCCTGCCTTCTGGAAGATTTCTCTCGAGCACTTAACATGGGTTGGGGGTGGGGGGGGTAGTTTCACCTTTGATTTCTTTGGTATAAATGGAGAGGGGAAGAGATTAAGTATCTTCATTTAGCCTGGGAGTAGAAAAAGGAGATGGAGGGGGAAGTGGGGAATGCTAATTCACAGAATTGGAATTCACTGGTTGTAAGGTCCTAGGTGAGGACCTCTCCCTTAAGATCTGATATAGCAGGGTGCAGGTTTCAGACATGGCACAGCCCGAGTTCCTCAGCCTCTCCCTGTGGTCCCACATCTTGGAGTCCTCAGCAGGGTGCTGAGCCAAATCCCTGAGGCACTGGGTTAAGAGTATGCAGGCCAATACCACACTCATGACACTGCCCAGGATAGCAGTCAGAACCTCCTTGCCCTTGGTACTCACGGCCGCTGCGCAACCCAGGAACTGTGGCTCAGTGGCAAACCCCACCAGGATGCTGACCTCTTAAACTAGGGGCCCACTGAAGAGTGCTCGCTGGGCGCCTGCCACCTTCACCTCAAGCACGCAGGCCAGCAGCACCACGGTGCTTCTGCTTATGCACTTGACGTCCAGCTTGAACTGCTCCCATGAAAAGTGGTCCTGGGACTTGTCACTAATCAACTGGCTTTTTAAACTTAAAAATAAGTTTAGCCTTATCCTAAGCAATAATATCCTTGAAACTGAGAGTTTGACAATTATGTATTTGTTTGTAGTAAACCTTAAATCACAAACATAATGTAAAATTTAAAATATTTTTTTGAGAACTACCTAAAATCACTCAGTATACCCATGTTCCACAGTGGTATGTATACAATACTTTGGGAAATACTGGCCTAGAGAAGGGGTCAAAAACCTTTGGCTAGTTGCCTGCTTGTGAAAATAAAGTTTTATTGGAACACAGTTTTGTACTTTCTATGGCGGCTGTTGTGCTACAATGGTAGAGTTGAGTACTTGCTACAGAGAACACATGTCTTGAAAAACTGAAAATATTTAGTATATGGCTCTTGGCAGAAGAGTTTGCTAGCCCTTGGCTGAGAGGAACACTCCCCAGTTGGGTTTTGCCCATTCCCATGGTTGCCCTGGGTCCCAATCATAAATTCTCTTATCTGTAGACGTGTCTTTCATGACAGTGTTACCAAAGTTGTGTGTCCAATGCACAATGAAGCCAAATAAATTGTAAGGTCAGAGTTTGGAGCAAAGAAAGGTTTACTGAAGGGCCAAGAAAGGAGAATGGGTGGCTCATTCTAAAACACTCTGAACTCCCTGATGGTTTTGGGGAAAACTTTTCATAGGCAAAATTTGGGGTGAAAGTTGCAGGGTGTGTCACTTTCTTCTGATTGGTTGGTGGTGAGGTAACAGGGTGGTTTTCCAGGGATCTTGTGCTCAGCCTGAAGTTGCCATCCTCCACCTGGGTCGGGGTCTTATTTCCTGCAGAAGAATTCAAAGTTATTGTTATGTATATTCCTTGAGGGGGAACCAGGACCCTGATCCAAGGCTGCACTATTGTTTCTTGACTGCTCTTCCCTTGTTTCTGCATCCCCCTCCCTTCCCTGATTAGCAAGTGTTTGAATCTGCCCTTTGGAACTCAGAGAAGGTCAAGGAGGTTGAATGAAGCCTAGGTCCTGCAAATGAGAAATGGGGCACACAGAAAGGATTGGTACCCAGGAGCCCCAAAGGGTCCTGCTTGGTTTCAAGAGGAGCCTGTTCCACATTCTGCGAGGATCAGGCTAGAAAAAATTCACTTAAGCATAGGCTGAACCCATAGTGTCTAATGAAGGTCTATTGATAGATCTCCACAAAATGTCAATTTGCTACAGGAACCAGCTGTCTCATTATCCACCAACCACCTGGGATGAATCTTCCTGTGCTTTTCTTCTCTCCAATCCTCAAAATGGCAGCGACATAAGATGGAATTTCAAGCTGGAAAATTGACTTTGAATAAGAATTCACCATTGATGCAACTGTCATCTCTAGCTCTGATATCTACATTCCTAGCAAGTGTGGGCCGCTTCTGTTTGAGGTTAAGCAGGAAAGTAATCTTCATCAGGTAAAATAGAAAGAAGATTGTGAGGCTGTGTCACTTTACGTTACACTGACATTTTTTTCTTGGATGTTTCTTGTGGAAGGGACCAAAAATTCTTACGTGAAAGCAAAAGAGAATTGTTAATTTTGAGGATCAAAGAGAAATGGCCATGTGTATGTATATTAGCGATTGCTTACTCTGAAATATGTTTTTATTACACTTATTATTATAGTTCATCATTGGATAATCCAATTAATGAAATGAGAGGGTGTCACAATTAAGCATTTTTGGTATAGACCAATTTCTTCAATGTGTTTGTGGATTGGCTAACAAAATTCTAAACAAAGTTTTGAGATATTACAGAGAAGACAGTGGTTTATTGTGTGTGTGTATGTGTGTTTGTGTGTGTGTTTGGGATGGGGAAGAATTGGCAAAGTTTTCAGGAGGACATATCATTTGCATCTGGAAGGATGAGTAGGCGTTTTCTAGGTGGAGAAGCAGGTGGAGGACATTTCAGGGAGAAGGATCAGCCCATCTCTTACAGGAGTTAGTGGTAGTGACTTTATGAGAAGATGCATTATTGCATCTTCATTGTCCACTGCAAGTTTGACCATTGACAAGGCTTTAGGAACAGGCCATTTTCTGGGTTGGCTTCATGGGTCTTTTGTGAATAAACCCCTTGTTCTCAGGAAAAAGATGCTTCCTTGCCTTTGGGTAGAGAATCCCTGAGTTCTTGATGCTCTGGCCTGGCTTGGCAAACCACATGGACTCTGGGGGTTCAGGTTTGAAAAGAGAGCTGAGACCCAACCCCCAGCCTTACTGTTGGTGAAAGATTTCTTTCTCAGGTGACTCTGGAGTAACACTAAGAAGCCTCCCGAATCCATCCGCCCCTCACACCATGACCCAGTATCTTGCTGACTTCTCCTTGCAGTGGTCTTTCCCTGCCAGTTCTCCACTGGCCCCTGCAGTAGTAAGAGAATCAGACAGCAGTTGATGATTTGTCTTTCTGCAACAGCCAGTGTCCCATAGGGCCAGGATCCCATGTTTCCTACAGCTCAGGCTTTACCCTTCTGTTAGGAAACATTTATCCTGTGGGTGAAAAGCAAGTGTGACAGCTTCTTTTCCAGGAGCTCTGTGCTCAAGAGCAGAAGGATTCATAGGGCCCCTTGCTGATGGAGGTCCTGGAGCAGTCTATGGTCCATGGAGAGGGCAGGAGCTTTGCTCATAGCAACTCTGATGTGTTGCTGCAAACCAATGGGTAACAGGGACCAGGCAGAAGCAGAAGTGTAGCTTTCACAATCTTGATGTCTAATCTAACATCAATTGATAATTTCTGGTGACTTAAATTTGACAGAGACATGTTGGGATGTCATGAAGAAGGCTTTGGTTGTGTAGCTTATACACCAGGGGTGGCGTGGGTTAGACACCCCAGCTTCTCCAGAATCAGTGTCATCTGGAGGAAGGCTGGAGTGACGCAGCTAGGGAAGCCTTGTGGCAGGCTGAGAATAAGAGGAAAGGAGGCTCAGCCCATTCCTCCTGCTTGTCCTGAGATTCTGCCTCATAACAAGGTCTAAATGCTCTTTATATCTTTTGTGAAACCCCTTGGATTCACAGAGTTCATAGAATTATTGGCTAGTTGGATATAGAAATGGAAGGTGTCTTATAGTTCTTCTGCTTCAGCTCCTTTGTTTTATTTCAAGATGAAAACTGACGCCTATAGAGGGCAGCTGAACTGAATTGTCCAAGAAAGGTCCAAATTCTGCTCTCTCCCTCCCTCCTTCCCTTCCTCCCTTTCTACCTTTCTTTCTTTCTCCCTTCCTTTATTTCTTAAATATGTATTAAACACACACTATGTTCCAGGTCCTCTTCTAGGCAGTTTTGACATGTCAGTGAACAAAAAAGTAAAGAATCTCCGTTTGCATAGGTCCTACTTGCTATTGAGGCGACAAACATTCAATAACATACATAATAAGTAAGTTACACAATATGATAAGAACAATGAAAAAAAAACTATGGCAGGATTACTGTGGGTGGGAAGAGGGGAAATGCAGTTTCAAATAGAGTGGTCAGAACAGAATTTGTTGAGAAGGTGACATTTGAGCAAAGGCTTAAAGGCAGTGAGAGTCTGCTGTGGGGACATTGGGGGGCGGGCGAGTATTCTAGAGTATCCTGTAGAATATTCTCTGCCTGCAAATCCCCGTTGCAGGACTATGTCTGGTGTGCTCAAGGAATGACACAGGGTCCAGAGAGGCTGGAATGGAGTAAATGAAGACTGGATAGTAGGAAATGAGATCAGAAGAGCTGGCAGGTTTATAATTATTTTGTAAATGATTATAAAGGACTTTGGCTTTTAATTCTGAGTAGGAGAAGAAATCATTGGAAGATTTTAAAGCAGAGAAGTAACATGATTTGATTTCTATTTACAAAGGATAATTCTGTCTGTTGCTTAGTATAGACTGGAAGAAGGCCAAGGGAAAAGCAGGGAACCCAGTTAGGGCTCTTTGTTCAGACAAAGAGGTGATGAGATATTATGGGTATATTTTTCAGGTAGAGCTAGCAGTGTTTGCTATTGGATTGAATAGTGGTGTGAGAGAAAGAAAGTCATGGTTAACTCCAGAGTTTTGACCTGAATGATGAGAAAGATGCAGAAGCCATCAATTGAGATGATTAAGTCTCAGGTGGAGCAAGTTTGAGAGGGAAAATCAGGAGTTTAGTTTTGGACATGTTGAATCTGAAATGCCTATTAGAATCCAAGCATTCCTGTTAGATGGTGGCTAGACCTTAGAATTTAGATGAAATCTCTGGACTGAAGATGAGCATTTGGAAGTAGCCATTGTATATGTGGTATTAAAAAATTAGATGAAATTGTCAGGATAGTGTGTATATATAGAGAAGAAGAGATGACCAAGGACTCAACCTCGAGGCACCTCAACATTAAGAAGTCACAGAAAAGAGAAACCAGGAGACTAAGAAGGTGCAGCCAGGGAAGTAGAAAGAAAACCAGGAGCATGTTGTGTCCTGGGATCCTAGTGAAGAAAATGTAATTAAGAAGGAGGGAATGAGGAACCGTGTTAAATGCTGCTGATAGATCAAGAAAGATGAGGACTGAACACTGCCAGTTGGAATTGGACACAGAGGACACCTTCATGAGAACAGTCCTGGTGGAGCAACCATAGAAAAAGTGAAGTTGGAGTGGATTTAGGTGAAGATAGAAGAATTTTGGATGCTGTGTATGAACAACACTTTCAAAGGGTTTTGGTGCAAGGAAAGGCAGCTAGAGAGAAAGTGGGAACTAGTGGGCAAGACTTTTTTATTGAAATATAGTTGATTTACAGTGTTGTTTTAATTTCTTCTTTCTGTTGTACAGCAAAGTGATTCATATATATATATACATTATTTTTCATATACTTTTCCAGTATATTTTATCACAGGATATTGAATATAGTTCTCAGTGCTATACAGTAGGATCTTGTTGTCTACCCATTCTATATATAATTGTTTGCACCTGCTAATTCCAAACTCCCAATCCATCCTCTACCCTTTGGCAACCACAAGTCTGTTCTCTGTGTCTGTGAGTCTGTTTCTCTTTTGTAGATAAGTTCATTTGTGTCATATTTTAGATTCCACATATAAGTGATATCATATGGTATTTGTCTTTCTCTTTCCGACTTACTTCACATGATAATCTCTAGGTCTATCCAGAGAGCATTTCATAAGATGGAAGAAATAAAATGTTTGTAAACTGACATAGATGATTTCATAGAAGGTGAAAATTTGCTGATGTAGGAAAGTCGATGGAGAATTGCTAGGAAAATATCTTTCAGTATAAGAGGGGATGTGACCAAGTGTAGAAAGGAGGGTTTTGGGTTTTTTAAATAAATAAATAAATAACTTTATTTATTTATTTTTGGCTGTGTTGGGTCTTCGTCGCTGCTCACAGGATTTCTCTAGTTGTGGTGAGTGGGAGCTACTCTTCGTTTTGGTGTGCGGGCTTCTCATTGCGGTGGCTTCTCTTGTTGCGGAACATGGGCTCTAGGCACACAGGCTTCAGTAGCTGTGGCATTCAGGCTCAGTAGTTGTGACATATGGGTTCTAGAGCGCAGGCTCAGTAGTTGTGGTACACGGGCTTAGTTGTTCTGCGGCATGTGGCATCTTCCCGGACCAAGGATCGAATCTGCATCCCCTGCACTGGCAGGTGGATTCCCAACCACTGCACGCCCAGGGAAGTACCGAGGAGGGTTTTTAGACAGGAGTGTGGTTAGTTCACATGTTAGCAGATGAGAAGATGGGTAATGTGGCCTTGGAGATGGTAGATGAGTAGAAGTGGTGGCAGAGTTTTCCCAACTTCTATTATTTTTTCAAATTTCTCCAGGGAGAAGCAAGTGAGAATTGGCTAAGAGTAAGAATGTGGGAGGGGTCTTTGGGGTTTGAGGAGAGGAGTTGTGAAAAACTCCTTTCAAATAGTAGGAAGTGAATGGACTAGAAAAGTAGAGCACAATCTCTTTCTCCTTCCCTCCTTTCTCCCCCTTCCTGTTTTCTCTCCTTCCTCCTTCCTTTCCTTCCTTCCTTTAAGCCAGCTTTCTGTTTTGTGTCTATATCACACCAAACACTGGATATTTTGGATATTTGTAAGCGGAGGGACAAATATTTTCCTCAGTGAATTCTAGATGGAGAGGCAGCCCTGTTCCAAGTCAGTATAATAAATGAAATAGCCAGGTGTCAGGCCCATCCTACAGTCTTGAAAGCTGTTCCTGGCAGGCAACAATGGACGGTTAGAAATGGGCTGTCAAAATGCCAGCTTTTACAAGAGAGTGGAAATCCAAACTCCAGCAGTGAAACTAAGTTTGCCTCCCTCCCACACACAGGTTTTCAAATTTCATTTTTGAAGGAGGCGGTTCTCATAAGTCAGTTGACTAGAAATTTGATTTGGGTTATTTCTCAGAACTAGATGAAAAATATTTTGTTTAATGTAGTGTTTTCAGAATATATCCAAGCCAAGGAAATCTATCATTTGAATCAGCTAAAGATTATTGGTCAATATTTCCTTTTCAAAGACCATCAGGATTCTCAACATCTGATGGGTGCTTGGAGCCTGTAAGGGATTGGACAATGTCTTTATTCATAGGGACCTATGACAGAACAATATAGTATTTATAGATTATTTGTATTTCAAGTGAGAAGTTAAAGCCTTCATAGGGAAACAGAATGGCTAGGCATTCCATTCTAAATAGCTTTTCTCCTTTCTCAAAATTCTGAAAGTTATTTCCAACAATATGAGCTTGGTTGTTTTTAACCTTTCCCACATCATTTTGACTCTTATTTTCATTCTGTTGGCCTCTGCCTTGTCTCTTCTGTTAGTGTGTTAACATACTTCCAATGACTGAGTGGCCTGAAGTTGGTCAGGATAGTTAAGTTTGACTGAAACTACATCCATGGTTCTAACTAGAAATGCATTTTAGAGGTTCGATTAGGAAGTGATTGTATTTCTTTCTTTGTCCCCCCACATTTCAATTAAAATGTATTTTTTAAAATTGAAGTATAGTTGATTTACAATGTTGTGTTAGTTTCAGGTGTACAGAAAAGTGATTCAGTTATACATATCATTATATAAGAATATATATAATTATTTTCCAGTTTTCCCTTATAGGTTATTACAGAATATTGAGTATAGTAGTCCTTGTTGGTTATCTATTTTATATATAGTAGTGTGTATATGTTAATCCCCCAAATCCTAATTCATCCATCCCTCCCTTTCCCCTTTGGTAACCATAAGTTTGTTTTCTATGTCTGTGAGTCTATTTCTGTTTTGTGTATAAGTTCACTTGTATCTTTTTTTTTAAGATTTCACTTGTAAGCAATATATGATATTGGTCTTTCTTTGTCTGGCTTACTTCACTTAGTAGGATCATCTCTAGGTCCATCCAGTTTGCCACAAATGGCGTTATTTCATCCCTTTCTTATGGCTGAGTACTCTTCCAAGTTATATATTTACCACATCTTTATCCATTCATCTGTCAATGGGCATTTAGGTTGCTTCCATGTCTTGGCTATTGTGAATATTGCTGCTATGAACATTGAGTTCCATGTATATTTTGAATTAGAATTTTCTCCAGATGTATACCTAGAAGTGGGATTGTTGGATCATACGGTAGCTCTACTTTTAGTTTTTCAAGGAACCTCCATACTTTTCTCTATATTGTCTGGGAAGTACTTGTATTTCTAGGGGAGATAATTTTTTATTTTAATGAGCTAAGGTCATATCTACAATAGAGATGATGCCATGGCATCATCATCCCATTTGACAGCAAATCATAGAGCAGCTTGTGGTTGTGTTCACTGTTAAATCTGTACTGATTTCAATTCTGGGTTCCTCCACATACTAGCCACCCATCTGACACAGCATCATGATTAACTGGTGGGTCCTCTCTTGCTTTGCTGTTGTTCACTTGTAGAACTCCCCGGGACAGTCCTCTTGGAGGGACAAGGCTTCCTCACTGTGGGTCCATCTGAAGGGTGGATGTGGAACAGGCAACATATCATTCCTGCCCACTCCCAATTATGCTGTCCACAACATATTCTACTCCAAGTGGCATGAGGATGCTGCTCTTTACTGAAGAGTTCAGAGAGGGAGATTTTTTAAATTTTATTTTATTGAAGTATAGTTGATTTACAAAGTTGTGTTAATTTCTGCTGTACAGCAAAGTGATTCAGTTATACATACATACATATATATATATATACACATATATATATGTATACTTTCTTTTTCATATTCTTTTCCATTATGGTTTATCATAGGATATTGAATATAGTTCCCTGTGCTATACAGTAGGACCTTGCTGCTTATCCATTCTGTATATAGTAATTTGCATTTGCTAATCCTAAACTTCCAATCCACCCCTCCCTCAGCCCCTCCCACTGGGCAACCACAAGTCTCTCCTCCATGTCTGTGAGTCTGTTTTTGTTTTGTAGATAAGCTCATTTGTGTCCTGTTTTAGATTCTACATATAAGTGATGTCATATGGTATTTGTCTTTCTCTTTCTTACTTACTTCACTTAGTATGATAATCTCTAGGTCCATCCATGTTGCTGCAAATGGCATTATTTCATTCTTTTTTACAGCTGAGTAATATTCTATTGTGTATATATATATATATATATATATATATATACACACATATACCACATCTTTTTCATCTGTAGATGAGCATTTAAGTTGCTTCTATGTTTTGGTTATTGTAAATAGTGCTGCAATGAATATTGGGGTGCATGTGTCTTTTTGAATTAGAGTTTTGTCCAGATATATGCCCAGGATTAGAATTGCAGGATCATAGCATAGCTCTATTTTTGTTTTTTAAAGAAACTTCATACTATTTTCTATAGTGGCTGCACCAATTTACATTCCTACACACAGTGTAGGAATGGTCCCTTTTCAAAGAGGGAATGTTAAACTGTAGGTTAAATTTGACTTTCGGCAGTGTTCGAGGGAAAAACACAGGAGAATCAGGTATTTCTAGGGGTTCTCTGGCAGAGCCACCTCTCGTTACTGATCCAACTCTGGCAGATGTTTGCCTCTCCCTGGCACAGGTGATCCCTCAAGGCCTTCCCTGAGAATAGTTCTAGTGTCATGCATTTTGGGGTCTTGACAACCTCCATCCCCTTCTCAGCTGAGACAACCTCTTTCTTTCAGGGCCTTCAAAGGAATTCTCTCTCTTCTTTCTTCCTTCTCCTCTGAGACATATAACTTAACTTCAAGGAGTCTGGGCTTTCACAGCGACAGGAATATGGGTCATAATATGCATCACCAGAAACCGGCTTTCTGCCCTATAAACCCCCTTCCCCCCACCATTTACAAGGAATTACAAAGAGCTTGGCTACTTTCTTGAAATAGAAATAGGAGAGGAGGTAAAAATTCAGAGACAAAAGTAAAAAATATGCCAATCATTGTGCCATGTGTATTTTTGTTAACATCTGTATGTGTAACTTCTCTTTACACTCGAATAAAATAATGACCACAATTATGGTGTGAAAATTCCTTAAAGGCTTTTTTTGAAAAACCTCCAAAATATCTTAAGATGGAGTGGTATGTGTCTTAAGTAGGCTTTTCCTAATGTCTGCCAAGAAGGAGATTCTGGGATGAGAATTTATGTGGAAGTATTTTGAGGAAGAGTCATTGGAGTAGTGGGGAACTGGGATCAAGTAGGAAGTGTCCAAGAAAGAGGTTTGTGTTGAGGAAAGTCCCCCAAAGAGATCTTTGGCTTTACCCATAGAGGAAATCCAGAGACAGTGGAGTTCAAAGTTCCCCCAATTGGGAGACAAGCAAGGTGGAATTTGTGTCCCTGCACCTGTCAGTAATTGGTTAAGGGCTATGGGGGAAAGTCAATTTCCAGGCACTGGGAGATCTCTTCAGGAACATAGGTGAAATTTTTTCCTGCAGCCTGAGGGGAGCTCTCTGACAAGTAGACAAATATATGAGATCTTGTGAGTGTGCCAGATTGAATTTTCCAGAAATGGCACAACACTCTCTTCCATTCCACATGCTCTCCTCACAATATAACTGACACTGTTCCCATTGAGAGATGGGACTACAGTTCTTTCCCCGAACATGCACACATCCCTGCTACTGCTGCTGCAGGTAAAAGGCAGCAGGAATAATGCTGGGAAGCCTAGCTGAGAAGGAAAGACCATGCATATTCTGCCTTTTTCTCTTGTGAGATTGCCTTTGAAGAATTGAATAGCCATGTAAAACCTCTGAGGCCAGCATGCTGTGAAGAAGCCTATTTTCCCCATTAAGAGGCCAATGTGGAGAGGAACTGGCAGCCAATAACCAACTGACAGCCATGTGAGTGAGCCGGCTTGGAAGTGGATCCTCCAGCCCAGCCTCGCCTCCCCATCTGATGCCATTCCTCTTGGAGTCAAAGTGTGTTGTTCCGTTGAACCCTGTTCACATTGTAGATGCATGTGCAAAATGATTATTTTTGTTTTAAATTAGTGAGGTGTGTGTGTGTGTTTACATATAGAAGGCATGTCACCTTTACAACCTGGCTTTGGAAGTCATACAGAAACACTTTCACTAAAGTCACAGACCCATCTGAGAAGGGAACACAGACCCAAACTCCTATGGCAGGAATGTCAATGTCGTGTTGTAAGAAGAGCTTGTAGGATGAGAGAGCTTCTTGTGGTTATCTTGGCAAAAATAATCTGCCCCACTTGGAAATTAAAAAACATGGGCAATGTTAGAAAGGGATGCTTCTGAATGCTGGTGTAGGTCATAACTAACCTCCACCAGAGCTGAGCCTCTGAACATCATAGATCACGGCTATTTGTTTTTGGATGTTTTGCACAGAGTTTTGGATTCATATTATTTGCTCAATAAATATTTATTGTATAAAAGAATGGTGTCATTTAAATTCCATCTGACCCAACCCTCAAGAACAGTTTTTCCAAGTTCATGAAGAGAGGGGACCAAGAAAATGAAGGAGCATGTGACTTTACAAGAAGCATTATAAAGCTGCTGGTGACTGTGGTTACAGATCCTGACTGCAGCTGGCAGAAATGACATGCATAACCCTGATGGCGTCAACAAGGTCAGAGTCCATGGAGAAGAAGCCAAAGGAAGCAGCAGCTGCTATGTAAAGCCACTGTGCAGTGGATTGGATATAACACCATTGGAAACAGCAGCAGTAATAATAATGGTTATTATTGTTATAACAGTGACAATAATTATACATTAGCTAAATTTACTAGAGAACCATCTATATGTCAAGGGTTTTAGAAGAATAATCTCTGTGATCTTGAAAACCATCGAGCAAGGTAGGCACTATTATTCTTATATTTTCAGATGTCAAAGCTGTGATTAAGAAAGATGAAGTAATTGTACCAAGAACACACAGTTAAGAGCAGAATTGGGATTCAAACCAAAGTAGAGCTGATCCAAAAGTCTGTGCTCACTCTGCTGCAACCTGTGTCCTTCTTAGGAAACTTTCAGTGGCCACTGGGGAATCTCAGACCCTTCCTTGAGAAAATAAAGGATTTCTGGGTTTGGAGTGCCAGGGATTCTCAGGGTTGAGATAAATGAAATAATTACCAAGTTCTTGATGTTTCTCCTTCTGACTGGCCTGACCTACAAAGCAAGGGTTATATTAAAATACAAAAAGTGAGTGAATATCTCACTGGGAAGAACTTTCTTCTCAAGCACTTTAATTTCCCTGTACCTCGGTGCTCTGGATCTTGAAGACGCATCCCTTATAAAATATTTACTTAAATAGAATGACGAGTTGACTGCCATTTCATTTCATCCCTGGAGCATCTCAGAGCACTCATTACTTATTTGCAAGTGGTCATTCAGGAAAATTTGCATTCGATCTGGGTTTATGAACATGCCAACCTATTTCCTATTCATTTTCCTTCAAGCACTGCTTACAGATTCATCTCCATCATAAGTAACTCTTTTTAGATCAGTTTTTAAAGTATTCATTTTCATCAAAAGTTTACATGCAAATGATTTAATGAGTCAAACTGGGTTATAAGGTTTGATATGAAAAACGGTAACATTTATCTACCCCCATTTCTCCCTCTTAAGAGGGAGCCATTTCATTTCTTTAGTGAATTCTTTTGATATTTACTGCCATATTTTAAAATAACATTTTTTCTTTTAGGTATTATCTATTGACTTCTGAATGAGGATTTAACTCTCTCTCAATCCCTGTAAACCCCACATTTACACTTCCTATTCTCCTGTCATACTATAGTTATATCATAATATAAATTAGATCAATACTCACGGCTTACACTATGGCAGTATAAAGTGTTTATATATGAATAATGGTAGTGTACTAGAGTAACTATTTTGCACTGCTTTTTTTTTCCCATGTGAAATTCTCCTTTGCTTGCTTGTTTTCTGTGTACCTTTCCCTAAATTCAGTTCAAAGTTTTGCAGGCTATCCAATTCACCTCTCAATATATATTCATATACATCAGGCATTGTATTGATTTCATTTTCTTGAAGAAATTCATTCTGGAACTCTCTTACTTTCTCCAATATGGACCAATTGCTTTCTAACCTGGGCAGCAGCTGCTTTTCTGAGATTACCCTTCCCCATCATCTTGGGGATTCTGGTGTTGTTTTCCCTGTTTCCTGAACCCAAATCTTTTTCTTTTTGGTTTACTTTTTTAAAAAATAGCACATATCCACCAGAAAATACTGAGAAATGTTGCATAAAAACTCAACTATAGCTTTAGAGATACATGTTTAGGTAGTAAAACTATAAAGTAGAACAAGAAAGTTTAGGATAATTGTTACCTTGGGGGGAAAGCAGTGGTTGAGATTGAGAAGAGGTCCAATGCAAGCTTCTAAATGTGGTAATGTTCTCTTTTTTTCCTAACCTGGGTGGATGTTTACTATTTGTTAAGCTATTAAACTATACATTTTTTTTGTACACTACTATGTGTGGATAATATATTTGACCATAAAAAGTATGAAAACAAGAGTTTAAACCAATACTTAATCTGCAGTACACCTTCAGTAACTATTAGCCATTAGTATTACTGTTAAATCAGCAGTTTTCAACTAGCGGAAACTTCCCTACTCAGGGGACATTTGGCAATATCTACAGACATTTTTGGTTGTTTCAGCTGGGAAAGAGGAATGGTGCTACTGCATCTATTGGGTCGAGGCCAGGGATCCTATTAACATCCTACAGTGTACAGGACAGCTCCCTATAGCAAAGAATTATCTGGCCCAAAATGTCAATAAATAATGTTGAGATTCCATAAAAAGAAACAAAATGAGTTATTTGTAATGAGGTGGGTGGACCTAGAGTCTGTCATACAGAGCGAAGTAAGGCAGAAAGGGAAAACAAATACCATATGCTAACATATATATATA
>NW_006778424.1:5370-20273 GCF_000442215.2 Lipotes vexillifer | reverse complement strand
ATATATATAAAAGGTTCTGAGGAACCTAGGGGCAGGGCAAGAATAAAGATGCAGACGTAGAAGATGAACTTGAGGACACCAGGAGGGGGAGGGTAAGCTGGGACCAAGTGAGAGAGCGGGATAGACATATATACACTACCAAATGTAAAATAGATAGCTAGTGGGAAGTAGCCACATAGCAAAGGGAGATCAGTTCAGTGCTTTGTGTCCACCTAGAGGGGTGAGATAGGGAGGGTGGGAGGGAGACACAAGAGGGAGGAGATGTGGGGATATATGTATACGTATAGCTGATTCACGTTGTTTTACAGCAGAAACGAACAGACCATTGTAAAGCAATTATACTCCAATAAAGATGTTTTAAAAAAATAATAATGATGCTGAGGTTGAGAAACTCTGTTGTAAAGCCTCTCATGTGATATGCATTATCCAGAAGGCCTCAATTAATTGTCATCCCCTCCCCCACCACAAATTATTTTCTTTACTTATATATGTTTACAGCTTTCTTGTCAATTACATCACTGTTTCAATATGATAACTGCAGGGCTTCTGATTCCTTCAAGGTCAAACATTGGATAAACACTAAATAGATGAAAATAATGGAATGACCAGGATTTCCTCTTACATCACTTAGCTAGTATAATGTCCTGTTTGCTAGCAGTAAACTCTGCACTCCTGAGAGTCATCAGATTTACTAGGCATATGCTACATCTGTCTTTTCTTCTGAATGACAAGGGTCATCTTTTGTTTTGTTAAAGCCTTTTTCTTGTAATTTCAGTCTGAATCATTGTAGGCCTGACTTCTGAGGCAGTAGTGGCAGAGGGTCCGTGGATGTACTTACATAATCTTTGCTTAAGCCCCAGAGACTTGGGCCAGCGGGTACAACTCAAAGGCCATTGGCACACGGAGCATTTCTTTCTCTGGACACCTTTCTTTCAATAGATCTAAAGATTTGTTGGGCCACAGTAGCTGGCTTTTTCTAGCCACAATGATCAGATTATTAGATCAAGATAATCTTAAATTGTAATAATTTTTAAAAACTCACAGAAGATTACAGATAATCCAAAATTAGCATGGCAATATTCTTCCTGTTATATGAAAAACCTCAAAAAGGGAAGAAGGAAGCTGAATTGATAATTATCTATATTGATTTGATGGAACAATTGTGAGGCAATGATTAATTTGATTGTTCTCTAAGGTTTTATCTACCTTCATAATAATAAGTAAAATAGTACATTTGAACCTTAGTAAGTCAAATACTTTTCTTATAAATTATTTCATCCCTTCTCTAAACCACTCTGCCCCTCAAAAGCTAATGCTTTGTAAGCTTAGGAATTCCACAAGCTGAACTAGATATGATTTAACAAGCCTCACCAACAGTTTGGGCCAGTTTCTGATATCACACCTGTGATTTTATATTTTCTCCTTGTGTGCTTCAGGTTCTGCAGTAATCCTGTCTGAAGCCATCCCTGTATACAAAGTTTAAACACCTATTAACAAGAGATTCCTGTTATTTTGGTTTGGCTCTTTTGTGCCAGGATAAATGAAATTTCTCTCTAATATTAGCCTTTCACCACAGTTTGAGACAATTTTTCATGGTACAATTAAAATAGCAAAGATCTTGGCTTAGTTGGATCCCACTTTTGCCACTTACTGACTGTGTGGAAACATTCATCTAACCTCTCTGTGTCTAAATTTCCTCATCTGTAAAAGGAACAGATACTAATATTCTGAACAGCTATGAAAATGGGGAGGGGGATGTCATGGGCTTTTAGATGGGCAGTTTTAAAAAGCGGTGTGGGAGAAATTATACAAGCAATTATAAACATCACTAGCTAGGGACTAGGAATTATGTTCTGAGGAAAATTCAAAGACTTAAAATTTAATTTGACTGACTACAGAAATAAGAAAAGGGAATATATAGCATCTTTTTGAGTGTCTATATGCCCAACGTGTGTGTGTGTGTGTGTGTGTGTGTGTGTGTGTGTATACATACATACATATATATATATATATATATATATACTAGGTACATTTATTCATTTTCACCTTGTTTAAATCCTTACAATTATCCTATAAAGTAGATATTAGTTTGTTCATTTTTCAACTGAACCGTAGGCTTGCCAGAGACCCGTATGTAATATGGCCTTGACTTCAAAGATGAGCTGGACCCATCTTTGTTCCTAGGAATCAGGAAACAGAGAGGGAGAGGGAAAGTGAAATAGGGAGAGAAAGGGAGGGAGCAGAGAGAGAAAGTGAGAGGTGGAGAGGGAGGGAGGGAGAATACAGCTCATGAGAATTGGAGGGTACGTACCCAGTCTCCATAGCTGCCAAAATTCTGTCAATCCTGCAGTTTCAAGTCAAATGTATTTTCACCTAAACCTCAACCTTGTGTACACTCATTAAAAGATGAATCATTTGGGCTGTTCTCCGAGTTCCTAGTTAACATCATAATATCATGAAAAGACAAACAATCCCCAGCAAGCCTCTCCTGAATGTTGCCTATGAGCCAGGCATTGTGCACACAGACCAAGGAAGCCATCGTGGCCACAGAGATAAACTTGGGTCTTTCTTCAGAGTTTCTATTTTCTCACTTCACAGCTGGCTCTTCACTTCAGGGCTTTGCCTGGCCAATGAGAATGAATGAATGGGCTTCCTAATCACATGGAACTATACACTGTATCCAGGACCACAGCAGGGAGTTATTAAGACCTGATCAACTCCTTCCCCATTGTGTATGGTTCTCTCTGCCACTTGCCATTTACACCAGGCCAGTTTCCCCAAATATTTAAAAAGCAAAACAAAACAACTGTGTGTGCTTGTAGCCACCACCTGGAACTTCTTCTCACCCCTTCCCCTGACCATTTGCCTATTGCTGGTCTTGTCTAATCTCTAAGCCTCATCCTCTGATCTCCCAGTTCATCTCCAACCATGAACTTGTCCTCTTTTCTGGTCTTCAGATCTAGGGCTCCATATCAGGGCTATCTAGTGTTTAAACCTTAACTTTCCCCTTCAGAATTTGTTGTAATAACCCTACTGTTCATCATGCTGGCTGAAGGTCCCTGGTTAGCATCTGGGCCATTCATTGTCCTTGGCAAGACGAAGTGGGAGCATTCAGGCATCCTCCCAAAGTACATTTCTCAACATCTGCTCTGGTGGGATTTAGTCACCCACTGAGTAGTCTGTATATTAGTCCATGACTGAAAGGGCTGGGATGGAAGGCAGGGGGCAGAAATGAGATGAAGTCAGGATCCTGAGTTTCTTGATGGCTGGTGAATTCCCGTCTGTCACTGGAGACTTCAACAGGATAGAGGAGAGGAATCTGGCAAGTGTGAGGTTTATCCTGGTGTCCTGAATAACTGAAGTATATGGCAAGAATCGAGCATTGTTGATAGACTGATTGATGATAGCTTGGTTTGGCCATTCATTCTCTTGTTTATCACACATTTATTAAGTATCTGTCATGTACCCGGAACCCAGCCTAACAACAAATCTCTTCTGCTTCCATGAAATACTTTGGCCACTGGATTTCCAAAAATAGGCATTGTAATCTTGGCCAGATGTGAGACTAAGTGTGTGAACAGGAGGGCTCCATTTTCAAGCTGTGCTGTGACTAGGAAATTACCAGGACAATTGCATTTGCTTTCTTTTCACAACAGCCAGCTGCATGGTGCAATCTGAGCTCCTATGAAAGGAGCAAAAACCCTTTGCTGTAGAGTCCGTGTGGACAAAGTGCCCTGCTGAGTGGGCAAGACAGTTACAGAGCATGGACTCTAATCCTGGACTTGGCCAGTGCATGAGTCGTTCTCTGGATACAGAAAACACAGAAAAGTCTACATAAGAATTTTTATTGTCTATAACCTTAACCTTCCAGACACAATCTTGTGTACAAATAACATTTCAAGATATATGCTGCTTATATCAGGATTTTTCCCACTAACATTATGTTTTGAAAAATTTCCCACATCATTAAATATTTTTAGGATATAATTTTTAAAATTTATTTTATTGAAGTATTGTTTTATTGTAGTATTGAAGTATTGAACATTTACAATGTTGTGTTAATTTCTACTGTACAAAAATGTGCTTCAGTTACAAATATATATATATACATTCTTCTTTATATTCTTTTTCATTATAGGTTATTAGAGGATATTGAATATAGTTCCCTGTGCTATACATTAGGACCATGTTGTTTATCCATTCTATATATAGTAGTTTTCTTTTGCTAATCCCAAACTCCCAATTCACCACTCCCTCAGCCCCTCTCCCTGGGATGCCACAAGTCTGTTCTCTATGTCCCTGGGCAACCACAAGTCTGTTCTCTATGTCTGTGAGTCTGTTTTTGTTTTGTGGATAAGTTTATTTGTGTCCTATTTTAGATTCCACATATAAGTGATATAATATGGTATTTGTCTTTCTCTTTCTGACTAACTTCACTTAGTATGATAATTTCTAGGTCCATCCATTTTGCTGCAAATGGCATTATTTCATTCTTTTTTATGGCTGAGTAATACTTCTCTGAGTAATATTCCATTGTCTATACATACCACATCTTTATCCATTCATCTGTCTATGGACATTTAGGTGGCTTCCATGTTCTGGCTATTAAATAGTGTTGCTGTGAACATTGGAATGCACATATCTTTTTGAATTATGGCTTTGTCCAGGTTTGTGCCTATGGGTGGGATTGCAGGATCATATGGTGGTTCTATTTTTAGTTTTTAAAGGAACCTCCATACTGTTCTCCATAGTGGCTGCCACAATTTACATTAGGATAAAATGGCTACATACATCCATTATTTGAGTGTGTCTTAATTTATTTAACCATATTATTAATTTTAATTTATTATAAATAGTGCTTTTATGAATATTTTTTGTCTGCATCTGTAGGGCAGTGTTTTCAGCTTCCAAATCAGCAGAGCTAAGGTCAGCCTGCAAGACTACACAGGACCATCTTACACACAGTCCTATCCCAGGAAGGGAAGGGCCAGCAAGAGGAGGCCTGCTGTCCACTCTCTCTTTATTGGGGGTGATATTCTTGGAAAGGAAAGAAGGCAAGAGACGCAGTCAAATTTTCCAATCAACAAGCTAGTGACAGACTTCTTAGAAAATAATCTCAGTCGTTGTCTATAGAATGCTTTTGGAGGGATTCGAAGATCTTATCTTAAACCAACCTGAATCTATGGGTTTATAGGTCATGGCTCATGGGGAAATGGGAGGTAAGCTGTGTTCCTCACTGTTCTAAGTGATGTAAATTGTACACGTCGCTCAGAGACTCATAGGTTAGTCTGTGCCAAGAGCGCGGTGGTTGGGAGGTGACCGTTAGAAGTCCCCAGGCCTCTCCTTGCTTTGTCTGTGCCTTGTGGTTACCTATATCTTTGAAATTATTAGAACAGTTTTATTGTTTTGCACTGAAATGCCAAAAAACCTAGAAGGCAGGAAAAGAAGAGAATGGTTTATAAATGAGGAAACTGAGGATCAGTTTCAGCTAATAACTGGTGATTTAAGGTCTATTTGACCCCTAAGTTCATGCTCTATCCACTGCATGACACTGCAGGTGCTTTTGCTGACAATCTGACCTTTTTTGTTACCCCAAATACCTTCCATAAAAATGAGCTGAAGCCCTCCAACAGGAATTATCTTCTTGTTATTCCATTCAGAGTGTTTGTTTTTATGGACACAAAGATAGGTGTAACCTGTTCTTGACTCAGTGATCCAATAGGGAATTTTGTGTCCAACAAAACTGATATCAATCAATTTGGTCATGCTGATTCCTTTTCCCCTTGGCCTTTCTCTGCCTTTGTCTCCTCCCCAACGTCTCCCTCCCAGAACCATAACTATCAGGTCCTGATCTGTCACAGTTTACTATTACTTCTATGGGCCTCATTAGCATTGAGATTATTAGGGTCCTCTAGCTATCCCAAGAGAGACTTGAGGCACTGTCTAATCAACCATATTGGAGTTTCCATCTGGGTCTATTGAATATGTGACCCTCATGTAGATTCTTCATTCTCTTCCAGGAATGGCCACTCAAAGGCCACAGGACCCCTGAGGTTCCTGTCTTTCCCTCCTTTCACTACATGGGTTGAGAACCATACAGCCGAAGTTCATTCACAGACATTATAGACACAATAATACACTCTGCACATCCACACTGTATCCCGAACTTCATTGCTCACATGCAAGCCTCAGAATGAAATTTCGGCCAGCATCCTGCACTAGCCTCATGCGCTTCCTCCCTGCACAACCTGTGAGCAACAGCATTTCCCTTGCACCTGACTAGGCCTCTAGGGTGAGGCGGTGCTGCACAAAAGTAAATCTGGGGCACAGAGAAGTTAACTACCTGGTCCAAGATCAGAGAACTACTGTGCGGCTGACAGGGTCTTGGTGATCCAGCTGGGTGTCAGACCAGAACATCTCAGATGGAGAGCCAAGTTCAGGACATTGGTCCACCAGAGACCTCCCGGCTCCACATAATATCAAATGGTGAAAGGTCTCCCAGAGATCTCCATCTCAATGCTAATGCCCAGCTCCACTCAACGACCAGCAAGGTACAGTGCTGGACACCCAATGCCAAACAACTAGCAAGACAGGAACACAAACTGACCCATTAGCAGAGAAGCTGCCTAAAATCACACTAAGGCCACAGACACACTAAAACATATCACTGGACGTGGTCCTGCAGGCAGAAAGAAAATATCCAAGCTCATCCATCAGAACACAGGCACCAGTCCACTCCACCATGAAGCCTACACAACACACTGAACCAACCTTACCCAATGGAACTATGGGAAATACGAACCTGCAGCCAGTGAAAAGGAGACCCGAAACACAGTAAGTTAACCAAAGTGACAAGACAGAGAAATACACAGCAGATGAAGGAGCAAAATAAAAACCCACCATACAAAACAAATGAAGAGGAAATAGGCAGTTGAATTGAAAAAGAATTCAACTAATGATAGTAAAGATGATCCAAAATCTCAGAAATAGAATGGAGAAAATACAAGAAATGTTTAACAATGACATAGAAGAATTAAAGAGCAAACAAACAATGATGAACAAAAAAATAAATTAAATTAAAAATTCTATAGAAGGAATCAATAACAGAATAACTGAGGCAGAAGAACAGATAAGTGACGTGGAAGATAAAATAAAGCAAATGACTACTGCAGAGCAGAATAAAGAAAAAAGATGAAAAGAAATGAAGACATTCTCAGAGACCTCTGGGACAACATTAAACACACCAACATTCGCATTATAGGGGTTCCAGAAGAAGAAGAGAAAAAGAAAGGGACTGGAAAAATATTTGAAGAGATTACAGTTGAAAACTTCCCTAATATGGGAAAGGAAATAATTAATTAAGTCCAGGAAGCACAGAGAGTCCCACACAGGATAAATCCAAGGAGAAACATGCCAGGACACATATTAAACAATCAAAAATTAAATACAAAAAAAAATATTAAAAGCAGCAAGGGAAAAACAACAAATAACATACAAGAGAACCCCCATAAGGTTAGCAGCTGATCTTTCAGCAGAAATTCTGCAAACCAGAAGGGAGGGGCAGGACATATTTAAAGTGATGAAAAGCAAAAACTTACAACCAAGATTACTCTACCCAGCAAGGATATAATTCAGATTCAACAGAGAACTTAAAACCTTTACAGACAAGCAAAAGCTAAGAGAATCCACACCACCAAACCAGCTTTACAACAAATGTTAAATGAATGCCTTTAGGCGGTAACACAAGAGAAGGAAAAGATTTACAATAACAAACACAAAGCAATTAAGAAATGGTAATAGGAACATACATATCGATTACTACCTTAAATGTAAATGTATTAAATGTTCCAACCAAGAACATAGACTGGCTGAATGGATACAAAAACAAGACCTGTATATATGTTGTCTACAAGAGACCCACTTCACATCTGAAAGCGAAGGGATAGAAAAAGATATTCCATGCAAATGGAAATCAAAAGAAAGCTGGAGTAGCAATTCTCATATCAGAGAAAATAGACTTTAACATAAAGACTATCACAAGAGACAAAGAAGGACAATACATAATGATCAAAGGATCAAGAAGAAGGTATAACAACTGTAAATATTTATGCACCCAACAGATTAGCAACTCAATCATAAGGCAAAAGCGAACAGCTAAAACAGGGGAATTCAGCAGTAATAAAATAATAGTAGGGGACTTTAACATCCCACTTTCACCAATGGACAGATCATGCAAAAAGAAAATAAATAAAGAAATGCAAGCATTAAATGATACATAAAACAAGATGGACTTAACTGATATTTATAGTACATTCCATTCAAAAACAGCAGAATATATTTTCTTCTCAAGTTCTCATGGAACATCCTCCAGGATAGAACTTATCATGGGTCACAAATCAAGTCTTGGTAAACTTAAGAAAATTGAAATCGTATCAAGTATCTTTTCCGACCACAACATTATTTGACTAGATATCAATTACAGGAAACAATCTTTAGAAAACACAAACACATGGAGGCTAAACAACACACTACTAAATAACCAAGTGATCACTGAAGAAATCAAAGAGGAAATCAAAAAATACCTAGAAAAAAAATGACAATGAAAACACAATGACCCAAAACCTATGGAATGCAGCAAAAGGAGTTCTAAGAGGGAAGTTTATAGCAATATAATACTCCTTCAAAAACAAGAAAAATCTCAAATAAACAACCTAATCTTACACCTAAAGCAATTAGAGAAAGAAGAAAAACAAAGTTGGCAGAAGGAAAGAAATCATAAAGATAAGATAAGAAATAAATGAAAAAAAATGAAGGAAACAATAGCAAGATCAATAAAACTGAAAACTTTTTCTTTGAGAAGATAAAAAAATTGATAAATCATTAGCCAGACTCATCAAGAAAAAAAGGGAGAAGACTGAAATCCACAGAATTAGAAATGAAAGAGGAGAAGTAAGAACTGACACTGCAGAAATACAAAGGATCATGAGGGATTACTACACGCAATTATATGCTAATAAAATGGACAACCTGGAAGAAATGGACAAATTCTTAGAAATGCACAACCTTCCGAGTCTGAACCAGGAAAAACAGAAAATATAAAGTGACCAATGACAAGCACTGAAATTAAGACTGTGATTAAAAATCTTCCAAAAAACAAAAGCCCAGGACCAGATGGCTTCACAGGTGAATTTCAATGAGTGTTTAGAGAAGAGCTAACACCTATCCTTTTCAAACTCTTTCAAAATATAGCAGACGGAAGCACACTCCCAAACTCCTTCTATCAGGCCACCATCACCCTGACACCAAAAGCAGACAAAAATGTCACAAAAATAGAAACTTCAGGCCAATATCACTGATGAACATAGATGCAAATATCCTCAACATAATACTAGCAAACAGAATCCAATAGCACATTAAAAGGACCATAAACCATGATCAAGTGGGGTTTATCCCAGGAATGCAAAGGTTCTTCAATATACGCAAATCAATACATGTGATACACCACATTAGCAAACTGAAGGATAAACACCATATGATAATCTCAATAGTTGCAGGAAAAGCTTTTGACAAATTCAACACTGACTTATGATAAAAACTCTCCAGAAAGTAGGCACAGAGGAAACCTACTTCAACATAATAAAGGTCATATATGGCATACCCACAGCCAACATCATTCTCAATGGTGAAAAACTGGAAACATTTCCTCTAAGATCAGGAAGAAGACAAGGTTGCCTACTCTCACCACTATTATTCAACATCGTTTTGGAAGTTCTAGCCAGAGCGATCAGAGAAGAAAAAGAAGTAAAAGGAATACAAATTGGAAAAGGAGTAAAACTGTCACTGTTTGCTGATGACAGGATACTATACATAGAGTTCCTTAAAGATGTTGCCAGAAAACTACTAGGGCTAATCAATGAATTTGGTAAAGTAGCAGGATACAAAATTAATGCACAGAAATCTTTCCCATTCCTATACACTAATGATGAAAAATCTGAAAGAGAAATTAAGGAAACACTCCCATTACCATTGCAACAAAAAAATTAAAATACCTAGGGATAAACCTACCTAAGTAGAAAAAACCTGTATGCAGAAAACAATGACACTGATAAAAGAAATTAAATAATACAAACAGATGGAGAGATATATCATGTTATTGGATGGAAGAATCAATATTGTGAAAACGATTATACTACCTAAAGCAATCTACAGATTCAATGCAATCCATATCACAACTACCAATGGCATTTCTTACAGCAGTAGAGAAAAAATTTCACAATTTGTATGGAAACACAAAGGACCCCGAGTAGCCAAAGCAATCTTGAGAAAGAAAAACGGAGCTGGAGGAATCAGACTCCCTGACTTCAGACTATATTACAAAGCTACAGTAATCAAGACAGTATGGTACTGGCATAAAAACAGAAATACAGATCAATGGAACAGAATAGAAAACCCAGAGATAAAACCACACATATATGGTCACCTTATCTTTGACAAAGGAGGCAAGAATATACAATGGATAAAACACAGCTTCTTCAATAAATGGTGCTGGGAAAACTGGACAGCTCCATGTAAAAGAATGAAATTAGAACAGTCCCTAACACCATACAGAAAAATAAACTCAAAATGGATTAAGGACCTAAATGTAAGGCCAGACACTATAAAACTCTTAGAGGAGAACATAGGCAGAACACTCTATGACATAAATCACAGCAAGATCCTTTTTGACCCACTTCCTAGGGAAATGGAAATAAAAACAAAAATAAACAAATGGTACATAAAGAAACTTAAAAACTTTTACACAACAAAGGAAAACAGAAACAAGACAAAAAGCCGTCAGAATGGGAGAAAATATTTGCAAGTGAAGCAACTGACAAAGGATTAATCTCCAAATTTTATAAGCAGCTCATGCAGCTCAATATCAAAGAAACAACCCATTCCAAAAATGGGCAGAAGAACTAAAGAGACATTTCTCCAAAGAAGATATACAGATAGGTAGCAAACACATGAAAGAATGCTGAACATCACTAATCATTCAAGAAATGAAAATAAAAACTACAAGGAGGTATCACCTTACACCAGTCAGAATGGTCATCATCAAAAAATCTACAAACAATAAATGCTGGAGAGGGTGAGGAGAAAAAGGAACCCTCTTGTACTGTTGGTGGGAATGTAAATTGATACAGCCACTATGGAGAGCAGTATGGAGGTTCCTTAAGAAACTAAAAATAAAACTACCGTATGACCCCACAACCCCACTGCTGGGCATATACCCTGAGAAAACTGTAATTCAAAAAGAGTCATGTATCACAATGTTCATTGCAGTTCTATTTACAATAGCCTGGACATAGAAGCAACGTAAGTGTCCATCAACAGATGAATCGATAAAGATGTGGCAAATATATACAATGGAATATTACTCAGCCATAAAAAGAAACGAAATTTAGTTATTTGTAGTGAGGTGTATGGACTTAGAGACTGTCATACAGAGTGAAGTAAGGCAGAAAGAGAAAAATACATACCATATGCTAGCACATATATATAGAATTTAAAAAAAGAAAAAATGGTTCTGAAGAACCTTGGGGTAGGACAGGAATAAAGACACAGATGTAGAGAATGGACTTGAAGACATGGGAAGGGGAAAGGTAAGCTGGCACGAAGTGAGAGAGTGGTATGGACATATATACACTACCTAATGTAAAATAGTTAGCTAGTGGGAAGCAGCCACATAGTACAGGGAGAGCAGCTTGGTGCTTTGTGTCCACCTAGTGGGGTCGGATAGGGAGGGTGGGAGGGAGAAGCAAGAGGGAGGAGATGTGGGGTATATGTATATGTATAGCTGATTCACTTTGTTATACAGTAGAAAGTAACACACCATTGTAAAGCAATTATATTCCAATAAAAATGTTAAAAAAAAATAAAGTTTCATGCATTGGTAGAACTGCCTTAGAGCTTCTCACCCAGAAATAATTAACTTCCTGCTGTACCCTGATTGGGGAGAGATGGCTTTCCTAGAATCTTTGACAAATGAGCATGTTCTATACTTTTCTGCCTCTATGGATTCGTCCTATTAGACTAGGAGTCCTTTGTATTTAAAAATCACTTTGAGAGGGGAAAAAAATGTTGCTACATGGGAAGAACACCATCTGATTCTAATTTTTTAAAGTATGTATTGAAAGCTTTGCAGCATGAGGAGTCCTATCTGGGATGACACTGTGTCCTTTTCATCATTCTCCTTGTGCCTCTTGGAGGATGGGGTTAGGCAGTGTAGTGAGATGGTAAAAGGACAGGAAGCATAAAGCCACCAGGTTGTGAAGTGAACCTGTGAAGTTACTGTGTGGCCTCGGACCCATCCTTTCTCCTTTCTGAGTCTCATTTGCCTTATGTATAAAATTGAAATCAACATATACATCAAAGGGTGGTTGAGAAGGTCAAATGTGATGGTGAGTGTGAAGGCATTTTGTAAACTACAAAGAAATTTTCTGATTTGGTATTTTAAATAAAAGGGCTTGATTGTTTTCTGGGGATTCCTGAATTGTCTTTATTACCCCTCCTCCCACACCTGATCGGCAGTTCCATAAACATTTAACGTGGGATGTTAGGCTCTATCAGCCTCTTAGCAGACCATCTGCTAAATGAATCCAGAGATCTGTTCAAAATGGAGCAGAAATTCAAGGGACTAAAGTACGCATACACATAGATGAGCAGGCACACCCACCCACCCACCCACACACATACACATACACATATAGCTCTGAGATTCCCCCCGAATCTCAGAGCTATAATTTCTTTAAATCATGTGATGAAAAAAAATCTGATTGTTTCTCCCACAGCTATGGGAATACCAGCAGGGAAAGCAGCATCGGTGCGTTTTAGGCTGGAGCCTCCATGCTGGGTTGGGAATTCATGGTGACTGTGAGGTCTGAAGTGGGGGAGAAACAGGACACCCCCACAGGAAGGGTCACCTTGGGATCAGAAACCAGGGTTATAACTCAAAATGCCAAGGCTCTGTTGTCATCCTGGCATAGACTTTCTAGGGATTTGGCCCATATCTCCATCTGCACCTCTGGGACCTCCTGCTGTTATCTCATGGGGGATGGTTGGGAAGAGAGTGAGGCCTGCCCCATCCAGAGATCTTAGGATGAAACCAGAGAACAGGACAGGCTCAGCATGACCTCTGGTGATCAAGGACATTGGAGTCAGTTTACTCTGAGTTACAAGGTCATAACTAGGATATTTATTTTTTTATCCTAGATCTTTGTGGTTTAAACCAGGTATGTGCAGCTGGAGTAGCTGCATAATTCTTTCAATTTTCATCAGACAAATCTTCCTTCTTTGTCCAAAATAGGACTTTGAAAAACTAGCTGTTGAATTATGGTTGCCCTTTGGCTTTTCCTAGTTATTTGGTACAATGGAATTAAACAGACTTGGGTTCAAATCCCACTAACTAGTTTTGAGACCATGGGAAGAAGGTTAAGCTCTCTGCAGGCAGTTTTGTAAAATGTGGATAATAATAAAATCACACAACTGTTGCCAGATTTGGAGTAGATACTCACTAAATGTTAGTCCTCCTCCAGGACCCCCTTCCTACTTCAGGACCCCTTGTTGGGTTTCCCGTGGACAACTCCCTCCACCCACAACAGCTGTTTAGATTTAGATTGTTTAAAACTCATTTGATTATTTGTCCAATTGTTTTCAAGCTAATAGAGATAATAAAAGGACCTAAGAGTACCTCTCATAGGTCTGTTTAAAGGATAAATGATATATTACAAATAAAATCACTGAGCTTGGCAAATAGTAGGTGGATACAGATTAGCAAAATGTATTATCTTTCTGAAGAGGGAAGAAGAGGGGAAAAGACAGTCCTTGAGCCCCCAGTCAACCCCATCTTTAATTATTCCCTTAGTGACATCTCCACACGTCAGTAATCCTGAGTTTGAATTGGGAAGTCCTCAAAATATTGTACCTAGTCCCAGTGACCGGACAGTAAAGAAAATTCTCAAATTAACTAGAGCCTTGTCTCTGTTCTATTTTTCCTGTACACCTTCATTGTTTGGTTATTGCAATTGGAGTTATTGAGACCATTCCCAAAGAGTGGACCATGAAATGTTCCCAAAAATTCTGTGCAGGGCTTTTTTCTGTTTTGCCAGGCTTGCAGAGTGAGGGTGAGATGGCAGGGTCTGGAAATCCTCCATTTTACAATGGAGGAAACACTTCTTAATTTTATCCTTTTCTGGTTCTAGCTTCAGATCACCATTCAAAGCCAAATCCACCTCCCCCAACATACCTACAACAATCTAGGGATGGCACCTAGTTCCAAATTGTAGCTTCTGGGTGCCAATTTCTCAAAAACCCTGCTTTCTTTAGATACTGACATTATTGGGACTCAGTTTTTTTGAATCTTAGTAGAATACAAAATAACACTGATAAAGAAAGGTATAAAAAGATTCCTACCTAGAAATGCATATTTGTGGCATCAGAAACGTGCAGCTATTTTCAGGTATGTATAGAACTGGTCCATTGGCCTACAGGATTTAAAAAAAATGCTTCTCTAAATCTCAATGTGTAGAGAATGGCAGGTACCCTATTAACCATGAAACAAAAAGAAAAATTACCATTTTGAACAGCAGAAAAATTGAAAGTAGCCACTTCTGCTGAGGAGGGTTTTATTTTACATCAAAAGAGGTGGAGAATTAAGATGGAGAATTAAGAATCTACCTTGATTGTTTCTTTGAGGGAGACACTTGAGAGCACTTCCTCTCAAGGCATCAACTTAAGGGAGAGGGGGATAGCAGGATTTCTCTGCACAACAAACCTAATAAATCTGGAGTGGGGGATTTTGGATTTGTAAGGGCCACCCAGGAAGGGATAAGGTATGTGAGAGGCAAGGGAACTGGGGGGGGGGG
>NW_006778424.1:0-5315 GCF_000442215.2 Lipotes vexillifer | reverse complement strand
AAGGGAGCGGGGGGGGGGGGGAACAGGCAAAAGAACGTTCAGGCAGCCAGAGGTCCCTAAGTTGGCAGGAAGCCTAAAGGAAGAAACACAGCCAGGAAGAGATTGTGAGAGGGAAGGATGCATTTTGGAGTAAAATGCCATACTTTTCAATTTTAAGACAATGTCTTAAGTTATTGTAGTCCCCATTCCGTTACTTTAGATCTTGAGTGATGCTTGGTTATACCGACCTGCACTAGGTCTTCAGTGCTTTGTGTGGAATGAAGGACCAACATGGATTCCCGAGAGGCTTATGATGTACAGGAAGGACAGAGCAGTTGCTGGAGGAGGAATGAAGAAGCAAGACACTGGTTATAAGATGAGATGACCAAGGGACAACTTAAGCCCTATGGGAACCCACAGAAACATTGAATGGGGTGGGGACGGTGAGATGGAAGAGTGTGGGTGCTGGACTTTCTAAAGGTAGCAGAGGCACTCTAGCAGTTCTCTTGGAAAATTAAAGGGCAGGTGATTCCCTGAAACCTTGAAGATGGGGGTCCCCCAGAGGCAGCTGATTTTTGTGTATGTGTTGGGGGTGGAGAAACTCCTGGGTGAGGCAATTAACAAATGCTGATACCTTTGACAGACATCACTTTTTACCTGAGAAATCTACCTTGTGTAAATCATGGGGTTAAAAAAAGGAGCCTGAAAGCCTTGATATGTGGTTCTTGTTCTTGGCAGCAAACTATCCCACCTTGGCTCACGGCAGGCGATCTAGGTGAACTACAGAGATAGGTCAGGTCAGGGGTAAACTCATTTTATAGATAAACTTAGTATCCTTTTATAAAAGAGGGCAAATTACATCATGCTTTTTCATCCTACAACTGTGCTATAGCTTCCTTGGCAGGGCTGCTGTGTAGACAGGTGCTTTTTGTGTATGACAAAAAGGCATCTGGCCTAAGTGGGAGTGGGGAGCTAACACCAGCCTTCACTCAACTTGAGTTGTGTGTCTATCAGCTAGTGGGGCCCAGAGGCTTGTTATCATTCTTTTTATTTTTCTTTTGTGTCTTTCTGTAATTCTTAGTTCAATAGTTCTTTATACAATGTGCCTTAAGAATATTCTTATTGATGAGCCAAACTTTTAAACTCAATCATTTTGTCCTCTCTGAGGTGACATGTATCAATCTTCTCGACTTCTAAAAAAAGAGACCATGAAACATTACACAATGTATCCACTTGGCAAATTCTTGTGTTTTCTTAAGAGAAATAAAACCATTATTTCATGGGAAACGTAGAAAATGAAAATTTCCAATAAGGGCTCATCATATCTATGACTTGTACAGCTTATCATAGACGTTAGAATTTTGTATATTGCAACTTGATCTTCCCAGCTGGGGTATGAGTTTTGGTGGAAAGAAACCATGCTTGCACTCTAAGGTTGGGATAAGAAGGAGATTGCATTTTGGTATGATTGGTAGTAACTGCCTTGAGCAGTGTGTTGAAAAGATGATGGGGCTGTATTCAAAATGGTTCAGGATGGGATAGCTACAAGCCATTAGTGGTGATGCTGTGGATATGAAAGAGTGGGGCTCTAGGTCCTTTTTATAACATTGAACAGAATAGGTACTCAATAAATCTTTGCTTTGTTTCATAAATTAAAACAAAATGTATTACTACGAAAGGAATGCTGGAATTCTCACACTACCCAACTTCTCTCTGTATAAGACAAGAAGGTGTATACCCACAACCGTATGGTTCATTATTCAAATGGGTACACTTTTTTTTTAACATCTTTATTGGGGTATAATTGCTTTACAGTGGTGTGTTAGTTTCTGTTTTATAACAAAGTGAATCAGTTATACATATACATATGTTCCCATATCTCTTCCCTCTTGCATCTCCCTCCCTCCCACCCTCCCTATCCCACACCTCCAGGCGGTCACAAAGCACCGAGCCTATATCTCAAATGGGTACACTCATAAAAATTTTCTTTTAACATCTTTATTGAAGTATAATTGTTTTACAATGGAGTGTTAGTTTCTGCTTTATAACAAAGTGAATCAGCTATACATATACATATATTCCCATATCTCCTCCCTATGCGTCTGCCTCCCACCCTCCCTATCCCACCCTCTAGGTGGTCACAAAGCACCGAGCTGATCTCCCTGTGTGGCTGCTTCCCACTAGTTATCTGTTTTACGTTTGGTAGTGTATATATGTCCATGCCACTCTCTCACTTCGACCCAGCTTACCTTTCCCCCTCCCTGTGCCCTCAAGTCCATTTCTACGTCTGCATTTTTATTCCTGTCTTGACGCTAGGTTCTTCAGAACAGTTTTTTATTTTTGTGCGAAGCTTTTATTTATTGATTGATTTATTTGCAGTTTGCGGGCCTCTCACCGCTGTCGCCCCTCCCGCTGCGGAGCACAGGCTGCAGTCGCGCAGGCTCCGCGGCCATGGCTCACGGGCCCAGCCGCTCCGCGGCATGTGGGATCTTCCCGGACCGGGGCGCGAACCCGCGTCCCCTGCATCGGCAGGCGGACTCCCAACCACTGCGCCACCAGGGAAGCCCCAGAACAGTTTTTTAATTTAATTTAATTTTTTTAGATTCCACATATACGTGTTAGCATACGGTATTTGTTTTTATCTTTCTGACTTACTTCCCTCTGTAAGACAGACTCTAGGTCCACCCACCTCACTGCAAATAACTCAGTTTCATTTCTTTTTATGGCTGAGTAATAGTCCATTGCATATACGTGACACTTCTTCTTTACGCATTCATCTGTCAATGGACACTTAGGTTGCTTCCATGTCCTGGCTATTGTAAATAGTGCTGCAATTAACATTATGGCACATGACGTTTTTTGAATTATAGTTTTCTCAGGGTATATGTCCAGTAGTGGGATTGTTGGGTCATATGGTAGTTCTATTTTTAGTTTTTTAAGGAACCATCATACTGTTCTCCATAATGGCGGTATCAATTTACATTCCCACCAACAGTGCAAGAGGGTTCCCTTTTCTCCACACCTTCTGCAGCATTTACTCTTTGTAGGTTTATTTATTATTTTACATTATTTATTAAAAATTTTTTTGGCTACCTTGGGTCTTTGTTGCTATGTGCAGGTTTTCTCTAGTTGCAGCGAGCAGGAGCTACTCTTCATAGAAGTGTGTGGGTCTCTCATAGTGGTGGCTTCTCTTGTGCAGAGCATGGGCTCTAGGCAAGAGGGCTTCAGTAGTTGTGGCTCGTGAGATCTAGAGCACAGGCTCAGTCGTTGTGGTGCATGGGTTTAGTTCGGATCTCCTGGACAAGGCTTGAACCCGTGTCCCTGCACTGGCAGGAGGATTCTTAAACACTGTGGCACCAGGGAAAACTTGTAGATATTTTTGAAGATGGCCATTCTCACTGCTGTGAGGTGATACCTCATTGTAGTTTTGTTTCGCATTTCTCTAATGATTAGTGATGTTGAGCATCCTCTCATGGGTTTGTTGACAATCTGTATACCTTCTTTATAGAAATGTCTATTTAGGTGTTCTGCCCATTTTTGGATTGGGTTTTTGCATTTTTTGATATTGAGCTGTATGAGCTGCATGTAAATTTTGGCGATTAATCCTTTGTCAGTTGCTTCATTTGCAAATATTTTCTCCCATTCTAAGGACTGTTTTTTTTGTCCTGTTTATGGTTTCCTTTGCTGTGCAAAACCTTTTACGTTTCATTAGGTCCTATTTGTTTATTTTTCTTTTAATTTCCATTTCTCTAGGAGGTGGGTCAAAAAGGATCTTGCTCTGATTTATGTCATAGAGTGTCCTGCCTACATTTTCCTCTAAGAGTTTGATAGTTTATGGCCTTACATTTAGGTCTTTAGTCTATTTTGAGCTTATTTTTGTGTATGGTGTTAGGGAGTGATCTAATCTCATACTTTTATATGTACCTGTCCAGTGTTCCCAGCACCACTTATTGAAGAGGCTGTCCTTTCTCCACTCTACATTCCTGCCTCCTTTATCAAAGATAAGGTGACCATATTTGCATGGGTTTATCTCTGGGCTTTCTATCCTGTTCCATTGATCGATCTTTCTGTTTTTGTGCCAGTACCATACTGTCTTGATTATTGTAGCATTGTAGTATAGTATGAAGTCAGGGAGCCTGATTCCTACAGCTCTGTTTTTCATTCTCAGGATTGCTCTGGCTATTTGGGGTCTTTTGTGTTTCCATGCAAATTGTGAAATTTTTTGTTCTAGTTCTGTGAAAAATGCCAGTGGTAGCTTGATAGAGATTGCACTGAATCTGTAGATTGCTTTGGGTAGTAGAGTCATTTTCACAATGTTGATTCTTCCAATCCAAGAACATGGTATATCTCTCCATCTGTTTATATAATCTTTCATTTCTTTCATTAGTGTCTTATAATTTTCTGCATATAGGTCTTTGTCTCCTTAGGTAAGTTTATTCCTAGGTAGTTTATTCTTTTTGTTGCAATGGTAAATGGGACTGTTTCCTTAACTTCTCTTTCAGATTTTTCATCATTAGTATAGGGGAATGTAAGAGATTTCTGTGTAATTTTGTATCCTACGACTTTAGCAAATTAATTGATTAGCTCTAGTAGTTTTCTGGTAACATCTTTAGGACTCTCCATGTATAGTATCATGTCATCTGCAAACAGTGACAGCTTTAATTCTCCTTTCCCTTTTGGATTCCTTTTATTTCTTTTTCTTCTCTAATTGATGTGGCTAAATTTCCAAAACTATGTTGAATAATAATGGTGAGAGTGGGCAACCATGTCTTGTTCCTGATTTTAGTAGAAATGGTTTCAGTTTTTCACCATTGAGTATGATATTGGCTGTGGATTTTTCATTTATGGCTTTTATTATGTTGAGGAAAGTTCCCTCTGTGCCTACTTTCTGGAGGGTTTTTATCATAAATGGGTGTTGAATTTTGTTGAAAGCTTTTTCTGCATCTATTGAGATGATCCTATGCTTTTTCTCCTTCACATTGTTAATATATGGTGTATCACATTCATTGATTTCCATATATTGAAGAATCCTTGCATTCCTGGGATAAACCTCACTTAATCATGGTGTATGATTCTTTTAATGTGCTGTTGCTTTCTGTTTGCGAGTATTTTGTTGAGGATTTTTGCATCTATGTTCATCAGTGATATTGGCCTGTAGTTCTCTTTTCTTGTGACATCTTTGTCTGGTTTTGTTATCAGGGTGATGGGGGTCTCTTAGAATGAGTTTGGGAGTCTTCCTCTCTGCTTCATTTTGGAAGAGTTTGAGTAGGATAGGTGTTAGCTCTTCTCTAAATGTTTGGTAGACTTCACCTGTGAGGCCATCTGGTTCTGGGCTT
>NW_006778423.1:634788-638692 GCF_000442215.2 Lipotes vexillifer | reverse complement strand
GCCCGCGTGCCTAGAGCCCATGCTCCGCAACAAGAGAAGCCACTGCAATGAGAAGCCTGCGCAGCGCAACAAAGAGCAGCCCCCCCTCGCCGCAACTAGAGAAAGCCCATGTACAGCAACGAAGACCCAACACAGCCTAAAATAAATAAAATAAATTAATTTATTAAAAAACAAACAAAAAAAACCCCCATTATCTCTGATTCTAGAGAGTTTTCCTTTCTCCATCCTTGGCCCAAACACTTAACCAAGCTAGAAATAGGGACTGCGTCACACAAATACAACTGGGTTTGTTAACACAGACCTTCTAATTCAGATAAGGAGGAACAGACGTGAATGTCCATGGATGGTTAAATGTTTTCTCCAGGGTATCCTGATGAATCTAACATGTTTCCCAGTTAAGAAAATGCCTGCCAAGCAATGGGTAATACCATATGTCTAACCTCTTAAATGAAAATGAATGGCCAAAAGCTTTTTGATAAAAAAGAAAAGAATTATTTGTATTTGTGGCCTGGTATTCTGAACTTCCAAAATATCACCTTTGCATTTTGGTTATCTCCACTATTATCTTAAGTATACTTGGACTATTTGACAGTGCTGTCATAATTCTACAATTAATCTAGGGATATTCACCCTTCTCTCCTTTGTCTTTAAAAACACCATTTTCTTATTTAAGGAGAGAACTCGGTGCATTCCCAGTATAGTTTTAAGTAATTTTTAATACTCAGCGATAAAGGTCTGTGCTTCATACTTCACCACTGGGCTATCCATTTCTCCTCACAAACTCCTGAGGGATCAAGTCAAAAAGCTTTTGAAAAATTGGAATAAATTCCATCTACTAACTCACCTTTTCCTTAATCTTTTCTGAGATATTTGAAAGACTTGCTCAATAAATGCTAAAAAAAAAATAAAGGTCAGAGAAAGTTCATAATTTCTTTCTAAGAGGAACATTTTCTTAAGTTCATCAAACTGGAATTTTCTAACTATAAGGGAAATAAGTAGCCTCATTAAGAGAGAATTCTGCTCTCATTTGTCCACTCAATGTACAGAATTGTGTTCTCCTGATCTAGGTATCTCTATTTAACTTAATACTTTGTAAAAAAGAGAGAAGAATTCATTGCAAAGAACTGAAACTTGCAATACAATGATAACCAGGCATAGATTATAACACATAGGACACGACTAACAAAGAATATTAGGTTGGTTCTGAGATGAATACCTCTTTGTTAAAGACCAACGAAGCTCCTTTACCAGTGGAATTAAGGGTATGAGCTCTCTTCAGTCTCATTCCAACTCCTTAGATGCCATATGGCTATTGCTCCACTAGGGTGTTGTCAAAATATTTAAAACTCAGATTTGAACTTTGCTTAGGTACTTGTTAAATTAACAAAAATAATCTATAATGTTATAGTATACATATATGATTTTATAATAAATGTAATATATAATATCATTCATTCAGGGTTTACTCTTCTAAGTGTCCTACCAAACACTGCATTGTTTTTATTTCATTTAGTTCTCCTCTAATGAAACATAAAGGCAGGGACATTTTTTTCCTATTCACCACTTTATCACCAGTGACTGAAAGAGTGCCTGCTATGTAATTTGTCAAATAAATGTATGAATGTTGAAAGTATTATGACAAATATTTGACAGATGAAAAAACTAAAGCTCAGCAAAATCGCCTTGTCACAAAGCTATCAAAGAACAAGTCCCTTATCCAGGGTCAAACAGTAAGTTTTGAGGCTGAAGTATAACCCAGTTTTATCTGACTTCAAAAGCCAAAAGATATATTTCAGAGTAATAAAGTCTACTGCTATAAAAAGCACTGCTTTTTTCCATATGCTGTCTGTGAATTGTTAGCCTTGTCCCTCTAATCTGAGCAAGACACTTGGTTTCTTGGTGTTCTTTGTAGGAGACTCCACTCTCTCCTCTGCTATTAAGACAGGAAGCATTAAAGCCCTCTGTAGGAATATTGTTCCTACTTGGTGCCAAACTGAAAAGTGGTCTCCCATATGGGCAGGAAGGTGATACTTCCCACATACCACAATTACACACAGCTCACAGCAATAGCTCAAGACAGTACATACTTTTTAATACCAAATATCATATAGTTTGTATTGGGTCCCTCTATTATCTCAGCCATTTACCTTCTTTGCATTGGATATTTACAATTTTCCTGCTTTCCTCCAAACTAACTTCCTATCCTCAATTTTTTAAGATACAGGCTGCATTCAGAAACTGAATGATACTCATATTAAAATCTTGTGTTCAAGATTGAGCAAAAACTAGGAAGCAGTAAAACATGGATGGACCTTGAGGGTATTATGCTAAGTGCAATAAGTCAGATGGAGAAAGACAAATACCATATGATTTCATTCATATATGAATATAGAAAACAAACAAATAAACAAAATAAAACAAAATAAATGAACAAACCAAACCAAACAAAAACAAACACATAGATATAAAGAACCCAGTAGTGGTTACCAGAGGGGAAAGGACAGGGAGGAGGATGAAATAGATAAAGGGAGTCAACTGTATGGTAACTGATGGAAACTACGTTTTTGCTGGTGAGCATGCTGTAGCAAATACAGAAGTAGAAACATAATGTTGTACACGTGAAGTTTGTATAATGTTATAAACCAGTTACCTCAATAAAAAAATACAACAAATAAATAAAATTAGTATTAAAAACGTGCTTCCTTGACTGTTTGTTTGTGGGTCTCTGTTCCCCGCTCCTTGAGGAGGAGCACTCTCGTGTAGCTGAGGGAGTCCTGGCTGCACCGTTTCTAGCCGTGTGATTTGGGGCAGCTGTTTTATCCCCGAACCTTTCATTCTCTCAATGTGTAAATCTTGGGATAAGTTAAAACTTACCTTAAGGGCTATTTGATCACTGAAATTTTTTAATTTGTTGTTTTACTCTGCAGGTAATAATATAAGCACATGTTACAAAATTCAAAAATACAAAAGAATATTTAGTGAAAAGTAAATGTCCCACCCACCCTTGTCTTTCAACTCTGAAACTAAGAACTGTTTCCTATGAGTCCTACCAGAGAAATCCTTTGCATATTCAAGCAAATGTAATTTTTATTAATGTTTTAACAATATACCTGGTGTTTTGTCTTTCTTTTTTTTAATCTATCAACATTTCCTTAAGGTCTTTCCATATAGAAGAGTTCACCAAAATCTTACTCATACTTTTGAAAAGCTGTATGGGATTATTTCTGTACCATAAAACATTACCTTTTGATCAATACGGAAGAACAAACAGGTAAAAACATTCAAGGCATTCTGAAAAGAGAATAATGATAAAGAGAGAATTGGCCTACCCAGCTATCTAAATGTCAAAATAAATTCTGAAACGCTAAGTAAAACAGTGCAATACTAGCGCAAAACAGACCACAAACAGAAAGAATATTAAGAAGACCTAGTACATTTAAAAAATTGGTATATGATAAAAGCTATATAATTATTTGGATATTTGGGAAAAGTTAAATTATATAACTATCACGTCCCATATATATTCCAAATGGATTAAAGAGTTAAATATAAAAGGAAAAAAATGAAACCGTAAAAGAAGTAAAAGAAAATGTAGGTAAGCATCTATTTGATCTTGGAGTTAATAAGGCCTTTTTAAGCAAAAGATGAAACTATATCAAAATCAACCATACCAAAGAAACTATAGCAGAATCAAAAGAAGAAACTATAAAGAAAAGTGATAGATTTCTATGATTTCTATTTCTATAAGTTTGACTGTGTGTAGAGTAAAAATTTCATTACATGAGAAAAATTAATAGGCAAATTACAAAAAGAAATATTTTGGAACATATATGACAGACAAATGGCTAACAACCTTTATATTGAAAGAGGTCTCACTGATAGTAAGAAAAATAGGCACTCTTTC